>NC_060139.1:643330167-643653226 GCF_021461385.2 Schistocerca piceifrons
GTTGTCCCCCTCTTCGTCTGTTCTATCTACCCCCTCTCCCCTCAGTCCACTCAATCACATCATTATGTGTGAGTATGCATGCATGGACACACACCACACACACACACACACACACACACACACACACACACAGCCACAACTCACCCTGCCTGTGCCAGAGTGTGAACTCACATAATTTTTCTAATTTAATTACTGAATAGTGGGATGGGCTTTAAGTTTGACATGACCTATCTGCACAGTACAAGGATATTACAGAAAATATTTCGAGTTCACATTTTATGTCTCCTATTTCAGTACTCAGCTGATGCTTTTCTTCCTTTCCTTATTTTAAATACAATCTTACACATTATATTTTTCATCTATAATTGAAGGCCAGTTACAAAAACAAGTCTGCATCTTCTAGGAGTGTAAATTAACAGTGCTAGACCAAACCTGGCAAATTGTAGGCAGGAGACTGACTTTGAACATTCTAAAATCGTGGATTACTTCCACAGAATATCAACAGACAGGAAAAAAAAATCTAGAAGACAAGAATGGGGCAAGAGAAAATAAAATAAAAAATGAAATAATTTAGGAACTGGTGTTGATCCATGTACAAAGTTTAAGAACAAAGAATTGATGAAGACAGAAGATGAGAGAGAAGTGAAAAAAAGACAGAAAGAAGAGAGGAGGGTAAGAACAGACGCATAGTAATGGGTTATGACCATGAGCTAAGAAGCATAAAGCAGAAACTCATGCTAGGAAGCATAAGTCAAATTTAGCTTGAGTAAGAACAACTAATTTGTTGCAATTTACCAATAGTTAATTATTAATGCAAGTCCCAACAGCTGTTTCATTTTGTTTGCATATATCTTGACTCATTTTACATCTCTGAGGGTTATCTTTCAAAATGGAATCAATAGAACATGATGAACATTTGGAAGTATGACTAGCTTGATACAAGCCTGCATTTACTCATTGTTGAAAGTTTCTCATCTATAAAACTAAACACAAAAGCACAGAAGAGAAAAGTATATCTTTCTTCTTTGTTTTGTGACTTGAGACTCAGTGTGCAACTATACCTCTGTGAATGACTTATTACTGATTTCAGTTGCACACTTCTTTTTTGTTCTCATTAAAGTTAAATAAAATGCTTTAGTCTGAGTGGCAGTGATTTATAACTTCCTTTAATTCATTCTGTTTTTCATTATCCATCTACATTGATATTTTATCCTGTGTTTGCAGTTTACTTTTCTTCATCAGATCCCCAAATTTCTCTCTTTCCTTCATGTAATGTGTGTTCTATACTGGTTCTTGAATTTATGAAAATAATTTATGTTTTTGCTTTGACACAGTCATAAACATCTGTGAGAGCATGTACAATCAATCAAGTTATAGTTACTGAATTAAAGATTGTGCTGGTTGGCATGCCTTTGCCTGTCAATAGATTTGTGATGATCAATGCGCTGCATGTCATGCATCGCTGGGATGACAGTAACAGCAGCAAGCATGGTTGTCACATGGGGGACCATCGAGTGATAACAAGCAAATGCAGGCTGTATATGGGGCAGGACACAATGGAATGTGTGTGTAACAATTGGGGCTATGGCAGTCTGTGTTATGTGACTGACTTGCAAATTTGCAGTAATTACTGTGGTTAAGAATGTGGAGACATTGAGTCACTGTCTTCAGAGAGGAATGAGGACTGTGTAGCAAGGGCATGAAGGTATGTTGCTTTTCATGGAACATGGAAGATGGGAGCACCTTTCTGTTCTGTAATATGGATGGGCTGAGTCAAGGTACTGTTATGTGACATGCCTTCTGAGTAATTCCGTATGGAAGGGAATTTGCTGCTCTGGACTGATGTTATTCATTGCTTTTTTTTACAGTGTTTTGCTACAAACTTATGGGCAGTATAGTTAGTATTTGCCTTGTGGCCCCCAAAGCATTATAAAACTCACATAACAGAACAGATACAATTTGTGATTGTTTGCCTATCAGGTTAGTGTATATGTTGTGATGCAAATATTAAGTCCACAGCACAGTGATGTGGGGACTGGGTTACGGTGCATTTCTGGTATCAAATCATTTTCACCTCAGTGTGGAGTGCTAACTGTAGCACTAGTTCTCATGTGCACTCTTCTGCATCTTGCTGGGCAGCAGGAGCTGCATTGTATAGTATCTCTGTTTCAGTTGAACCTTAGGTATGGTAAATACCAGTTACCTATATGGAGTCCACTCCAGGTAGCTGAGTACTCAGTGTGACGGAGTGTCATACCTAATGGCCCGGGTTCAATTCCAAGCTGGGTCAGAGATTTTCTCCGCTGAGTGACTGGGTGTTGTGTTGTCCTTATCATCATCATTTCACCCCCACTGACATGCAATTTAGGGCAGTGGCATCAACTCGAAAGACTTTCACCAGGTGAACGGTCTAGCTGACGGGATGCCCTAGCCATGCAGAATTTCCATTTACCTATTTGGACAGTAAACAGAAAGGCCCAAACAAGTAATGACAGATAGATGAGAGGAAATGTACCACATTGGTGACAAAAGATGCAACTACATGAGCCACTTCACCGAAGTTCACAAGTTATGTAAATGTTTGTTTTTTATCTTGATAATCTTTATGTCCTACATTAATGTGCTTTTAAATTAATTAATGAATGAAATAGATTGTGGTTTTGAATTTTGGTAATGCTATTGTTGGTTTCAGATTTTAGTTATTCTATTAATGGTATTAAATGAAAATTTCAAATAGGAGGGCAAGGGGCCCTCTGTAGAAAATGATAAATTGACTGGGCCTACATGAAGGATCCATACTAAAATCTGTGTTGGAATAATTCTGAGCTGGGTTTGTTTTGGATTATGGGTTTGCTATTATCACTATGAAACATGGGATAACTTGTATGTCTGGAAATAAGTGTTACTGCACATCTCTCACCATCAGTTTTACTGGTAGACTGCATAAATCTTTTCCATTCGGGAATAGCTGGCTACTGCTAAGGGAGTTTTTCAAGTGGAGCGACTTACCACAAATCCACAGTATATCTTTCAAGATAGGTGTGAATATGTCTGATAGGATGCGACTGTTCATGTTCAGTTCAAGAACAGTAATCTGCCATAATGCATTTCTTGACTTACATTGAAATATCTGAGGTTCTACACCACCTAGGTGGTCTATTTCTGTTGCAAAGGGAGACAATTCAAGCCTGCAGGCCTCTTCACATGTTGGGAGAGTTATGGCTGGCAGATGCATCCTGTGAAAGTATTCCACCGAGTGACAGTGGAGACAATGAAGTACAAGTTGACAGCATGTTACACTTGGCTATTCAGTGTTGTAGACAGATGACAGCTCCATCTGTTGAGAGTTTTTATGTAGAAGCTCACTTAACAGTTGCATATAAGTACTCACTTAAGAAACTGAAAATAACTCCACTATATAAACATGAGCTCAATGAAGTTATTTTGTCTACTCACATAATATAACTGGACAGGACATGCTGGGGAGGTACAATCTTTTTGTAAACTGAAAAGCAAGCAGTGCTTGTGGTAAAGAAGTCACCTATCCTGGAAGAACGCTACACCTACTATACAGGAAGACTAGGAATCAATTTCACCTCTAGCAGTGTAGAATAGTGTGCAGAGATATATGTAGACTCTGTCAACATGCATTACTTGTGTTAGTATTATTAGTTACTCATATCTGCATTCCATGTAGTATTAACACATTTTGTGAAAAATAAACCCATCTCCCAGGCACATCTGTGCACTGCATTGTCAGAGATTCATAAAGCATTCTGTGGTGCATTGGTATAATTTTGCAAAACACCCTGTAGTTGCTTCTGATGTAGTGGGGTAGACAGAGTGCAGAGTGGGAATCATCTGCACAAACTTCAGTTCAGACCTGCAAAGAACGAAAGTGCATGACCATAATCCAGCAACCTACCTTCTCTTGTGATTCTATCCCACATGTATCCCCCCCCCCCCCCCCCCACCCTGTTCTCCACCCTGTTACATCCTTGAAACACAATTTATCTCTTAATATGGCTCTACTACACTTAGATGTGATATACACATTTAACTTTTGTTTTTAACCCACTTCATTTAAAGATAAACATTAATTTTATACTGCTAAAATAATATTTTTAATAATCTGTGATTTTTCCATCCCTTGCAGTGTAGAAGCTATTAGATCAAAAGAAAAAAATGAATTTCTGTAGGAAATTTAATGAAGTGTAATATTGTATCAGGAAACATTTTTGCTAGAAACTGTGGGTTTTGAGTTATCCAAGAAAAACATAAAACAGTGACCATTGAAAACCTGCCAATCCAAATGCTCACACCCCATTAGCCAGGGCTTTTAGTATGTTGTCCATGGCACTCCTGCCTACCACAGTGCAAAAATTTGTGACTACATGAATTTTTTCCCCTCCTCAACCTTTTCAGGTCTTTGTTGACTTTATAATATTCTTAGGAACTGTTGCAAATGCAGAAAACATTTTTTAAATTACAAAAACACATGTAGGTTGATCTGTGGTGCTACAAATCAAAAATCCTATAGGTACCTAAGACCCTTCAGACATTGGCACTTCTGTCAGTACATCTACTAATTGATGCTATTTGTAATCAACAACAAAAAACTTTTCCAAACTATCTGTAACATCCACAAAAATGACACATGGCAGAAGTAAGGCTTTCACAAAAACTCAGCAACTTCCAGCACAGTGCAGAAAGGAATTCTTCAGTCTTGAATAACAATTTACAATAAGCTCCCACTGTATATAAAAAGGTACTTACAAGAGTAAAATGAAACAGCTCTTCGTAAACCATAGGGCATATAACTTAAATGAATTTCCAGAGGTATAAGTTATTTAAAAGTTTTATTATAATACAAATTATGTTGTAATATTCAGTGGTAATGTATGTAATAGTGCAGATCTTGTATGTATATTGTCTGCAGTGTTGTTTTTCCTGAAACCTTGAATGTAATATTGTGTACCTTATATGTATATTGTTTGCTTTTTTCCACTTTTCCTCCATGCAATATTGTCTTCTTTGACTTAGGTTTCACTATAGTACAGTCTTCATACAGAAAGTAATTTCAGAGGGCCAAATAAAAATCAAAGTAATCATAAAATGACCTCTGCTAACTGAAGTCTTCAGAAGATACACAAAGCAGTTACATATCAATGAAAATAATCAAATTTTTAAAATATAAAACTGGATAGATAAAAAAATCTACTCAACAAGTGTAGCAGGAGAACACACACTTATGAAGTTTCAGAAAATTTGCAAACTTTCAGAGCCAGTGGCTCCTTCTTATGGTAGAAGGGTTGACTGAAAGGAAGAACAATGAAGAAAAAGGACTAGTGAGGTTTAAGAAATGGGGAGAGTTTGGAATAGTCACCCAGAACCCCAGGTCAGGGGAGACTTACCAGACGGGATGAGAAGGAATGAGTCTTTCCTTCTCATCCCATACAGTAAGTCTCCTCTGAGTTGTGTTTCGGGACAACTTTTCTGAAGTATCCCAATTTCTTAAGTCTTGCCAGTACTTTTTCTTCATCCATCTCTTTCCCCCTCAACCCTTCTGCCAGAAGAGGGAGCCATTGGCGCCAAAAGCTTGTAGATTTTGTTAATTTTTACATGTGTGTTTTATTCTGCCAATGCTTCGTGAGCAGATTTTTTATCTATCCAGTTAGTCATTACACAGTATCACAAAAGATCTCTTTTCCAACCCCACAAAAAAGAAGATTGGTCTATAAAAGTGTTGTCAGAAGTCTTACTAATATTGATCAGCAGAAGTAGCTCTCCAAGACTTCTGTTTGTCCTTACAGGTAATTAAAAGGTTAATACAAAATACATTTTTTAGTGAGTATGTATCCCAGTATGATATCAGAATATTCCTGCATCTCTGTATACAAAATCAGTGGAGTATAATTAGGATAAGGCAGAAAACCTGAAAGAATTTTAGACATCATACTTTTTTGCACACTAAAGTTGACAGGTTAATAAGTAAAAACTATAATGAGTAAAATAAAGTATTATATTATCTAGTAAATGAAACTGATGTCATCACAATCTCACCTGCACAGACAGACATAGAAACACACATATGAAGACCCTATGGAAAAACTGGGGTAAGTCCATTTAACTATGGAATGAGTTTATAGCATGTTCTGATGGCCAGCTGTCAGTACTATAAGGCAGTAAAAATTACTTTCAAATAACATGGCAAGTCACTGGGATACAGAGGGTTTCACTTTTAATGGTAATGGAATGAATTTTGTAAGTTGATCTTCCCATGGAAAGAATGGGGTCCAAGGTTTGTGTCAGCTGTTTACATTACACCTGATAGAACAGTTGAGTTGTGACTGCAAATGTGGTCAGTTTAGTTTCTCACTCTGTGTTATTTCCTTATAGTAACAGTGTTTAATTTGAAGTGTGATAGAAGTTTCCCATATTGAGAAATTGGAAGAAGTGATTTAATGTAAGTTGAAAAAAACCTTTTCTAGACAAGATCACATTAATTATTATTTATTATTGATGACCAATTTGGACAGTTGAAAATGTGGTCTTCTGAACTTTAAAAAATTTCTGGTTACAAATTGCATTCCATTATGAGTTTATCACTCACATCATGTTGTTTTTATGGTGGAAAATATTCAGCACATTATACACAGGTTCGTAAAAAGTAAAACTATATACTTATAAAAAGCACATTTCAAAATGGGCATATTCAGACATATAGCACTCCACAGAGGCTTGTTAGTTCTTACAATGCTGGATATACAGTAAAAATGCACATTTTTCCAAGTGCGATGGTAGCATGGTCCTCTTAGGACCTTTAAAATGTGTGAATCATCACAAGTTGAAGGTCAGCCTACCCATACAATCAGCTAAAAAGGAAAAGGTTATGGAATAATATGCAATGTTTGTAGGAACTGTAGGTCAGTGTCTCATGAGTTAGGCAGTGACTGCAAATGCTTATTGTGTGAGTGTTTCAAACAAATCAGACCCCATAAAAGAGAATGGTTTATCAAGAATTTTAAGTTGTTAGGTAACTAGAATGATCAATCTTTATATCTAACTAGCTTAATTTCTATGACATTAATAGCTCATTGGAGGCCTAGGCATGATGATTCCAATGCCAGAGATTGCTCTTTCCATTAAATTGTAAGATTCAAACAAAACGATACCATGAGTGAAATTCCGGTTTGCCAAAAAGCCTTCACCGCTTTCCAAGGAATAAGAAAGTGCAGACTGTGGATTATACAGTTGAGTATAAAGTATACGGGAATATCCCCCAAAGACAAATGAGGTATGTATGCTAACCAGCCATGGAAACTATTTAAAGAAAAGATGGTAGCCATTATAAACTTCATCGGTGTATTTAAGGGAAGAGAGGGCCACTACGGCAAGGGAAAGACAGACAGAATTTATCTCCCAGAAGAACTATAATAAAAAAAGGCATGAGTTATTAAAACAAAAATAAACTGAACTACCTGTTGCATATGGGCATACCTCAAAATATTTAACAGCAAAATCAACTTATCATTTGAGTACTCTCATACTGATGTCTGCTCAACATGTGACAAATTGCAAGCAGTATTAAAAGGTTTCAATGGAAAGCTCTCACAAAACATATCTGAAAAAGAAAACTTAGAAATTACAAATAAAACTGAAGTATTTAGTACTGAAGACTAAGTTCACAAGCAAAGGGCTGGTACATTTTATTCAATAAAATGAAAAGCGGGGCAAGAAAGTAAAAAGATAACAGAAAATGAAGCAATGTGCAGGAACTATCAAAAAAATACCTACCCACGCCAAATATCAGCACTAATGATGTACATTACATGTGTCAATTATCATTTTACAGTTTCAACATTCATCAGATGTTCAATAGTGATGCAATATTTTATACTTACACTAAAGAAGTAGGGAATAAAGTTATTAGTTTTTTGCACAATTTATGTGAGTGAAATCCTTGATCCAAAACTGAGGCTTCCTGTAATATTCTGTGATTCATGCTCAGGACAGAATAAGAACTACACAGTTTTCTTATACCTTCATTATATTGTTCATACCATTAAGAAATTAGATAATGTCAAAACAGTATTTCCAATAAGAGAACACTCATAGATGGAATGTGATAAAAACTTTGGCTTGATAAAAACAAAAACTATTGCAGGGTTACCAGAAGACTGGGTTAATGCTTTTGAAACTGCAAAAGTTAATGCAAGGCCTGACAAAGATTCCTGTTCAACAAGAAATTATACAATATTGGACAACATTTTTAAAAGTATGTTGCAAACAGAAGTGTTCTTTCAAGACATGTCTGTTCAGAGAAGCTCTGGTTGTGAAAATGGTCCAAATGGCTCTGGCACTGTGGGACTTAACATCTGTGGTCATCAGTCCCCTAGAACTTAGAACTACTTAAACCTAACTAACCTAAGGACATCACACACATCCATGCCCGAGGCAGGATTCGAACCTGTGACCGTAGCATCTGGTTGTGAAGGAGGACAATCTGTTCAAACACAGGATTACTTACAATGGAGCCTGGACACCAGTAGATTTGGAACATTCTGGTGGTCTACATGTAGACATTGAGTCCGGATATCAACTGCTGTGACCTGAGGAATTCTTATGGCCTCATCAAGCATGGAATGGTAAGTGTTTTGTAACATGAAACTTTTTATAAGGTAAATCAAGAGTGTTTTGAAAATAACTAACTCTACAAGGTATACTTTCAGAGCTCCTGTCAATATTATATGAAAAACATACAGACCTTCAAGAAATTAAACAGATGCAAAAATTTTCTATTCCAATCTACCACATAACAACAAAAAATCCAAACCAGAAAAATGAAAGATCCAAGGCTAAACAACACAAAGAAGGGACAAAGGCCTATCAAAAAGTGACAGACTTATCATGTTCTTTTTATGGCAGACTTTGTTTTATCATGTAATTTCAATTATTATTGTTTTATGATGTACTTCCTCTACAATCATTAAATTTAGCATCATAATTAGATTGGGTACCCTTGATTGGAATGTTTTAAGCATTTTTTGTTATCTTGGAAGTTTAAATCTCCTTTCCTGAAAAATGTACAAAATGTGACTTACCCTGTTTATTCAGTGGCCTCTTCATAGATTTGTGCAACATGTGTTCGCGCACACATCATGAACACAAATGACACATTAAGGAGAGGGTTGGGAATAAATGACTGCTCAATACTCACTGCAGGCAAGTTTTCAGCATCTGGAGGCAACCTGAATGTAGCATAAGGATTTACAGTGTCAGTGGATGCTGGAGCAGCTGGTGGCACTGGTTCAGGTAGGTAGAGTGGTTCTTCTCTGTCCCCACTGGCTGTTCGGGGACTGCTTGGCATCATGGTACATCCAGAAACTTTCTGGTCAGTACATGCAGAAGTGCCCCCTGTTGGAGCCATATCACATGACTTCTCAGATGTTGTGCCTGCAAGTTATAATAGCTGTGAAGCATTTCTTGAATCATCAAGTATTGTATAAAAATGAGCTTTCAATTGCTAATTAAAAAACGATATAACCTTCATTTTGAAGTAGTTGTGATAATACATTTTAATGTAGTTAAATATAAATATCCTGGACTCTATTCTCAGTTACATGGTAATTGTGCATTGTGACGAAGCAAGCAGGGATCCTTTTACTTCCTCTCCTTTCATCTGCCTTCCTAAATTCATTTTTCCAGTTTTTCACTAATTACTGTTAACATATATGAGTGTAATCTGCATTTTCATAAAAGGAAAGGTTGGCCCTCAGACTTAAGGAATATACTACCAGATCAAATTTTCTATGTCATCAATTTACTAATTTATTTTGACTATTCATAATTAATATCTTCTGTTATAGGGTGAAATCAGTAATTGTTTCATGTCTTAGATTCTATTGTTGACTTACAAACAAATATAAATTCTGTAATTAATTATAAACATTTGTAAGAGCAACTACTAGGATTCTTAAGTATTTATTTGACTCTATTCAAAAACATATTAGTGAAGCCAGCCCTTAATTATTTCCAAAATAGTTACCAGGTTTCTCAAAAGTATTGTTTGTATAACTATATCTGTTAATTTCATCATTTAAACAAATAATTCTATGTAACCTTTGTGGTAGAAGAAACTGTTAGAAAGAAGCCATTTTTCAGTGTTCAGTTAATTGAATGAGTTACGTTTTAACTGTTTTTCTGTAAATTAAACATTGAACAATGTATAGTTGCAGTACCTATTATTGTGAGGGTATATAAAGGCCTGATTTTTAGTCCTGAGACAGTCAGTCCATGGCCGATTTTCAAACGAGGAACCTGTATAGGTTAGGTCAACACAATGCATCAACTTAACCGTGAAATAAGTGTAACACAAATAAGCCATGTGTTAAAGTAATGACAGTGTCTGTTCAATAGTGCCACATGTACCATATTATTCTGAAAGACTGTGAACTGTGTGATTAGGTTTTTACTGCTCATAGATGTACAACAGTAAACTATTGTAGCAGTATGCTGATGTTTTCCTGTAGACTATTAATGAGGCTTATCAAAAGTTGACCAAGAGTGAACAGGCCATATTAACTGTGTAATATTGGTGGTGGTGGGGGAGGGGGGGGGGGGGGAGGGGTGTTAAGAATAGTGAAAGTAAAGAACTGTGAAACGCAAGTGAGCAACTGTCGACTACATCATTAACTGTGTAATATTGGTGGTGGTGGGGGAGGGGGGGGGGGGGGGGGAGGGGTGTTAAGAATAGTGAAAGTAAAGAACTGTGAAACGCAAGTGAGCAACTGTCGACTACATCATTTACAGTAGTCAGTGTTGAACTTCCATCCCCCATTTTTCAGCCAGTATAAAAATGCAGTACATTCACTGAGGACTATCAATGAAGAAATAAAGCAGGTGAACATCACAGCATCTTTCTAAAACCTAAAACTAGATTCAAGCCAGAAGTAATACACAAAATAATGACACTGTTTCCGTAACAAAACACAACTGACATGGAAAAGCTTCTAAATGGAGACAGAATTGAGGATTGCTGAAGTTTAGCTATAACAACTCGGACAGTAGCAGAAGTAATAGTAATTATAATAATGATAATAATAATAATAATAATAATAATAGGGCTAAGTGGATAAAGTTTTTAGCACAGGAATATTAGAATTTTGAAAATATGTTTCCAGTAAGCACATGCATTATGGTCTTGTGATAAAATGTTTTAGCTCCTCCATGTCAGTTTTTATCAGAACATGTTCCTGCAAAGTTGGGAGCCATTTGAGGATAATTGTTATCCCACCCATCCTTTCTTTCTTTCTTTTCTTTCCTCCCTTCTCTTTGTCACTGTCTTGTTGAAGTGCACATGCCATTAAGAGGAAAGGCAAGTGATATTTTCGGCTCACGTAAACAAACATTAACTTTTATGTGGTTGTTTTCAATGAGAAAATTCTCCTATGTGAGCAATTTAAAAATGCAGACTTTTCTCTCCCTCCATTCTTTCTTATGTATTGCTATTTACATTAGGAAACTCCTTCAAGGCCACTTCAAAGCAGCTTCCACTGGAGATTTTTAAATTATTTGGAAGTTTGTTGTAAAATTGGATTCCCATGTAATAGACTACTTTACTGCTTGTATTCAAAAGGAATTAAACAGTTTTATAAACATGTATTGGTGTTAGTAAATGCTTACTTTTGAACATCCATTTGCAAGACTCAATATAACTAAACTTGTATAGAATCCTTAATGCCTCTTTTTTAAAGGACAAATACTGGTACTCTATATTTTAAAAATCACTTAAAATGGCCTTGACTGCAATAAAATATTCTTCAGCAGATACATGATACTTGCTCCATTCACTGCTGCCACGTGCCGACATGGATGTAATTTCTTCGTTTAACATTTGTTATATTTTACATAGTTTATATTTTACTATTATTATCAGACTCCATCATAAATTCTTTCTATACTTAATATTTCAATGTATACAGTCTGAAGATGATCCCATTTTGACCAAAACAAGTTACCACTGCCAATAAATATTTTAAAGCGGTCAAGAGTGTTTTTAATTCAATTTTAAAGTATTTTATCAAGGACATTGATATTATCCATCAGAAATGTTCTAAGAAATTGTCTGTTTATTTGCTTGGTGGCGGCATACCCCCATACTTCAATTCTAAATGTGAGGTATGGATACAATAAAGCGTAATAGATCACACTTTTCTGCACATAATTCAGAACTTTTGACATTGTCCTCACAGCAAAAGCTGATTTTCTTGATTTTTGGAATAAAAGATCAATATGATTTTTGCAAGAGAGATGTCTGTTCAACATTACACCAAGGTAGGCAGTTGTATCATCCAATTTTATTTCTGTATCGTCATCTGACAGAACGTCCGATAGCACTCCATCAGGTTGGTGGTATATTTGAAAATCAATTAGACTTGTTTTACTTTATCAATTATTTTGGAAGTAATTCTTCAAGTGAAGTAAGACACCAAAACAATTCTGGGCCAGCTCACTCTTTTTGGATCCCTGGTTAATAACTGTTATGTCATCTAAATAGTTAAGTGCAGTGACGTGTGGGCATGCTTTCAAAAGGTCACACTTGTGGTAATGCTATGTCATCCGCAGAGGGCACCTCAGACTTGTGTGTGTGTGTGTGTGTGTGTGTGTGTGTGTGTGTGTGTGTGTGTGTGTGTGTGTGTGCATGCCCACATGAAGTCACTGTCAGAGCTTGCTATGGAACCTGGTCTCTTTAAGGATAGCCAAGATTCACTCGGCCTCAGTTCTCTATGTGTACTGCTATAGCTCTTGTGTACATAATTGATTCCTGCTGAATGTTACTTAAATACTGTCCTCAAGTTGTTAATGTTTCCATAGAATAAAGCTATGTTCAGTCTACTGGTTATGTTGTACTTATACCTAATTACAACATGATTGGTGACAAGTGTGGTCCTGTTCTCTATGCAGATTTCTGCTCTGGTTGGTCCCCTGTTCATGCTCGTGATGGCCGATGTTGCTACAGAGGACATTTTATGTAAATTGCTTGAACAGCAAGGATCATTTGTCATGGCATTGCATCAGCAATCACGGGTGCTGGACAATCAAACTCAGGTACTTCAATAATTGGCTTCTATTTTGTCTAATCGGCATGCTCCTAAGACTGTGCTGCCTGCTGTTTTACCCACCATGCCCCCCATAGCATATCCACCTCCCTTTTCCACATACAATGAATCCATTGAGGAATGGGTTGCATACAAGAAATGTCTGTAACAACACTTTCAATTTTTTTGGATTACTGTTGCTATTTTATGTTGTGCCTTATTTGTTTCACAAATATTGCCAAGAATGTATCAAGTCCTACATCATCTTTCTTCTTTAACATTTCAGCAAATGTGTGGGCCTCTTTCAAAATACTACTGTGTATGCACCCATATTATTGCAACCCGAGTTGTGTTTTACTGCTGTAGGAAGCAGCTACATTAGTCCTATCAAGCATGGGTGACTGAACTCCATGGGTTAAGTCATCATTGTCATTTTGTGTCTGATACGCATAAAGAGTCATATGCGATGAGTTGGTGAGAGATGTTATCTTTCATTTAGCTCTGGATTATGAGGTGCAAGAGCATGCCCTCCAGTATGAAAGACCATCATACTCTGAGGTTTTAGCTATTGCACAGCCATTCAAGGTGTCTCGAGCTGCAGGTAACCAAATGAGTCATGATGTGGCATATCAGAATCCAACCCTCCACTTCACACCGAACTTCAGGCAGTTCAGAGGGGCAAGACATGGTCACAGTGGTCTGCACATGATCACAGTTTTAAGGTGGCTGGGCTTGCTCCCAGTAGCAGTTGCACCAGCAAAGTAATCAGGCCACTAAACAGCAATGTATGTGTTCCATGCTCCCACCCTCCCCTTATTGTTTCAATATCTATGAGCACCCAGACAGCCCAAAATGCTGTGCTACCTGTCATAATTGCAACAAAAAAGGTTGCATTGCTTCACTTTGAAAACAAAAATTCAGCACAACAATCCTGATGATGTAAACATTCTATAGACAATTTCTGTTGTGTAAAGCAAGCTTTTCATTGATGTTCTGGTTTTCTGCAAAGTTCTGCATAAACTCACAAACTTATATGGACTTGGGCTCTTGTCCACTTCTCCCTGTGTCATGAAAGTTAATAAATTGCAGTAAATAGAACATTCCTATTCTGGCCCAGTTCTCTGCCCCCATATATTGCAAGACAGTAGTCTGGTCACATATCTTCTTGTATATAACACATGCACAGAGAATTTTTTTGAATTAGAGGCTTTTTAAGTTATTTGGTTTTAACATTTCAGATAAATTGAATTTAGTGTCTGAACAAATGACATGATTAGATGCATTATGTTTTCAGTTTTCCTCTTTGTTCTCTCCTGGATTGGGGTGTGCTTACAATTTTCAGGTGCACATTCTCATGAAACCTTCTGCTTGGCCTCATTTCTTCTGGGCCTGTCTGATTACAGTAGCACTCAGGGAACAAGTTAAAATGAATTACATTGCTTCACAAAATCTGGCATTGTTCAGCCCATTGTATCAAGTGAATTGTCTACTGCCCTTAGTTACAGTAAAGAAATCATTGAGCCAGTTACGCCTCTGTAATAGTGGACAGTTACCCAATACCTCACTCAGATGAACTGTTTGCAAAGTTATCAGATGGTCAATATTTCTCAAAAACTGACTAGCTGGAAGCCTATTCACAACTTGCTTTAGATACAAATTCACAACTATGCTAGTTGTCAATACCCTTTTGGGCCTCTATCAATACTTGTGTATGCCTTTTGGAGTTGCCAGTGCTACCACTATTTTTCGTTTTCTGGGGCAACTTACACCTCTGTTCTGTGTTGTGAGTATTTGGATGACATAGTACTTTCTGGGGCCTCCACTGAGGAACATTTACAAAACCTCCATACTCTTTTTTTCTGTCCTCCAAGTGACCTGGTTGAAGTGTAATTTAGAAAAATGTCAATCTTTTCAGCCTTCTATCATTTATCTTGGATTTGAAGTTTCTTGTGAGGGTCTCAAACCCTTCCATCAACATGTTTCTGCTGTTGTGTTGCATCCACACCCTAGGTCAGTCAAAGAACTTCAGGTTTTTCTACGCGAAGTTGCCTACGAACATAAAATTTTTGCCTAGGGCATAGCTGTTACTTAAGTTGCTGCGCAGAGGCCTCACTTTTGCTGGTCGCTGGCTTGTGAAACCATGTTTTCCACCCTTAACACAATGCTGCAGTCTGCACACTGCTTAATGCCCTACCAATCGGGCCTCCAGTTGGTCCTTGCAACTGATGCTTCACAGTATGAGTTGGGGGCAGTACTGGCTCATAGACATCCTGATGGCTCAAGCGGCCTATTGCTTATACTTCAAAAATGCTGACTACCGCTCAGATCAGGTACTTTCAGATAGAAAAGGAATCTTTGGCCATTGTGCATGCTGTGAAGAAATTCAGTGTTTTTTTCTGTGGTACCAAATTCCACCTGATCACCGATCACAAACCATTGATTTCCTTATTCATTCCTTCTGCATCATTACCAGATAAAGCAACACATCACATTCAACATTGGGCTCTCTTTCTTTCATGTTAGAACTACAAGATTCATTCCTGCTCTATGAATCAATATGTAATTACCAATGGTTTGTTGTGCCTGCTGGTCAGACCAGACTCAGGATCTGATCAAGAGAAATTGCTTTGTTTCCACATTGATGTCACCACACAGATGGTTGAAGGCTTTCCTGTAACTAGTGCATGGATCATGAAAGCTGTAGCTTCAGATTCTGTTTTGTAGAAGCTCATAATATTACTACAACATGGTTGGCCAGATTCACCACCTTCTCATGTGTCTGACCCCCTCCATAATTATTACATCTTTTGGGACTGATTCTCTGTTGTGGATGGTTTTCTGCTTTTAGACATGGACCACATGGATTCTTGGGTAGTGATCCACTCAGTGCTTCATTTATAGGTTCTCCATTTATTACACGCTGATCATTGGGGGCTGTCATGCACAAAAGCTTTGGCCCATCGACATGTGTTTCCGCCCAGCTTTGGCAGTGATGTTACCTGCCCGTTTGCCTCCTGTTCACTGTGTGCGACACACCAAGCAGCTCCCCAGGCGTTGTTGTCTCCTTGACCAATGCGGTTGTGTGCTTGGGGGCAGTAGACATGGATTTTTCTGGCCCCTTCCTCAATGCTTATTGGCTGTTGATCATTGACACATATTCTCATTTTCCATATGTTGTTTGTTATGTTTCCACATCCACAACTGCCACCTTCACAGCCTTGTCCAAAATTTTTTCTCTTGCAAACGTACCCATGACGTAAGTGTCTGATAATATTCATTGCAAGAGGATTTTCCGATTCCTGTGGTATCTGTCACATCCTTGCCCTGCCATTCTATCCACAATCTAATGGTGATGCAGACTGCCTAGTGCAAACATTTAAAAGTGAGATGAAACAGTATGTTGCCAACTCTTTGTTCAATGTTACCTTAGACTGGCTTCTCTCCTTGTACCACTTCATGCCGTTTGGCAAAAAGAGCCTCACAGAGCTACTCCATGGGCACCAGCCGAAAACACTGCTACACAACCTGCATCCTCGATCTGTACATCAATCTCTGCAGCCACCATGCCTCTTCTGGCCTGGTGTGGGTGTCTGGGTGTGTGGCTTTGAACGTCACCCTAAAAGGATTTCATCTGCCATTGCTAGATGCCAAGTTCACTGTCTCTGCAATACCTGCATGCCTCTGCTCGAGGCACCATGATCAGCTTCACCTTCATGTGGACAACTGGGCTCTCCCTGATGTCACATCATCACCTCCAAGCCGATCCACATCGGGTGTCACGTCACCTGCAGCTGTTGGTTATCCACTCCCATGCAGATGAGGGCATCCATCCTCAGTGGCTGAACCGGCAGTTCCTCTATCACTTCTGGCATCATAATCAGGGATTCCATCGCCCATGCCCTGGCAACCACTGTTACTAGCATCATCAGAACTGTAAGCACCGTCACCAGAGCCGATGCCTGAGATCGACATGGGAACAGCCCCTGTGTTGGTGGTGTTGCCATATGGTTTGGGCTTGACATGGGAAGGTGGGTGCAGGATGTGTCCATGCTGGAAGCACTTCAGCCTGTATGCTCCTGTTGCAGCTCGCCACCTTAGCCAGTGGATGAGGAAGATTGATTGTGTGTGTGTGTGTGTGTGTGTGTGAAGTCACTGTCTAAAACAAATCTTGAATTTTCCATGGAGAGTAAATAAATAAATAAGCATTAGCTTTTGGTAGAAATTTTTTCAAGGTTGTAACAAGAGGACATAAAGTTTGTAAATTGCACTGCCTTGCATTTGCCTTCTCCTCACAATAACGAATTATCCTGATTCATTCTTCTACTACACAAGGGATGTTTACCTTGACAATTAGTGTTCTTCATTGGGGAGGTACTTATCATTTGTATGTTGATAATCCACATCTATCAGTGGCCACAAATGGTTAACTTTAAGGTGTATACAACCGGCTTCTCTGTGTTCTGGCATCACAGGTGTGTTTCTGTTAAATAACTTCATGTTCTGTCAACTACCATTTTTATATTTTTCATTAGTGACATGTCATAACCAAAATCAAGTCCTAATCCAAAAGCAGAGTTGTGAATAAAGTACAATACTTAACACTGAAAGCATGTTTATGACAGACACTAATGTACAGACTGAACAGAACTTTCTCCTGGATGGAGAGTGCTGCTATTTATACAAATATCAGATATTTCAGAATATGCAAAGAAACACATTGAGTTTTGAGAAAATTCTAGAAGTGATAAATACTAAATAACAAATATTTTCTGGTGATCAGATCTGGACTGGCAACCTACAGCATGTCAGCCAGTGATGCTAACCATTGCTCCACATTGTACACAGCAGAACTTGCGATATTGAACCCTCTCTTGGAGGTACAGTGATGCACTGTTTCAGAAGTTCTCATTGGAGCTGACTCCAGCATCCTAAATCTTGATCTAGTCAGTGATCTCTGGCTGGCAGCACTGGAAGATCCTCTGTTCTAGTTATGTTGTCACATCCTCTAAACTATGGCGAGCATGAAAGGTAGCCCTTCCTGTTTATGTTATGTAATCATTGAGTGGGCTTTCAGTATCCTTGAATGAGAAGCCCCCATCATAGATCTGTGACTCAGGATCATAATTGGGCTTCGAATGGAGAGCATGGATGATGTCTCTGTGATTTTGTCCTCTTGATAAAGGTCATAAGTCTCAACATCATATGTGATACCCAACAAGCAGCTAATGATACAATATGGTCAAAAGTTGTCTTTTAATAACTTTTCTGATAGTCCCACTTTTTATACAGGCATAAAAATACCTACCAAGTATCACATGTTCCTCACTGGCCAGTGACTGGCATTATAGCACTCTCGGTCCTTCTTCTAGGTGTCCAAGGACTATAAGTGAGCCAGGTTTCTTGTTTAGCCATGCTCCTGTGTTCTGCCAAAAGAGTCCTTGAAAGGCTGTCAGTGTCTTTGTGTTTGCATCTGTTATTGTATACGATTCTGATGTTGTACCCCTGAAGCCTCAGTCCTCATCTTGCCAGTTAACATGACAGGTCCTTCAGACTAGTCAGCCAGCATAGAGAATGATGATCCAACACAACTGTGAATGGTAAATTAATATGGCTGGAACCTGTTGATGCACAAAACGATCATAAGGTACTGTTCCACAGTGACTTTGGTGAGTACTCTGTACACATAAGCTATATTTTTCTCATCCCCTTCCTGAATTTGCACTAGAGATGCACAAATCCCCTAACTGCTTGCATTGGTGTGAAGTTTTGTCTCATTATTTTCATTATGCAGTTCTAGCAGTGGAGAAGATGTTAGCATCTCCTCAAGGACAAGGAAAGGTTTTTCTTGCATCTCATTCCAGGAAAAACTGGCATCTCTCTGCAACAGTTCTTGCAAGGGACCAGCCGCGTGTAGAAGTCCATTATGAATTGCTGTAATATGAGCACATTCCAAGAAAACTTCTCATATCACAAATGTGCTGAGGAGTTATAAAATTGGTAGCTGCTTTTATTTTCTCTAGATTGGGACTGACTCCATCATCATTAACTAGATCTGCCAAGATTTTCAATTCTTGGATGACAAAGAGGAACTTTTTCAGATTCATGTGGAGACCTGCATTCTGAATGCACCTCAACACAGCTGTTTGGCAGCTTAAATGATCTTCAAATGTCTTTGAGACAAACAACAATGTCATACTGACATCAAAGAAACATAATCCATTTACATTGTTGGTCAGATTGTCCATCATATGCTCGAAGGTGGCTGGTGTGTTACAAGACCTGTGACACTTTTGGTGTCACTGGAATTCCCCAGTGGCCTGTATGTCACCGTGGCTTCCAATACACCAACATCTGACTGGTCTGTCCTCACTCCAGAGTGGGTGACAGACAGTGGTGGGTTCACGTGTCACTGGGCAGAAGGCAAAAGAGGGAGCAGGCTGTGCAGCTGGCTCCCTATGTCTTAGCAAGAGGTACAAGATGCTTCCCAATGTTGATGATAGCTCTGAGCCAGCACAGGATGCCCCTCCTGTTGGGCCAACGGTCGATTTTCCTGCCCAGTCTGGACAAGTACAGAGGGTGGGTATGCTAACCATTGGGAGCTCCAATGTCAGGCAGGTGATGGATCCCCTCAGGGAGATAGCAGGCAAGGTGAGAAAGAATTCCAGTGTGCATTCGGTATGTTTTCGGGAGGTCTCATCCATGATGTGAAGGAGGCTCTGCCAGCAGCTATTGAGTGCACTGGGTGCAACCGGCTGCATGTAGTGGAACATATCGGCACGAGTGACTCCTGTCACTTGGGTTCTGAGAACATCCTCAGCTCCTTTCAGTGGCTGGTTATTTGGTGAAGGCAACTAGCAACACATGCAGGGTGCAGACTAAGCTGTCTATTTGTGGCATCGTACCCAGGGTTGATTGTGGTCCTCTGGTCTGGAGCAGAGTGGAAGGTCTAAACCAGAGGCTCGGACGACTCTGCAATGGTAGTGGATGTGAATTTCTTGATGTCTGCTCTCAGGTGCAGAATTGTAGGATTCCCCTTTATAGGTCAGGCATGCACTACATGCAGGAAGCAGCTACTAGGGTAGTGGAGTACATGTGGCATGCACATGGGGCTTTTTTAGGTTAGAGGACCCCTCCCTTGGGAGCAAACACAATTTGCCTGTTAAGTCAGCCCCAGCAACCTCAGAAAATCTACGTCCTCACAGATCAGAAATGGAAAAGATTTATATGATTTTAGTAAACTGCAGGAGCATCCAAGGGAAGGTCCCAGAATTAGTATCGCTTATTGAAGGTTAGAATGCACAGACAGTATTGGGAACAGAAAGCTAGTTGAAGCCAGATGTCAATGACAAAATCCTAAGTTTAGACTGGAATATTTATCATAAGGATAGGTTAGTCCCCAATGGTGGTGGCATGTTTATTGCAGTAACACATTTGACAAAATCTAGCAAGGTTATCATGGATTCTGAATGTGAATTAATCTGGATGAAACTGAGTATCAAAGAACTGTCAAAAATGGTGACTGGATGCTTTTATAGACCACATGAGTCAGGATCTATAATCATAGAGCACTTCAGACAGAGCTTGCAGAATATCATTAGTAATTTTCCTGATCATGCCGTTGTAATAGGGGGTGACTTCAACTTGTCAGGCATAGATTGGGAGTGTTAAGCCATCGAAACTGGTGTCAGGGTCAGGGAATCATGTGACATTGTTCTGGATGTTTTGTCTGAAAATTGCCTTGAGCAGATAGTTAGAGAACCAACTCATGAGGGAAGCATCTTAGACCTCCTGGCAACAAACAGACCTGAACTTATCGAATCAATTAACGCAGAGGAAGGTATCAGTGATCATAAGGCTATGACAGCATCTATGATGGTGGTTCCTACAAAGAATGTTAAGAAAGGTAGGAAGATATATTTGCTCAGCAAGGGTGACAGGATACAAATTTCAGAATATCTCAGCAGTCAGCATCAAATATTCTGTGATGAGGATGGAGATGTGGAGAACAAATGGAAAAAATTCAAAGGCATCATTCAATGTACCCTAGACAAGTGTGTTCCGAGTAAGGTTTTAAGGGATGGGAAAGATACACCATGGTTTAACAGCCATATTAGGAAAGCTCTACGCAAACAAAGAGCACTTCATCTCAGATTCAAGACAAGTAAAAACCTAGCTGACAAAAAAAAAAAAAAAGCTGAAAAAAGTGAAAATGAGCGTAAGGAGAGCAATGAGAGAAGCGTTCAATGATTTAGAAAGTAAGACGTTATCAACTGACCTGAGTAAAAAACCTAAGAGATTTTGGTCTACGTAAAATCAGTTAGGTAACAGAGAGAAGGCCGAAATATTGAATTCAGTCTTTTGAAGTTGTTTCACTACAGGAGATCATAATACTGACCCTCCTTTCAATCATCATGCCAATGTACAAATGGCAGATATTGAAAAAACCTATCACGGAATTGAAAAGCAGCTACAATCACTTGGTAGTGGAAAGGCTTCAGGACCAAATGAGATACCTATAAGATTCTATAAAGATTATGCCAAAGAACTTGCTCCCCTTCTAGCAGTAATTTATCATAGATCGCTTGAGCAACAAAAGGTACTTAATGACTGGAAAAAGGCGCAAGTCATTCCCATTTTTAAGAAAGGTTGTAAGACAGATTCACACAACTATGGGCCTATGTTGTTGACATCAATGTGTTGTAGAAATATGGAACATGTTTTATGCTCAAGAATTATGATGTTCTTGGTAAATGAATAGCTCCTCTATAAAAATCAACATGGATTCCTCAAACAGAGATCCTGTGAAACTCAGCTCACTCTGTTCCTCCATGAGATCCACAGTGCAGTGGACAATGGTGCTCAGGCTGATGCCGTGTTCCTTGATTTCAGTAAGGCATTTGATACTGTCCCACATTGCCGTTTAATGAAAAAAATATGAGTTCACAGAGTATCGGAACAGACATGTGATTGGATTCAAGACTTTGTTGCAGTTAGAACTCAACACATCCCTCTTAACGGAACTAAATCAACATATGTAAAGGTAATATCCAGAGTACCACAGGGAAGTGTGATAGGACCGTTGCTGTTCACAATATATATAAATGATCTAGTAGAAAGTGTTGGATGCCCCTTAAGGCTATTTGCAGTTGATGCAGTTGTTTATACCAAAGTAGCAATGCCAGAATGTAGTAAGAATTTACAGAACGACTTGCATAGAATTGATGAATGGTGCAGACTCTGGCAGTTGACCCTGAATGTAAAAATAAGTGACATATTGTTCATACATAGGAAAAGAAATTCACTACCATACAGCTACACTATTGATGAAAAACAGTTGGGGACAGTGTCTGCCATAAAGTATCTAGGCATAACTATCCAGAGCGATCTTAAGTGGAATGACCATATAAAACAGATAGTGGAAAAAGCAGACACAAGGCTCAGATTCACTGGAAGAATCTTCAGGAAATGTAACTCATCCAGGAAAGAAGTGGCTCATAAGGCACTTGTTTGCCTGATTCTTGAGTATTGTTCATCTATCTGGGATCTCAATCAGGTAGGGCTAAAAGAGGAGATAGAGAATATCCAACAAAGAGTGGGTTTTGTCATGGGATCATTTAGCTGGCAAGAGAGCATTACGGAGATGCTAAACAAACTACACTGGCAGACATTACAAGAGAGACATTGTGCAACATGGAGAGATCTGCTATTGAAATTTTGGGACAGCACTTTTGAAGAGGAGTCAAACAACATATTGCTTCCATGCACATATATCTCACGTATTGACGATGGGGAGAAAATTCGAGAAATTAGAGCCAATACAGAGGCTTATCGACAATCATTCTTCCCACACACTATTTGCAAATGGAACAGGGTTGGAGGGATCAGATAGTGGTACTGAAAGTACCCTCCACCACACATCATTAGGTGGCTTGCGGAGTATGATGTACATGTAGATGAAATGATCATTCCAACTGGCATGACTTTGAACACACAGAGACTCTCAGGTGTTATGAAGGCAGTCTTTTCCCTGTCAGCCTGATCAACTTAAATTTGCCAGTAACCTACCTGTATATCCTCAGTTGAGAAATACTTTCCTCCTTTCAAGCAATCTAGGGTCTCATCAATGTGCAGCAATGGGTGATAACTTTTCTCATGATTTTATTCAGTATTTGGTAACTGATACAGAAATGCTATCTGCCATCCTCCTTCCACAAGGACCACAGGAGAGGATCAAGGACTCTGAAGGTTGAATGACATCTTGCAGTATCTTACCACTTCCTCAAGCATTACACATCATTCAGCCAGTGATAACCTAGATGAGCACTGGCTAATTGGTGGGAGATCCCTGGCATTGATGTGGTGTTTTACCTTGGGCTGCTTTGTCTGTTTTTTCTTCACTTTGGATCTGAAAACATCCAAAAGTTGGCGCAGAACTAACAGTTAACAACATTATTCTTCTGTCAGGTCAGATCCTATTTGCAGTTTGATAGTAGCTTCCACCATTGCATTGCCTGTAGTGCTAGTGGAGCACGTTTTTTTTGTTTATGGCACTGAGCTGCCCATCCTGGACTTGTTAGGCTGGCCCAAAACACTTACCTTTAGGGATGAGTTGTTGCTGCTCATGACAACTAGTGGTCCAAAGTTCTGTTTGACAATCCAAAATGCTTATGACTATTGCTGATATGATGACTTCTTTTATGACCTTGAGTTGCTTTTCGTGAATGACAAAAGCTTTCCAGTTTACTGAATGTCTAGACTGACAAGTGGAAATCATTTGATGATGGCAGGAAAAAACATCTTCAATGGCAAACAACTGCCCAGAACAAACTTACTTAAGTATTCTTGTAGGAATAGCTTAGCCACTCTGAAGCTCTAAGCTTCCACTGTCTATGAATGCTTGTGTTACTTGCAAGAAGTCCCACCCTAGAATAACTTTCTGACTGTATTCTAGGCACTTCAGTCTGGAACCGCGCTGCTGCTACGGTCGCAGGTTCGAATCAGCGTGTGATGTCCTTAGGTTACTTAGGTTTAAGTAGTTCTAAGTCTAGGGGACTGATGACCTCAGATGTTAAGTCCCATGTGCTTAAAGCCATTTGAACCATTTTTTTACTGTATTCTGTTAAAATGACGAATCTGAAGGACAATGCTCTGCCACTAATTGTTATTTTTGTATTACATGTTTCTGTTGGCTGGGAACATTTCCCATTTGTGACCTTCAGCACAAGTGCTTCCATATCATGGAACATAGTCCTCTTTAGCTGGTGATGATAAATATTTGTAATACAATAAAGCAGTCTGTGAGTCGATGAACGCCTAGACAGGTGGGCCGCTGATGATGACGATGATGAGATTTCCTGACTTCTTAGTGACTGTTGTCCATGGAGGATTTGTGGCAGCCTCACCTCCATAGATGGTAGCCTTGCTTAGGTTTCAAGAATTTGGTGACTAGCTGAGTGACTGGTACCTTTCTTTGGCAATGGGGAACAGCTGTGGCATGGTGGTGAATGACCTCATCCAGGATACAGTAACAGGCTTCAATCCACAGGTCGACTATAATCACCTGCAGTTGACAAGGAAAAATAGGACTGTCATGATCGTTGATATCTTGGGGTGTAATAGTTGTTGAACACTTGTCTTTTTTCTCTGAAGTAGGATACAAGCTGTCCAGGGTGTCCACACAGGAAACACGCCAGCATGCTGTCCTCAGTCCTCCAAATGCCTGTTCTTCTGTGGGATGTTATGCTTGGCAGAAGAGTTTGTTGTACATGCATTGGTCAGATACTGATTTGTCATTTGATGGCTGTGGTGAGTCTGAGTTGGTGAGCCTGTTTTTCATGACAGGTTCGCTGGTAGTAGAGATTGGTGCTATAGATCATTACACCTCTTCTTAAATATTTTCTATTACCTCTTGGCATATGGGGTCCACATTCATGGCTTTTATCTATTGTGTAGTACGTCTGATCTTCTCGCTGCTGTAAATTCCTGTATCTCTTTTCTTACTACCTGGCATATAAAAGAGAAGAGATCATAGTGGTGTTTGAACTGTAAGGGAATAGGGATACAGAACAAGAATTTACTGATAGACATTCAAACACAGTTTACAGTACCAATATCTCATGTAACTGACTACCCAAGAATATGATTCCCATATTACTTGTATGTGATATTTGTTACATAACCCAACTAAAGAAGTCTGATCATATATTTGCTGTTATTTTGAACCAGTTTTTTAAAACTGTGTATCACTTTTTAAAACAATTTTGACTCACAAACAATGTTACTTTTCAAATGTACTACTTGTGGAAATTACAATGTTAACAGCATAATGTAAACATTACATTTACATAACCTGCAATAAAGAGATTAAAGAAAAGGACATTTTTTGCAGGTTGTAGAGTGTAATTACTTCTGTAATTCATGTTAGCAACATTATATACATTGCAGTTATTCAAAAATATTATGTAAAAGCAAAGCAAATAGTTAATGGAGGATGTTATTTATTTCAGTGTGTTGTATTTGGAGTTTCACTGGAATTATTATCATACAAAAGTGTTTATGTAATACTGGGACTAACATCATATTTTTTTTCTGAACTGTGCCCTTTTTCCTAAACCTCATCATTTGTTGTCCTTCACACCTCTTCCTTACCGTTCAACCTTACTTCCACAAAAAGGAGCCACAGCTCTGAAAGCTTGCAAACTATATATGTGTTGTTCTCCTGCCACTGCTTGGTGAATATGTATTTCATCTATCCAGTTACATTTTAAAGTCATATTTGGTTTCATGTAATTAATTACCTTGAAATTGTAAAAAGTATCTTGTTAAAAAATGCTTTTTCTTGAATTTGATTATTGTAGAAGTATTTAAGTAACACTGATGTAATGACAGTCAGACAATCTTCTCCATATTTTTCTGATGCCCAGTCTGTGTCATATGACTGTGTGAAATGGTTCAAAAACAAAAGATCTTTTATTTTAAAATTGTGAGCCAGATCTGTTCTTAAGTAGTTATAATTCCTGAAATGAAACTTGAGATGATGCAGAGCCACAGGACAATATGCACAATTGATTGTAATGAGGTTATTCCCATTGACAAAGAAAACATGTAATTATAAAGTTAAGTAAATTGTGTTAACAACAGAATGTTATAAGAGGTTGAATAAGCTACAGAATGTTTTAATTTGATGGAGGAAGTGGCATCCATCTGAGAAAACCAAGATTGATGTTAAACTCTGTTAAGTTTTAGATTCGGTTTTGATATGAAATTGCAAATATAAAATTTCAAGGACTATAGGAGCCACAGATGCCAAAAACTCCAATACAGTCCAAGATTGT
The DNA here is from genome assembly GCF_021461385.2 of Schistocerca piceifrons. Classification (NCBI taxonomy): domain Eukaryota; kingdom Metazoa; phylum Arthropoda; class Insecta; order Orthoptera; family Acrididae; genus Schistocerca; species Schistocerca piceifrons. Next base: position 643,356,602 of record NC_060139.1, read on the forward strand.
GAATGGATGAACAAGAAATGAAATAAAGTGAATAACTGGAATTATCCCATAGGACCTCACCAATGTGGACACAAAACTGAAGTACCCTATATTTTTCTTTTCTTTGCTTGGTTGTGATCTGATAGGTCATACAAAATACTTCTTTGTAGGTTGTGTTGTATTTAGACTGTGCTGAATATGAAAAACCAAAGTGAATTACCATTAGTTGAACAGGGCTGGGTTTAAGTGATGAGAGTCTTAACGAAGCAACGATAATAGTAGACACTAATGTGGAATACTGAGAGAGCAGTGGCCAAAAATTCTGGTAGTATGAGCATTCAATTTAGAGATTCTGATTATTGATAAATTTTTGTTGTAACAATGATTATCTGAACAAATAAAAATTTTTATGATGGCACAATTTACAAACCAGAATAAAGACCTGCATGGCAGAAATGATGCAATAAAAATGATTTAAATAAAGACTTGGGTGGTAAAATTGATACTACTAATAATGAAGTAAAAGAGTTTATAAAATGAGATTTTAAAAAGAAAGAGACTGACACTCAGGTAGGTTCAGTTGAATCCAGAATTGGTTAAACTGAGTCAAATCTCCAAGACAAGACTCACCAAACTGAGAAACATCTGAAAATTGTACATATTATGAAAAATGTCGATTTCTACTCACCTTGTAGTGGAGGTGTTCAGTAACAGACAGGCACAACATAAAGACTGCCAAACAAGTAATTTCAGCCAAAATGACTTGCTCTGAATCAGTAAATGATACATTGGTGACAGATGTGTATAGTTTTGCAGAACTTTTTAACAAACATTTTATAACTGTTACTGAAAAGATGGGGTTGTCAGGTTCTGTAGATGCTGCTATGGAATACCTCAGCCCGGACATTTCAAGTAACTTCCATAATATGAACTTAACCCTCACTACCCCAGCAGAAATGATGTCCATCATAAAATCTTTAAAATCAAAAACATGTAGTGGGTATGATGAAATATTAACAAAGTTAATTAAAGAATGTGATTCTTAGTTAAGTAACACATTAAGCTGTCTGTGTAACCAGTCATTTATAAGTGGAATACTTCCTGAATGGTTGAAATATGCTGAAGTTAAGCCACTGTTTAAGAAGGGAGATAAAGAAATAGCATCAAATTTCCGTCCAATTTCACTTTTGCCAGAATTCTCAAAAATTTTAGAAAAAGTAATGTACAATTGGCTTTATAACCATCTTATCTCAAATAACATACTGTAAATGTCACAGTTTGGATTTCTAAAGGGTTCTGATATTGAGAAGGCTATCTACACTTACAGTGAAAATATGTTTAATTCATTAGACAAAAAATTTCAGGCAACTGGTATATTTTGTGATCTGTCAAAGGCATTTGACTGTGTAAATCACAATATCCTTTTAAGTAAATTAGAATATTATGGTGTAACAGGAAATGGTGCAAAATGGTTCAAATCTTATATCTCTGGCAGGAAACAAAAGGTGTTATTAGGAAAGAGACATGTATTAAGCTGTCAGGCATCATCCAACTGGGAACTAATTACATGTGGGGTCCCACAATAAATAGCAAATCAAGTGTAGTCTTAGAAAGATCGGATAATAAAATATTTGTGGACATTAATCACTGGTTCCTAGCCAATTCTTTGTCATTAAACTTTGAAAAAACACACTACATGCCATTCAGAACTTGTAAGGGGTGTCCCACGAGTATATGCCTAACATACAATGACAAACAGATAGAAGAAGTGAACAGTGTTAAATTCTTGGGATTACAGCTAGATAATAAATTCAACTGGGAGGAGCACACCACAGAACTTTGATGTGTCTTAACAAATCTCTGTTTGCAATGCGAATTGTGTCAGACATAGGAGATATAAAAATGAAAAAGCTGGCATACTATGCTTACTTTCATTCCATAATGTGTTATGGGATTATTTTTTGGGGTAATTCATCAAGCCAAGCTAAAGTTTTCTGGGCACAAAAACATGCAGTAAGAGTTATATGTGGTGTGAACTCAAGAACATCCTGCAGAAGCCTCTTTAGGGAACTAGGGATTCTAACTACTACTTCCCAATATATTTATTCCTTAATGAAATTTGTCATTAAAAATATATCACTTTTTCAAACCGACAGCTCAATTCATGGAAATAAAAAGACTATGGGTTTGGTGAGTGACTGGATACCACAGTGGATGGGGTGGGAATGATAGATAGTCCTACCTGCTATCCTTCCCTCCCCTCCCACAGTGGTATTCTGCTGCCCATCAAACCTACACAATATCCTCATCCATCCCTCCTCCACCCCTCTCCCAGCCTCTTGCCTCAAGGCTCATATCCCTGTAATAGACCTAGATGCAAGACCTGTTCCATACATCCTCCCACTGCCAATTACTCCAGTATGCTCGCAAGCATCAGCTATCCCATAAAAGGCAGGACTACCTGCAAAACCAGTCATGTGATCTACATGCTAAGCTGCAATCAATGTGCCGCATTTGATATGGGCATATCAGCCAGCAAGTTGTCTGCTCACATGAATGGCCACTGACAAAATGTGGCCAAGAAACAGCTGCACTACCTAGTTACACAGCACACTACCCAACACAACACTTTTTACTTCAATGACCACTTTATGGTCTGTGCCATCTGGATCCTTCCTACCAAAAACAGCTTTTCTGAATTGCACAGATGGGAAATCTCCCTACAATGTATGCTATGTTCAGATAACCTGGCCTCAACTTTCGTTAGTCACTGTCATTCATCCACCTCTCCCCTTCCCTGTTGCCACTCCAGCACTACACAGCCTTCATTCCACCACTGACAATCTTTGCACTTCTCTCTTTTTCCACTCTCCCCCCCTCTCCCATGTCTAGCCTCTCAACTGCACCTAGCTGCCCTACAATCTCCCCACCTCATCTCTGTATGCTCCCACAAACAGCACCCTACCGACCCTCACCCCTACTCTGCTACCCTTACTCCTCCCCATCCCAGGCTTCTCCTTATCGGCCGGCCGGGGTGGCTGAGCGGTTCTAGGCGCTACAGTCTGGAACCGCGCGACCGCTACGGTCGCAGGTTCGAATCCTGCCTTGGGCATGGATGTGTGTGATGTCCTTAGCTTACTTAGGTTTAAGTAGTTCTAAGTTCTAGGGGACTGATGACCTTAGAAGTTAAGTCCCATAGTGCTCAGAGCCATTTGAACCATTTTTTTTCTCCTTACTCCATCTTCCAGATTGCTTCTCCCATCATTTACTGTTGGTCATAGTCTTGCCTCAACAGTCAAAGGCAGTGGACATGTATGTGTGAGTTGTGTTCACATGAATGTGTGAGTCTATATTATCTGAATCAGAAGAATACCTCTTGGCTAAAAGGTTATTTGTTTGGCAGTCTTTTTGTTGTGCCTGTCTGTGACTCAACATCTCCATTATATGATGAGTAGCAGTTTCGTAATATTATCATTATTCCATCCTAGATTTTCCATTGTTTAAAATTGTACATAGTATAATAAAACAGAGTCACCATAATTTACAGTGTGAAATTAGACAAAAGAAGTGGGAAATGTAACAAAAATTTGAAAAACTAGAAACTAATGCAGATAACAAAATCTCTGAAATTAACACAAAGGTTGTGTATGTAAGGAAATCTGTAGCTATGAACAAAGATGTAGCCTGTTGATGTAATATTAGCAAAAAAGTAACTGAATTGAGGAAAATTTTGTTGTAAAAAGTTATATTAGTAACAGCAGCATTTTGTGGGCCAGCACTCATGCAAAAGTTTTGCGGGGCATGATATGCTTCACCCAATTGTTTTCATACATCATTATCATGATAATTTTGTTTTTGGTATGACTGATGTTCTTAAAATGAAGTTTGTAAAAAAGTTTTTGCATGGGGAAGTTCTTTCATAGGCAAACAAAATATTAACACAGAAATGACATGTGGTGATTCTGAGAAGAGTTTTCCAAGTAAATTTTGCTCAGAAACTAAGCAGGATAGAATTAAAAGTTAATTTTTAAATGGACTGAGGAACAAAGAAGGCCATGGGAACAAGAAAGAGTACTGTGAAAAACAAATAAGGTGATTGTTCCACCTTTTGATGACCTTACAAAGATAGTTGGTTTGAAGAGGAGATTACCAGGGAAAGTACAGTGAGGGTTAGTTTATGGACCTGATGAAATTACTGATGGGTTTTCAAAATATGTTGTACTAGATAGAGTATTAGAGAGAAATAATAGACAGAGTTTTAATGACAATGGGAATGGTGGATTTCAGTACAGGGGTTGGAACAAAAATATAATTGGAGAAATAATGGGAGAAGAGATATAAACAATTACAGAAATGATTATCATGAAGGGGGTAACATAAGGGAACTTCAGTGGAATGATGGGAAAAGGATTGGAAGTAAAGTATTTGACAATAGGAGTAGACCATGGGTTAGGAACACAATATGGGTTAGAAACAGACTATGAGTTAGAAATATACCAATGATGGGAATAGGGCATGAGAAGACAATAATAGATCACATAAAACTAAGACATAAGACAATAGAGGAAATGTTCACGAAAACGGAGGGTTGTCCCACTGACAGCCAGTCAGTTTGGTGCGAAAAGGAAGCAATAAAACTCAGGCTAGGTATTATAGAAAGAGACAACAGGAGGGCAGAGATGTGCATCCCTTCAGATAGCAAAGTAGAGGTACATATCAGATGAATAGAATTCATTTTAACAGAGAGTTTTGGAAAGTCATGAAGGTTGATGGCTGTGGAAAGTGAGAAGCTAATGTAACACAGAACAGACAACCAGATCTGGATGCAGAAGCTGTAACAAATATGTATAGTGAGATAAAAATTAATTTTTGGGGACAAAGAATTAATTGATCACAGCTTTGATGAGAGTGGTATAAACAAGTTAATGAATTATGAAGCAATGGAAATAAAAAGCAAGCCCGTTATATCTGAAATGAAAGCTGGCAAATCTAATAAACATACACTAGAGGGGAGGAGAAGTTACTGGAAGTATTTGTGATGAGGTACGAGAAGAGAACATGTCAAATGAGTAAGAGGATGATAGTGAAGAATTTGTGTCAGATAATGATAAAGATTTCATTAATGGTTTTGATGATGAAATAAGAAGTGAGATTATTTTTAGTGTGGAGTTGGTTGGAATTATATATGTAAAGCTTAAAGAGGAAACATCAGAAGAAGGGAACAATTATGAAACATCCAGGGACACCAAGAGATTGATAGGGTATTTTTTTTTATTATCTTCCCTGTAAATCATTTACATGATGTAGGAATTGTCACAACAAAGTTATCATACTAGTACAAGTACTACAGACATAATAATGGAATATCAATTTTAAGGCATTTTTTTAAAAGTACAAATTTAGACATATAAATTAAAATTTTTGGCAATAAATTTACACACAATCAAAGTACTCATCTATGTCATAGAAAGTTTTGTTTAAAAGGTAATTTTTAAGCTCAGTCTTAAATTTTACTTCATCTATTATTTCCTTCATGTACACTGGCAGTGCATTGTAAAGTTTTATTCCAAAATAACTTACATGCTTTTGGGTTTGTGTTGTCCTTACCCTTTCTACATACAAATTCTTACAAGTTCTAGTATTATAATTATGGCAGTCCTCATTTGTACATAGATTTTTCATTTGTGCTCTTGTACACAGAATGCTTTTAAAAATATACAGTGATGGTATTGTGAGTATTTGCAGTTCTTTGAAAAGGGGCCTGCAATGAGTTCTTGGAGAATTATGTGTTATGATTCGTATAGCTCTTTTCTGAAATTTGAAGATATCTGTTAAGCTTGATTTAGTTTTACCCCAGAACACTATGCCGTAAGACACGATGGACTGAAAGTAAGCAAAATACACTAGTCTAGTACAGTCTGTGCTGTATACTCTAGATAATATCCTCAATGCAAAACATGCCAAATTGAGCCTGTGGGATAAGTACTTGAGATGGTCTTTCCAGCTTAAGTTTTGATCAATGTGCATGCCCAAAAACTTTGTGGATTGTACACTCTCTATCTTCTTATCCATTAGTTTTAACTGGAGATCCATATCTTGAGTTGCTTTGTGATACTGTATATAATTTGTTTTACTTAGATTAAGTGTTAACTCATTAGCATTAAACCAATGTTGAATGAAAGTCAGAGATTACCTGTTTATGTCAGCTGAGAGGTGTACACTTGTGAGGTTAAGAAGAGAATAGTGAAATGTACTGATAATATTAAGGGCAACATAGAATCACTACAGCAGTGTTTAGTAATTATAATAAATTACAGGAAATCTGTGAGACATTAGATCCAGTCTGGTGGAAAGAAATGAAATGTGGTTTGAATGCTGTAGAGGAATCCAGTATGCCCGTAAGTGTCTTGCAACCAAATTCAGATAAATATGTTAACAGTGACAATATAAGGATGTGGGGTTTAAAGATATTAAGGTTCTGTGACATAAGGATGAGAACAAAGATGATTATGCAATAAGGGGTGTCCATGCATTTTTATTCAGACTGATAACTGGGCAGGGAATTGCTCATTCCTCACTCCTTAGCCTATCCATTTTACAATTAATCTTTTGGATGGTGGATCTGAGGAATTTCTTTTCTTATGTCTGGAGCCATGATGACTCTCTTTGTGAGGGCACATGCTTTGACACCGTAGGTCAGTATTAGTAAGGAGTTGCTGTTAGACATTACTAATTGTGCTTTTTCTGAAATCTTGTGATCCCATAAAAGGGTCCTCACTTGTTGATAGAATGCAGCTCCATTTTGCTGTCTGTTGGTGATCTTGTGTTTTATCAAATTTTCCCTGGACATTATACGAGGTTGGTTTGAAAAGCTCTCAGAACAGAATGCAAAAAGAGTACTTACATCACTGAACCTTTTTTTATTTTTAAATGTAATGTCCTCGTAGATTAATGCACTTGGTCCAATGATGTTCCAGTGCCTTGATCCCATCCTGAAAATGAGTTTCCTCCAGGCCTGCAAAATAGTTATCAACTCCAGCTATCAATTCTTCGTTTGAAGTGAATCTTCATCCACCAAAAAAAAACTTTCAGTTTTGGGAAGAGATGGAAGTTTGACAGAGCCATATCAGGTGAATAAGGCCAGTGTGGCAACAATCCATACCTTATTTTGAGTAATTTTGCCATGGCGACGGCACATATTTTTAATCCAGCATCAAGAGTCACGGCACCCATGTTGAAGTTAGTATTTTTCATTTCTAATTCTTCAGTCAAAATGTGATATACCCTTTCAGATGACATCTGGAAAGCATCAGCAATTTCACGCACTTTCAATTGGCAAACCTCCATGACCATTTTGTGTACTTTTGCAGTGATTTCTGGCCGACCACTGTGCGGATCATCATCAAAGCTCTCCCAACCAAATTTAAATTCATTTGTCCACTTGGAAACAATTGAATATGAAGGAGCATAGTCCCCCAGTGTATTCTTGAAATTGGCATGAATGCCCTTTGCTTTCATACCTTTCTTTACAAAGTACGTAATCACTGCTCGAATCTCGATTTTTTCCATCTTCGCAAATCACTAAGCAGGTACAGCAACAAAGTCACGTCACCACCACAGCTCTCTTCCAAGAGCACTGGTATGGCATGTGTTTACAGGCAATAGTCCAATGAAAATCATGTGAACAACTCATTGCACTAGTGCTGACGTCTCATGGTGATTCCGAGAACTTTTGAAACCTCCCTCGTGCTTCTGAGGGATGGAAAACTGTCTACAGACTCTAGCTGGTAATTTCCTAGTTTCACATTGTACGAAACATAAAAATAACCATGTTACAAGTTGAGATTATGAAAGTTCAAGCAGTCTGAAAAACATACCAGTTGGATGTTAATAACTCAAGAGACTTACTTAAGTGTCTAGGTTAGAAGTGGTTTTAGTTTAGTAAAGAAATATTATTGTTACCAACATTAAGTCTTTACTCAAATTTTGTATATTCCTATCCTGTATAAATGGCCACTATGGTTCAGCAGGCAACACTGTCACATTAAAAGAGCCATTATCCGCTTTCAGCGAGAGTTATTCAACTTATTCTACTTCTCAGCCACGCAAAATGCCATCTTTGATGGCTAATTTCAACTAATGGTATAGTATATCTGCATGCTGAATTACTGAATGTTCTCTAATGTATAAAGTAATGAATTAAAAAAAACCTGGTGTGATTGGAGACATCCAAACCACTTTGTTCTGAGTAATTTTGTTGCTTGTTGAATAATAGTACTTTCAATCACAATGATGGCATTACATGATCTCCTCAAAGATTCGGTATACTTGCTGAGTCTTCTCATCCTTTCTGGATGTAAAGGAGAGAAATCTGCCCAGAACTATTATCTTCCTCTCTCTTAACAAGAAAAAACTGATTTTAACACATTGGTGCCCTGCCTATTATCTTTGGGTTTCATTTTTGCACCAGATGATATTTGAAAACCTGAGCACTTAAAAGTGAAAGATAGGGCAAAAACAAGACAGATATTACTGTCAAAACAGCATGCAAGAGTTGATAAGAGCAGAAAGCTAAGCACATTACATGTGGTAGAGATAGGGGAGAAGGAGGAGAGGGCTGGAATAGACAGGTCAGAAAATATAAGATAGAGAAAAATATATAGGAGTGAAGAAAGGAATGGTTACTGAGAATAAATGCCGAGACCTAAGAAATTAATGTAAATTAGACCAGGTGGGTGTTGAGAACCAAGGACATGTTGTAACATCCATTCTACCCTGCTAAGTTCTCAGAAGCTGGTGTCAGGGGGAAGAATCCAGAGGACAAGTGTGCTGAAACAGGTACCGACGTCATGAGTGTTGTGTTGTAGAGGATGCTCTGTAACAGAATAATGTGTGTTTCCAATATGCACCCTCTGTCTACGGTCATTCATTCCAACTGATAACTTGATGGTAGTCATACCAATGTAGAATGTCGAACGGATTTTACACAACAGCTGCTACACAGCATGTGTTGTTTCACAGATGGCTCTCTTTTTGACAGTATATGCTTTACCTGTTACAGGGCCGGTATAGTTGATGGCAAGAGGATCCATGGGGCAAATCTTACAGTGGGGATGGTCACAGCAGTAGGAGCCACTGGATAGGGAAACAGATGCAGAATGAGCACAGGTTCTGACAAGGATATTACAGAGATTCAGGATAGGGGTTGAAAAGCTATTCTGGGTATGGTGGGTAATATTTCAGACAGAATGGATCTCATTTCAGGGCATGAGTTTAGGAAGCCATAGCCATGATGAAGTAATTAATTAATACAATCAAGACCAGGATAGTATTGAGTGGCAAGAGGTGTACTCACAAGTTGTTTTATAATGGATCAGCAGTACCAGGATTGGATGTGATAGCCCTGGAAATCTGCTTCTGAACTAGACTGGTAGGGTAATTTCATCCACTGAAGGCTGAGGTGAGTATGTTGGTGTATTTCTGCAAAGAGTCGACATATGTGAAGTCCATATGGTAGGGGACATCTGACATGGAAAGGATGGCAACTGTCAACATTTAAGTACGGTTGTTTGTTAGTAGGTTTAATGTGAACAGAAATTTGTAGTTGGCCCTTTGAGAGACAGACATACATATAGATAAGGGGCACAACCATGGAAGCCAGTATGGCTCCTTCCTTTGCCAACCTTTTCATTGGTTGATTTGGAGGGGGATTTTCTGGGATTCACTAGCCTTCAGCCCCTGGTTTAGATACATGGATGAAATCTTTCCTATACGGATCCATAGTGAGACTGATTTGTTAAAAAATTTCCAGTCTCTAAAATCATTCTCTCAACTAAATCTCACATAGTACTATTTTGAATTCATGCCACTTTCCTTGAAGTTGATCTCATCCTCACCAAGGGTCAGCTGACACTTCTGTTCACATTAAACCTGCTAACCAACAACAGTACTTAGATACTGACAGTTGCTATTCTTTTCTTGTCAAACATTCCATCCCATACAGCCTAGGCATTTGAGGAAAAAGTGTTTGTTCATATGCTGACTCATTATAGCAATACATTACAACTACCATTTCAGCCTTTACTGGATATAATTACCCAACCAGCCTAGTTCAAATGAAAATTTCCTTGACCACCACACCCAGTCCTAGCACTGCTAATTCTTGAAAAAACAAGTTAAGAGTACAGTTCTTCTCACTCAACAGTTTACTGGTCTTGAATGTATTAATCAACTACTTCAACAATGCTATGACTTTCTAATATCATGTCCTGAAATGAGATCTATTTCGTCTGAAATTTTGCCTACTACACCCAGAATACATTTTCATTGCTCTACCAATCCCTTCAATATCCTTGTCAGACCCTAAGCTCCTTCTGCACCCATTTCACTATCCTATGGCTCCTACATCTGAGACCATTCCCTCTTATTAGTTTTAAGACATGCTCTATGCACCCTCCTACTACCACCTATATCAGCCATGCACCAGGCAAAACATTTACCATCAAAGGGAGATCCACCTGTGAAAAGACGTCACATACCAGCTGTAATTTAAAAACTGTGAGGCCTTTTACACTAGCATGACTATAACCAAGTTATCAGTTAGGATACACAGGCATAAGCAGAGAGTGTATTTGCAAAGTATGCTATACAATGTGATGGTAGTAACTTTGGTGCTTGTTTCACCACACATGCCATCTGGATTCTTCCCCCTGACACCAGCTACTCAGAGCTCCACAAATGGGAACTGGCATTACATGTCCACCTGGCCTTATTTACATTAATTTTGTAGGTGTCAGCATTTCTTCTCAGTAACTATTCCTCTTATACTTTCTGATCTGTCTATTTTGGCCCTCCCCTCCTTCTCCCATTTCTACCACATATAATGTACTTAGCTTTCTGCTCTTATTAACTCTTGCACTTTGTCTTGTCAGTAATCTCTGTCTTGATTTTACTCTATCTTCCACTTTTAAGCTCTCAGGCTTTCAAATGTCATCTGGCGCAGTCTCTAAAAATTAGCTTTCCCTCTCATTCTATCTGGTAAGTCTCTCCTGTCATGGGGTTCTTGGAGCTTTCCCATAGCTCTTCCCACTTCCTAAACCTCACCAGTCTTTTTCTTCATCCCTCTTCCTTCCCCTTCAGTCCTTCTGCCAGAAGAAGGAGCAACCGGCTCCAAAAGCTTGCACATTTCCTTAACTTTTATATATGTTTTCTCCTGCTGCCCTTTGGTGAGTAGATTTTTTATCCACCCCATTATGTTATATGCTATATTAATATGGTTGTGCAAATTTTATGCTAGCAGTAGAGTGAAACATCAAATAATTGACATAACTAAGGAACCAATGGCTTTTTTTTAAAGAAGTGATTTCCATTATAATTTAACTATGTACAACTTATTCAGTGAAAGCACAAACAGTTCACAGTGTGTGGTGTACAGATCCAGTATTGGCAGTTTGCCATATTCTCTTTTGTTTCAAATCCCTGGAGATTCTTCTTTGTAGTGTAATCTACCAAAAATGATGAATGAATAAAAAAAATGACTATAAAAGCAGCAGCCATTTTCAAAATAACAGCTTTCCCTCTAATAGTATTGTATTCAATAAAGATGGTATAAGTCCAAGCAGAATATTGCAGTTATTGATGCACAATTGTTAAGATGTTCAAAGAACTGATTTTTGGCAGCTACTTATCTTTCTCAATGAGTACTTAGATTTGTTCACATTCCTGAAGCTTCATTTTCATTGTGGGATATGGAACATCTTGCACAAATATTTGACTGGATGAGCATTATTCAATTTATTTCACATATTTTACTGATGACTAGGACAGTTATTTTCACTTTATTATCTGATTCTTTTAATAACCTTATATAAAGTATTTTATTATTGGAGGTACAGTCGCAGGCAGACATAAAATCTAAAATTTCAAGGAAGCCTGAAAGATCACTTGTCACCGAGATTGTGCATGACAGTGAGCTTCGTTTTTAAGAAGACTGAATAAATAGTAATCTATAATATTACAATGTAAATAGAGGTAAAAATAAAAAAAATATAATGTTACTTACCTACAAATTTATTGTCAGGAAGTGATTCTTGCTTTCTTCGAAAATACAGAAATATTCCAATACCAGCAACTATGACTGTTACCAAAGATGTTATTACTGGAATGATGACACCAAGGTCATTATAAAAATGGTTGTACTTGTAACCTGAATGAATTATTAAGTCTGGCTCCACAATGGCTGCAACAACATACAGTCGCAAGAGTAATGAGAATCATAAATAATGGAGAGAGGGAGAAATCACATTATAGATCACGCTAACATTCCAAAGAATAGCTTAAGTCTTAACTGTTTTAAAAACACACAATCCTCCTTCAGGAACTGAAAACTTGAACAGAAAGAGGAGGAGTTAAGGCATGTGAAACAGAATGGATCACACAGAACTTCTTACAAAAGTAAATGTCATCAGTAAGTAGACTGATGAACACTTTTCTTTCACTATATTGTGTTTTGCATTAGGAATGAATATTCAAAATTATTCCTTCATTTTGTTCCTGCGTTGGTACCCTGTACATATGACATCTTAACACTTTCAGAAAACTAAAATCAAAAATTTTTGGAAGTGAAAAGTCTAAATTTAAAATGAGCAATAGCTAATGTACACTCATAAGCAACTGTATTAGAAGAGTTACTGTGTTCAATAAAGAGTGTTCCTGTCACCACGATGACTAGAGTGGGTGGCATATCACATGGCTGGAATGTGCTCATACTGTGTATTGGCCATAAGTGTGACAATCAAGTGCATGATACATAAAATGCATATCAGTACACGTTATCATCACCAGATCATTTATCATCACCAGATCATTGGTGGTTGATGTATGGGTCATGCAGGCACTGAGCTTTTGATTTGATTCTGTGCTGCAAGTATACTGTGCATACTTTGTTATGCAATAATCAATTAAAAATGTTTTGTTTGTTTCTCTGACATTTATAAACAGTGTTTTACTATCACATTTGTATTTGTTACACTTTTCAGTTGCTTATATTGTGCTGCCATCTGGGACTTATGCAGTGAACTCACTTTCCTTTTGAAATGTGTGTATCATGTTTTGTACCCACTTTGTGAATCAGACATTGTAATTTTCTTACAGTGAGAATCATACTGTTTCACTGTGGTTCCTTTATCATATCATGGGCCCAATAATCAGTGAGTGACACATTTTCTGTGATGTAAATGAAATGTAACATTAGGTACAGTATCAAAAACGTGTGAGAAAGGAGTTTTGAGGTTTTTTCCACTATGTGCAAGTGAAAATATAGACTTAAAATAATGAAAAATGAAATAACAAGAATTACAAAGCTCAAAATCATCAAGAACTAGCCGGCCTGGAAATTTCAAGTATGTACAACCTTAAGTGCCACGGTAGCTTGGGATTTCATCACAGGCCAAAAAATGAAACTAAGGTATAATGACAACATCAAAGCTACAGCAGTACAGGAATATGAAAAGGATCTTACAGAGAGGAAAAAGACGGGCAATGTAGCTCAGAAAATTATCAGAATATCAGCTGCAGAGAAGTCACTCTTCAGCTGTCATATGGACCAGACTACTTTCAGTTTGCATAAATTTGCTCCAGTAGCAATAGTACAACTTAGAAAGGATGGTTCAAGTGACATGGCTACAATAATTTACAGCTGGAAGACCTGGCACGTAGCTTGTGGGATAAAGGTGAAAACATTTTGAACTCTATGGTAATCACAAAACTATTATTGGCATTACCAACAAACAATAAATATTTTCTGAATGCATGAGAATTAACACATCCTGATCAAAAAACATTAGCAAATTGGACCTCAAGATTGTTGATAGAAGAAAAAATGTCTAAATCACAAGGAAGATATGAAGGGGAAGGCATTCCTGGTAGATAAACAACAAAGAAATGACAATTTTAAGAATAAACTTCATCTAGAAGATAAAAATTTGAGAAAACCAAGTGAATGCTTCAAACATAATAAACGTAGTCATCAGGTAAAAGATTGCAGAAAAGTTTGCTTGAAATATAATAAACCTATTTATTATGTAGATGAGTGCAGAAATCAAGATGGGATGTCCAGATACGCAAAACTTTTTTCATCAGTACCGTATGTCACCCAGGTAATGTCACACTTGTTACAGCCATGCTGCGACCCTCGTCAAGTCATCATGATGCCATCACGCAGACAACAGCCGTGCCTTGCTCTGGGGCATGCCTGCCACATGACATCACTCTATAGCTAGGCGCACTGCATCTATTTACAACCATGCAGGGTTTTCACACCTCGTGACCACAGCATATCAATATGGCAAGCCTGACCACAACTATGACCTTCACACCGTGGCAACACAAGGAGTATCTACAACAATGGCCGCATAGAGTAACCTGCGCTGATGCGCCATCTGTCACAATTGCCACCAACCGGGACCTGTCTACTGCACTGTGTTCCTCTGTACCCAGCTACGACCAGTGTCATAGTGGGTTACTGAGGAACAACGCCAATTCCTCAGCGGTGACACCCATGCCACGTCCTGTGACAATTGGTCAAGACACCCACATTACTGACACACCTACCACGCCGCGACACCAACTGCCATCTCTACCAGTGCCACCAGACAGTGTTCATGAACCCACACCATATACTTTGCATGATTACAACAACTTCATACAGGTCCCAACCACTCACCACCAGGCAGATTACCACTGGCCACACATTGAGTTACATCTGTCACCACTACAAGTTGAGTACCCACAAACACAGTTTGCAGTCTGTGAGTGCATGATGCAGTCAGCTGGGTCACAGATGACCATGACAAGTTTTTGGTGCTTCTGAACCATCTCCACACCAACACCAAATTTATCAGCAACCTCCTGTTGCATGCACCAACCACTGACAGATACGAGACAGCAAAGATGCTCATACTACAGTGCCTGTCACATTTACCTGAACAAGAACTCCACTTAGCCATGGCTGAGATTTTGCTGGGCCATGATACTCCATCAGCACTCTGGCACAGATTATGCCAGCAAATCAACACAAACCTCTTACCAGATCATGCACTCTGGTCAATATGGCTTCTCAAGCATAAACACTTGTATTGGCGCTGGTGCCAATGTCAACATTGGTTGCATCTACAGCCAGCCTAGGCCAGCCTGCACACTGGCTGTGCCCACAGAGACCACCATGCAGCATTCACTGCACAATGCCTGGCCAACTGACAGTCACCAAGCTGCTCTGACCTCATCTGAGTTTTTCTACGCTGCACCCACAGCAGCCTTGCAAGATTCCACTACGGCAAGGCACCAACAATCAGATACCATGATGGACCCTGATGCCGTGTTTGTTGTGGAATGTAAAAAACCACCCACTGCATTCACGCCCAGCCATTGGTCCATGCCTAATTGCCACAATAACCCACCCAGCCAGAACATTGCACCTACTCAGCTGCACTGATGCTGGTTCCATGCATGCTTCGGTGCTGTCACACACCACTGTTGTCCACTGTGCAGCTACCCAAATTAGTACAGTGGTGTGACACAGGTGCATCAGGTCGCTGCCCTGCTTCAATCCACCTCACTATGAAACATGACAACAATCATCATATCCCACATCTACATTCTGACGGTGCGTGGCTCTTCATCTACGACAACCATCTTGGAGTGTACTTAATAGTCGACACAGGTGCTAGCATTAGCATGCTGCCACTCAGCTGGCACCTATAAAATGTACACCATCTGCTATACAACTATGCACTGCCAATGATTCAGTGATTCCCATGATAGGCATGGGCTCTCGCACAGTTGAACTGGACAACCACACTCCTCGTCCATGAACTTTCCTCGTGGCTGACCCATAGAGCCAGTGTTAGGTGCAGATTTTTTGAGGCATTATAACCTTCTGCCAGACCTGGATAGGGCCTTACTACAACATCACAATGGCGCCATGCTGATCAATGGACTAAACAGTGACCACCTACCAATGGACAAGACTCCACTGCTTCCTCCTCCTACCTTTGAAACAGTGCTGGACCTCATGATAAAGTGCCAGGCATTGTTCAATAAGCAAAACCTTGACAACTGCATACACCAACCTCCGCCACACCAATGCCAGCTAATGAGCAACTAACCAACACCTCTGCAACTGCTAGTCCGAGCTCATTGCACAGCTGCACATTACACAGCTACAGCTGTCATTGCACCAGCAACAATGAGTGCCTTCTGCCTAATATGCTGCCAGGTCTTCAGAACCACAGGTCAGTCCAGTGCCTCTTACTTCTGGTGACCATGCTCCCTCAAGTGAGCTGTGCAAAAACAGTGGTAATGCTCTCGTGAACGGATTGAGTGTAAACAATGCGAGTGGATGTTGGGCCTCACTTGCTACTCCACATCAGCTCCATAAAAAGACTAACATCATATGCAATGGTACTGTATACAGAATTAATACCACCCCCACTCCACTGGTCTGATGCCAGCCCCACCGCCTCACCCCTCACAAACTAAAGGCGGCCAAGGATGCAATCAAGGAACTGTTATGCGAGGGCACCATCAGGCCATCATACAGTGTGTGGGCCTCACCGATTACTGTGAGAATGAAAAAAGATAAAACGTGGTGCCTATGTGGGAACTACAGACTTTTGAACATGTGCATCATCATTGATAGTTACCATGTGCCAACTATTCAGGATTTCTCCCAGGAACTGGCGGGTGCGCCATCTTTTGTGTGATTGACTGAAAAAGAGCTTATTTGCAGATCCCAAAGATGGCAATAATTATGCCATTTGGCCTATTTGAATTCCTCTTTATCCACTTTGGACTAAAGAACACAGCCAAGACCTGGCAACGGTTCACTGATAGCTTTTTTTTTACCATGCCCTTTTGCTATTGTTTCTTGGTCAATGTAATTATCTTCTCACAAACAGCTGAAGACCACACCATCATGCGGTATTTGACAAACTAGCAGAGCATGGTGTTGTGGTCAACAAGGACAAATACCATCTCCAACAAAAATGTAGTACATTTGTAGGCCACCTCATCGACACTTTGGGCCTCCCCCCCCCCCCCCCCCCCCCCTCCCCCAACCTGGAAAAGATAGACCAAATCCGTAACCTACCACCATCAATGGACTATCAAGAGTTGCACTGTTTTTTAGGGGTGATTAATTTTTACTGACTGCACCTCCCCCATGCCGCAGAAACACTTCTGCCAATCACAGAGTCACTCCATGGCAAGAACATATCAGACAAACATAAGCTCACTTGGACTCATGATATGCAAGCAGGTCTCGAGAACATCAAACCCTAGTTTCCTCAGACTGCCACCTCGGCACTCCCATCGCCAGACTCCCATATGGCTATAACGGCTGACGCCAGTAACCGAGCTATAGGGATGGTGCTACAACAGGACATCCCTGGTGAAACCTAACCACTACGGTTTTTCTCGTGGAAACTTATCAACTCCCAGGAAATGTGGTCAGCCTTCAGCCATGAGCTTTTGGCAGTATATGAAGCAGTACTTCTGAGATGACATCGAGGGCAGGCTGCTTCCTATCTACAAATACCACCACCCTCTGGCTAGCACTATTAAAGACCCAGCAGCCAATACCTTCCCTTGATGATTCCGCCACCTGGACTTGATTTCACTGTATACTACAGACTCCCACTATGTATGGAGAGCAGAAAACACAGTGGCTGACTACCTCTGACACTCACTGCCACATCGGCACATCTTGGCTTCAACTAACTAGCAGAGCCACAAGCAACTTACACCGACCTTCAAAACCTGCTATCTGGACACACAATGGGCCTCCAGCTCAAGCAGTGCACCTTTGCAGGCACAACCAAACTGGTTTGGTGAGATGTATTCTATGGTAGGCAATGACCAGTCATCCCACCGACTGATTTCTCAGCCCATACCATCAACCAAGTTTTCATCACACTATGTATTGCACGCTTCAGCTGTCCAGAGTTCCTGACAACTAACCAAGGCTTGCAGTTTGAGTTGGTCCTGTTCTCTGAGATCTGCTGCCTCTGTGGGTGCCACAGGTTCCACACGACAGCCTACCGTCCTTGATCTAATGGACTTGTGGAACAATGGCACCACACACTCAAGACAGCACTAGTATGCCACAACCAGGAGTGGATGGAGGTGCTCCCTTGGGTGCTGCTGGGCATACGAGCTGCCTACAAAGAGATCTGGATGCCTCACTGGCAGAGGTGCTCTGGGGGAACTAATTACCCTCCCAGCAGAGTTTGTATCACAAACCACTGACCCCATGGGTTTCAACCTGCCAGACCTAGTAAAACATGTCAAGGACCACTTCCACCATATACACATCCCACCGCAATCCCACCACCCCAAACTAACCATATCTGTGCACAAGGACCTAAAATCGCATACACATGTCATGCTTAGGATTGACACTGTCAAACCTGTCCTCCAGCCTGCATAAAGTGATGCGTACAAGGTGTTGAAATGAGGGCCAAACACATTTAATATGTTGCAAGCTGGAAAAATGACAACAGTGTCACTGAATTGCCTAAAACAGGCATGGGCATTACCAGACACACTCGGTGTTTACCCTCCACTGGCTCCAACTCCAGGCCCCTCAAGCCAATTTACAATCATCCTATACCTGCAAGACTACCTCCCAGAAGACATTTCTGTAACACTGCAGGACTCACTACTTGCGGTTAGGGCCAAATTTGACAATAGGCAGTCAAGCTACGGCATAGTCTCAACATCATTAGAGCACTCCACACCCCTTCCACCTACAATCAACACAGCAGGTCTGAAATCCACTCTTTCTTCGGATGGCTACCTACTCGTGTTGGCCCCAGACCACTTCATAACTACGGCTGCCACCCTGCACATGACCACTGTGGACCAATCAGTGGATGATGCACCACCAGCCACCAACACCTCAATCGACACTGCCACCGCCCCATTGGCACTGCACTGACATCACGGGCCAGCCACCCATTACAGCTGTCCAGGGACTGGGCAGACTAAAATATGTCAGCCCTCACCATTGCCAGCAGGACAATGTATCACAATGTACACCAATCACTGTGCTCTGCCCTTGTGTGTGTGTGTGTGTGTGTGTGTGGGGGGGGGGGGGGGGGGGGGGTTGTCTCTGGGGACGTAGTAGAGCCACTAACTCTACACCCCCCCCTCCCCCCTCAATAATATTGCTGCCCTACTGCAGCTAGAACAACTGTATCTTTGCCAGATCAGTTCTCAGTAGTACATGCTCTATGCTGAATGCATTGTGTATAAGCTGTGAGAACAAAAGTATGCATAGTAAATGACAGGAGTGTGAGTGATCATTTATCATGACAATTACCATGCCTGCTCCTCACTACCTACAAACTGTTACCAACGGAGATCTACAAGACTAAGCCCCCCAAATTGCAGATGAGATACACATTGTTGATTTCAAGCCCTCTTTGACCTGTCTGAGCAGATTCAAGAAATCATACAGCGTACAGTATAGGAAGTCACAAGACAACACTGTTTACTGCAAATAAAGGTGTAGAGGAGATGCCATTAATTCATGGCTGACATGAAGAAGAAGCTAGCTTCTGACCCCACACCTGCTGTCTTATGCCCATCAATCACATTTTGTGAAAGAATTGTGAGGAAACCACACTTTATCATTTCACGGTGAAAAAAGGCAGACTGTTGTGCAACTGATTAATGCTATGACACATTCGTATACAACAATGACAGTGATAACTATGAATGGATCACTGGTTCTGCAGCTTTATGTCTGTCTTCATGGATTTCAAGGCATTTAGGACCATAACTAAAAAGGACTGTTTAATGGCAAAAATCTTATAATTGACCTATCAGAATCTGGAAAAATAGGAAAGAATGGTTTTTAACATTTCATTCAAAATGATTTCCAACCTATTGCAGAAATTAATTCATTCCTTTTGTTGCACTCTTGGTCTGGACGTAATGACAAGTCTGTTTTCCAGAAGGACAAAAAATAGACTGTTGACTTTTCAGATTCCATACAGAACAACCAATGTGACTCTTAATAAATAATTTTTTTTTGATTGTGGAAAATATTTTTAAGGAAACTGTCAGACAGTATAATTTCTGATAACTATGTGTCATTTTGAGGTTATCAGGTCTTCAAGTGCAGTCTTTTGTCCATTATTAGTTTGAATTAGCACATTTTACAAATTGCTTTAAGTTCATCTGGTATACAGCACAAAAAGCAGAGCAATGGCCAGAACCATTTCTTACTACACTGTAATTCTGCATAAATAAAACCAGTAAATGCCTGAAGGTATTGATTTTCATTCAGCAGGTCTGCCTGGTGTAAAGAAAATGTTTGTTTTCATCATGACACTTAACTTTCTTGTGACAACAATGAGGAATAAACAAGGAATTCATTGTTACTGAAATATACATTATCAAAAATTAACATAAGAACTGTGCCAAATGAATTGTTATAAAATGATGTACGAGTAAGAAATATTTCATTTCAGTAAATTAAATGCATGATTTATGGAAGTCATCTGTAATGTAACATCAAACACTCCCTTGATTTATTTTACTCTGCTAGTCATCTTTGTAAGAATTACATATGCAACACATAAAATCTTAATCATATGTGTCATTTTTTGTATCATTTAGTGCTTCAAATTTGCGTGTGTCACTCCAGATATTTGTACTAGCAGTACAATGCTCTCTTGTCATGGCTGATCACATGCTAGGCAGGAATGGCTGTGCAAATTGCTGTCATAAGTGATTCTTCATGTGATAAAAATGAGTGATTTCAACAATTAAAAAAAATACTTGCAGTTTGTCTTAACAGTTAAAATTTTGATAGTGCATTTCATTTATTGTTTTCTTCCTACATAAAAAATTTCAGGGTGGGTTTTGACATGTCAGATTGGACCATTCCCCTATCAGTTCAAAAATTATCTATGCTCCATACTGTCAAGATGCTGGAAGCTCGCTCTATCTATCAATGGCAACTAGAACTGACATTACTTTTGCAATGCACAGTGCCAGTCACCACGATGAAAAATGAGGAAAGTTGCATCACAATGCTGTGAAAATAATCTTAAGGCTCCTAACAGGGACAATCTTTTATGGCTAATACTATTCATGTAATGTTTGTCTGGTTTTAGAGGCAGAGACTACACAGGAGATGTTCTCATTCAAAAATTCATCTTGTTACAGCGGAATGCAGAGGCCACATGATGATAGCCATGGCTATAGAAAATGTCACATACAAGTTCCAGTAGATCTAGCCACACCACTGTCACATGTTAAAAAAGTAATAAAACACTGGAAGTCAGTAAGATGGTTGGTTTATCATGGAACTAAAAAGATGAGCTAGGCACTAAAACACACATAAAACCTCTGTTCAATTAAACTGGGCAAGAGACCTGATGTCACACAAAATGCCAATAACTGTCATGCAACTGTTTCAACATCATCTAAATAGGAGGGTAAGTCCCTTGGTAGATTAAAGACTTCCCTTTTATCAGCATGTAACACACAAGATGGTAAAACATGGTCCACCATGATTATGACACTGCAAACACTGTATTATGATGGGTCTTCTTGCTGCAAGAAAAATGCATGCATAAGTGGGCAGTGGCTGATATGAAAGCAAGTGAGGATCACTTCACCCCTTCATGGTGTTCTAAAGGATGTGTCCTATGCGTGAATAGTCATTATGACCACCTGGCATCTTATTGTTACCCACATCAACCCACTGCCATTCCCACTCAGCCAACACTTGCTTTGTCACCCATGACATAACAGCCTGTATGAGGACAAGAAGTTGAAGGGTGATATTTTCCTGTAAGGCTGCTTTCATTGTTCTGTCAGCTTACTCACTCCCCTCAATTCCCATTCGTCTAGGAGCCCAGCAGTAGTCCACCTTTTTCTTCTGCTTGTATAGGAGGCTAATAGTGTGCTGGGCCATCTGAGCTATCATATCTGCTGGTAAAACTTGCTGAATAGCCTGCAGAGCACTGAGACAGCCTGTGCTGACAAGAAATTTCCCTCCACCAAGAAGCACATTTGCTCCAGTGCCTTCTTGATCAATCACAGCTGTACACAGTACAATGAAAAGTGGTGTGGTGGGTGGAGTTTAATGACAAAATATGAGAAGATAGCACAACACCCAACATTGTCCCCATGCTTTGATCCATCAGTAAAATCTGGCATGTGTTCTGGATACTCTGATAAAATGCTGTTAAAACTGATTTTAAAACTAAAGATGAAATGGTAAACTTGTACTCCATCATGACCAAGTTAAGAATGGGTCTATCAGTCATCAAGGGGGGAAAGGAATGGGAGGGGGTTGCTCCATCCCTATTTAAGAATTGGTATGTCTGGTACACCAAGTTACTCAAGATATTTCTTTGTACAGATGATAAAAGGCGTAGCAGCCCGGTGACCGGTAAACCAGTATTTTTTGGTTGTTCAACTTCAACTCGACAAGAGGATGGTTGGAGATGGACTGCACTTTGTATACATGTTGCACCAGGAGGAATTCTCATTGGATGATAAGAGGTGGCTCACAAAGCTTTGCACAGCAGTTAGTAATGGGCAATGGGATGGGAGAGTCCACAGCAGGCATTGGTTTTTCATCTGCTCATGGGTTTTTCCCATGCAACTAGTGAATTCAACACTCCTGTAGGGGTATGGAGATAACCTGTCCTTCTCTAGCTTTAGAAGTGATATCAGAATCATCTCCTGCTATGAATCCAGATAATGTCCTTCAGCTCATATTTTATTGAAAAGGCATAGGAGAATTTCTATTGTCTCCATTCTTAGATATCATAATGTGTCATATTGAATCCTATCGGTCCTGGAGCAGTGTCAAGTGCAGTGGTTAGTATTGACTGTAGTTCTCACATAGAAAAATGGCAGTTATCTGGCTCCAAGTTGCCAAATGAAAAGCATAGTCACTGTTTCTCCATGTGTTCCCTGTCTTGGTAAACTTGAGGCTTGGTGTAATAGGTGAAAGCCAAATCACAAACACGTTTTGCCAACATCTGCACTATTTCCCTAGGTGTTGATTGGAGGACAGTATTGTTTAATATGGCAGATATTGGGCCTGATATCTTCTGAATTGACTCCCATAACTTCATTACTGGTGTGGGATGATTAAAGGACACTGGGCATTAAAAATTCTCTCCACACACTCTGTTCGCTTTCTTTGATGATTCGATTAGCTTCTGCCCTCACCTGCCAAAAGACTGCAAGATTCTCTCCACCTGGTCTGTTTCTAAACCAACATAGTGCACCACACCTGTCCACAATTGCTAAACAACATTCCTGGCTCCACCAAGGGATTGTATTCCTGTAGGCTGGTCCTGGGTGCTGCTCAGTGTTGGAATAAGGCCAGTTGACTGTATAGTGGCCAGTTCACCTTGCAGAACAGACACTTAAGTTGCCTCCAGACAGGTGTTGTAGTCACAGCTAGGTGAAGCCACATGGGGAAGAGGGCACTAGTCACTTCTACAAACCGATATCTGTAAGGGCAGGAGAGCATAGGGAGAGGTCCATTGTGGGGAATGAGCCAGTATCTGTGTGGAAGTGCGCCATTTCCCCAGTGTTAAGTACACATACATCCTCTGATATTGGTAGCTACTCAATTGTCCAATTCTTGGGGCAGATGGTAGAAGATCCCCAGAGCACATAGTGTACACTGATGTCACCAAGTAACAGAATGGGTGGTGGAGTTGTCACATGAGATCTGTAAGTGCTGTGGGATGTACACATGGCATAATATAAGGTGAGATGGTGCATACACAGCCACTGCAGCTTCTTGTAACTCACTCGTGAGAGTAATGGGTGAGTGTGAGAGTAACGGGTGAGTAGTGGTGTA
The DNA here is from genome assembly GCF_021461385.2 of Schistocerca piceifrons. Classification (NCBI taxonomy): domain Eukaryota; kingdom Metazoa; phylum Arthropoda; class Insecta; order Orthoptera; family Acrididae; genus Schistocerca; species Schistocerca piceifrons. Next base: position 643,380,483 of record NC_060139.1, read on the forward strand.
TTTTGGTCATGGACACAGCTACATCACCCTTTGCACAGTCAACACTTGGGTCATCCTTCTTATGATGTTTAAATCCTGGCAACACAGAATTGTCCAAGGCCTTAAAATACATCTCCTGAAAGCAGATGCACAGAGGCTGTTCTTGTATGAGTAAGGCTCAGTGGATCACCCAAAGATATGTCCAGCACCATCGCACAGTCCTCACCATGAGAAATTACTGTACCACTATGATTAGAGGGCTTGATGTCATGCTTTTTAGGCTGGCCTTCCCACACAATGGTTTTCCTCTCTTTGGAGCAGGTGGCAAAGAAGTAGACAGACATGTTTTGTTACCAGACTTTACCACAAGACACCTTCTTCCCCTTAGATCTCAAAACTGGTGAATATGCAAGCTAATAACTGCAGCAGTGCCTTGGCAGGTGCAGTTACAAGCACAAGAGGATGAGTTAGCATCTGCACTGTGAGTTTGTGTCAAGGCAGCAGACTTGGTTACTAGCTGCTATATGATGGTAGACATTCTAAAATCTGCACTGGCTGTTTGTTTTGAGGCATTAGACTTGGTAGTTGTTTGCTTGACAATGGTAGAGAATGAGGTTGAAAATGTCGGAGGTTGGATAGGCTTGAAAACCTTTTTTGGCTTTATGTACAACAACTACCTTGTGACCTGAAGCTCCTGAATCGTATGTCCTTATACATAAAGAGCACATTCCTTTGGAAAGACTAGATGTGCACCAGTGCAATTAACACAACAAGTGAATGGCAAGCCTGGATCATGAGCATCTAAACCACATCATCCATGGGTTGGCTTCCCTTTGTACGCTGGAACTGTGTACCCAAACCTCTGGCATTGAAGGCAATGCATAGAATAGGGGACATAAAAGTGTACTCTACCACTCAAGAATCCAGCCTTTATGTATTCAGGTAATGTAGGGGAATTAAAGGTGAGCATCTAGGTAGATGTTTAGCCTAATTCACCATTCACTCATTTCAATACATTTCGCACCTTGATTATACCTCCACTTTGGCATTACGCTACAAGTTCATTAGGGTCTAGATACATAAAGAAACTACTTGATACAACATCTCTGCTGTAATTGAGCGTGTTGTGCATTTGAACAACTATGGGAAACTCTCCAAGTCTTTTGCTTTGCAGAAAATTAGGTACTTGACTGGACATCATTTTCTCTATTAGCAGGACACCATTCCATAACCTTTTAAAAGACTTTGGAGCTCTAGCTATTCCCTCCACTCTCTTCTGTGTATAGAATTGGGGATATTCTCTCAAATGTGCTCTCTTCCTTCTTTGTAACAATGAATAGATTATTATGAACTGAAAAAGATGTATCACGTAGGCTGTCCACACGAGGTCTCATTGTGGAGTGGGCAGGCAAACCCTCCAGTGACCAACATCTTCCACTGGGAGTTTGAACTTACTGTTATTGTGAGCAGTTTTGATCCCACAAGTCACTAGGGAATCATTTGTCCACTCAGACAGAGGCTTTCTTGCCTATGTAAGCCTTTTAAAACTTGGATGTGGTAGGTTTCCTAGAGGTCACACACTAATCACTGTTCTGTCTCAACATCAATGCATTTTATTGGTGTGCAACGTGCCCTAAGACTGAGGTTCTTTTAATAGAGGTTTGTATCATCCTCATGAGCCAGACAATGAAACAAAGATCCCCATTTCCTCTGACACACAATGTTCCACCATCACACCCATGACAGGATTACTGAAGCATGTACAGAGCTTATGGCTACAGAGGACTGGATGTGCTTACCAATCTCCAGCCCAGGAAACTGAGGTCACCAAGCCTGAACCCAGCAAGTGAATGATGAGCTCCCTCAGGTGCTAACTATTTAGTATGACTAGTGGGGCTTATGAGACATCTTGAAAGCCACGGATATAATCAGAAGCAGCTCTCCCCCCCGCCCCCCACCTCCCCCATCCTACAGAAAACTCAACCACAAGTTTTGTTATTAAACTTGGTAAAACCATCACAGCTTGGAACTTTCAGAGGCAGAGTGTGGGGGCCTTGTCAACAGTATAAGCAGAATATCTACCTATCTACCTTCCTGTCAAGTTATAAAGCAAATCATGTGGATCTAGTCAATTTTGCAAAATATTATGAGTCTAAAAGAAATAACTACCACCATATATATGGACTGTCAAAATATCATTTGGTTGATCATAAACACTTAACATCACAAGTAAACAAAACAAATAGCTACGAAGTATAACTTTATATGAGAAACATTCATCTTGGGCATCTTTAACCTGGAAAATGTCAGCTCTGGAAATGAGCAAGGAGATATTCTGGTTTGTTTAGAAGATTTAGAAGCTGAGAATGAAATAGATATACTATGCCTGTCTGAGCATCACATTGTTACCGATATGGATAAGGTAAATGTAAGTGGTTATAAGCTCTCTGCACATGTAATGAGAGAAAATATGGAGAAAGGAGGAGTTGCCATATATGTCAAAAGTTATCATTGTGCAAAATGTATAGAAACAAAAAAGTTTTGTGTAGAGAAACATATAGAAGCATGTGCCTGTGAGCTTAAATTAAATAAAGGCACATTTATAATTGTAACTGTATATAGGTCCCCATCAGGAAATTTTCATCTATTTCTGAAAAATTTGGACTCCTTGTTGTGCTATCTGTCAGACAGGGGGAAGCAAATTATTATTTGTGGGGACTTCAATGTAGATTCTATGAAAGAGGGTAATAGGAAAAATGACCTTGAAGTATTACTCGGTTCTTTCAATTTGACACCCGTTATTGATTTTCCTACTCGGGTGGTAAAGGATGCAGCTCACTGATAGATAACTTCTTTATAGACCAAGATAAGTTTAACCAGGTAAATGCTCAGCCTGTTGAGAATGGTCTTTCTGATCATGGTGCACAGCTAGTTACAATATATGACATAGCTCCATTCAGCAATACTAAACAGTCCTCCAAAGTAGTATGTTCAGTCAATGATTTAACAATTGAAAATTTCAGGGAAAGCCTACAGCAGTTAGACTGGGATGAGGTGGACCATGAACCTGATGCCAATTTAAAATATAATTTATTTCATGACATTTTTGTAAATGCATTTGAAAACTGCTTCCCCAAGAAAATAGTTAAATATACTCGTAAGAAACCTTGTAACAAACCACGGCTTACTAAGTGTATAAAAATATCTTGTAACCGGAAAAGGGAAATGTATCTGACAGCAAGAAAGAGTAGTGACCCAGAAACTATCAAAAATCATAAAAACTACTGTGTTATATTAAGAAAAGTTATTAAAAAATCCAGGAGTATGTGTATCATGTCTGAAATCAGCAACTCTGATAATAAAATTAAAACAATTTGGAATATTATTAAAAGAGAAACAGGTCAACCAAGAGCAGAGGAAGACAGTATTACCATCAAATTGAATGAAAGCTTTACGAACAAAAAGTCAGAAGTTGAAAATATTTTTAATAATCATTTTCTAAATGTTGTGGATATAGTAGGATCCAGGTGTTCATTAGAAGATGCTAGGCTGTTAATGGAAGAGGCCATACCTATGCAATTTGATACAATTGAAATCTCACCCACTTCTCCTTCTGAAATTAGGAAAATAATAAACTTGCTTAAAAGCAATAACTCACATGGAATTGATGGCATTTCCAGCAAAATACTAAAAGCTTGTTCTCAACAGATAAGTAAGATTCTCAGCCACCTGTGTAATAGCTCTCTGGAACAGGGCATTTTCCCTGATAGGCTGAAATATGCTATTGTTATACCTTTGCATAAAAAGGGGGATAGATCTGATGTCAACAATTACCGTCCAATCTCCCTTCCAACAGCTTTATCCAAAATTTTTGAGAAAGTAATGTATTCAAGAGTAGCTTCACATATCTGTAAAAATGAAGTACTAACAAAATGTCAGTTTGGTTTCCAGAAAGGTTTTTCAACAGAAATTGCCATATATGCTTTCACCAGTCAAATTTTGAATGATCTGAATAACCGAACACCACCCACTGGGATTTTTTGTGATCTCTCAAAAGCTTTTGATTGTGTAAATCATGAAATTCTGCTAGACAAGCTCAAGTATTGTGGCATGAGTGGGACAGTGCACAAATGGTTTAATTCGTACCTAACTGGAAGAGTGCAGAAAGTTGAAATAAGTAGTTCTCGTAACATGCAAAGATCAGCACATTCCTCAAACTGGGGAACTATCAAGAATGGGGTTCCACAAGGGTCAGTCTTGGGTCCTTTGTTGTTCTTATTATATATTAATGACTTGCCATTCTATATTCATGAAGAGGCAAAGTTAGTTCTCTTTGCTGATGATACAAGTATAGTAATCACACCTGAGAAACAAGAATTAACTGATGAAATTGTCAATACCGTCTTTCACAAAATTACTAAGTGGTTCCTTGTAAACGGACTCTCACTGAATTTTGATAAGACACAGTACATACAGTTCCGTACAGTGAATGGTATGACGCCATTAATAAATATAGACCTTAATCAGAAGCATATAGCTAAGGTAGAATATTCCAAATTTTTAGGTATGTCCATTGATGAGAGATTAAATTGGAAGAAACACATTGATGATCTGCTGAAATGTTTGAGTTCAGCTACTTATGCAATAAGGGTCATTGCAAATTTTGGTGATAAACATCTTAGTAAATTAGCTTACTACGCCTATTTTCACTCATTGCTTTCATATGGCATCATATTTTGGGGTAATTCATCACTGAGGAATAAAGTATTTATTGCACAAAAGCGTGTAATCAGAATAATAGCTGGAGTCCACCCAAGATCATCCTGCAGACATTTATTTAAGGATCTAGGGATATTCACAGTAGCTTCTCAGTATATATACTCCCTTATGAAATTTTTTATTAACAACCAAACCCAATTCAAAAGTAATAGCAGTGTGCATAACTACAATACTAGGAGAAAGGACGATCTTCACTATTCAAGATTAAATCTAACTTTGGCACAGAAAGGGGTGAATTATACTGGCACTAAAGTCTTTGGTCACTTACCAAATAGTATCAAAAGTCTGACAGATAACCAACAAGTATTTAAGAAGAAATTAAAAGAATTTCTGAATGACAACTCCTTCTACTCCATAGAGGAATTTTTAGATACAAATTAAGAAAAAAATAAAATAAAATAAAAAAATAAAAATAAAAATAAAAAATAAAGAAAAAAACACAAAAAAATAAAGTTGTTATATTAACTTAAGTATGTTGTTAAATTAACCTAATTATGTCATGTATTGGAAAATTCGACTCGTTCCACATCATTACGAAATATCGTATTCATGATCCATGGAACTAGTATTAATCTAATCTAATCTAATCTAATCTAAAGCCACTCACTAGAAACAGCTTCAATAAACTAGGAGAGCTACTTTCTGTTGATGGTACTGACTATCTTATAGACAAAATATAGTGGAAGTGTTAAACATTTAATTGAAGTGGGGGCATTGTGATAACCAATTAAAATGTTTTGTTTGTTTGTTTCTCTGGTAATCATAGATGGTATTATACATTGTCATTATCATACAGTGAAAATCAGTGCTGTTTACTGTGACTCCTTTATCATCTTGATTTAGAGAAAAGCTTCAGTGCCAGAGTCAATTGCCATAATGGCAGGGACCACTAACAACTATCACAGTTTACAACAGTGTATAGATGAGACACAGTACAGCAAATCACTCTCATCCCAATGCTGCGAAAAATGCTGATGAGCAGCCATGCCATCCTGATTTGTCTCCTTGCTATGTATCTCAGGAGCCACTGCCCTACATGCGTATTTCCGTCCACTGCATGCTGCAAGGAGCAAATATTAGCATGGGTACAAGAACATGACCACTGCATACTCAACCCAAAGAAAATATTAGCCAGGGCTGATGGATCATAGTAGATGTTGATACATGCTGATGGTAAAATCCACTCGAGGTGTTGTATGCTGCTTTCCAAAAGCACGCCATTCAGGCAGATGATGAATGTATTCTCAAGTGCAGGGTGTAAACATTGAATGAAATAGAGCGCTAATACTTTTTCTGCTATCTCTGGTAAACAAAATTAAAACCAGCTGCCTGACCACATGTATTCATTCATGTGCCCACAGGTTACTGCAGGTTAGTGTTATCAGTTGCCAGATGAAGTACTTAAAAAAGTGATATGGGGCTATGAGGAGAAGAGAAATGCAGATTACTGATGATTGTGGAATCTCTCTCTCTCTCTCTCTCTCTCTCTCTCTGCACTGTGTGTGTGTGTGTGTGTGTGTGTGTGTGTAAATGTACAAGTATCATATAAACCATCTTTTGTTGAAGGAAAGTTTTTGCGGAGTGTAAATACTTAAGGATTAAAATGCACCACTCAATGAAATGCCAAAGTTTAGACTTCTCAAAAGGCAGACCGAAAAGAAGGAAAATTTGCTACCTTTTTGAGTATCCTATGATAAGCTAGAGCAAAATACACAAACACACACACATAGAGATTATCCATGTGTATGAAAGTGTATGTATTGTGTATGTTTGTGTATTTTACACTAGCTTGTCAAAGGGTAGCTCTGAAAATTACTAAGTTTTCTTTCTTTCATGTGTGCCTATTGACAACTCAACACCTCTGCTTTTTGATGAGTAGTCTCCTTTAATCCTAAAATACAGTATCCTTTTTGAGAGGACTTAGCTGCAGTAAACTGCTGCAATAATCTTTTATAATTTTAAGTGTTAATGTAACTTTTTCGTACTAATAAGTTGGATAAAGAGAATGATATAGTACATTTTAAAAAAGAAAGAAAGAGCAAGAGGTAAATATCTCCTTGCTGTAGAATGTGCAAGACATATTTATAGTTATAACACACACTGAATTCTTAAAGAGAAATTATTGTTTGGAGAAAAATTGTTTACCTGAAGTAATTTTGAAAGATGCGTTAGCTCTGAAAACACAGCTTGTAGAGATGTATCAATATGTAATATAGAAATAGAATAAAAACTCAAACTCACCACCTGAATTCGTAAGAGTGATAAAATCGTAACTGGATACAGTGGATCCAGCACTGTTATGTGCTGTCATTCTAAGCGTGTACCATGTCTCAGGGCTGAGGTCAAGCACAGGGAAGTCAATCTAGAAAGAAATGTGTAGAACACAACACTTAATTTTTATGTGCATGGTTTGAATCTTTTGCAGAATATAGCATACAGAAAAAAATCTCAGCTGAACTTAACTACAGGTTCCATAATCATTTGTGGCAACGCCAACACAACACAACACAACACAACACTAAGCTAGTACTTATCATAGTCATCCAGTCAACACTGATACTCACTATCCTGTGGAAAGAACCTCACTGTTTAAGAATGTGACAAGAAAATGGCTCATAATGTCTAATTCGAATTAATGACTAGTCACATGCACTATGATTTCCACACACTTCTGTCTTTTAAAACAAGGCATGAATCTGCAGGAAACCATCATGTATAAATTGATGTAAATCATAACAGGTAGGAGGAAATTTGTAGAACAACAGAAAAATGGTTCTGGATTGACACTTAGAAAACAAAAGGGCTAGAAATTAAGGGAACCATACTTCTTATACACATTCGAGAAGATTAAAGAAACATTGTTTTGAGTAAATATATCAGAAAACTAATGACATATAAAGAGTAAGTTAATTAATGAGCCTATTCTCAATTTGTACATTACAAAGCTACAGCAGTACCCAGAGACTACTTTTCTTGAATAACTACAGAGAATTATACTTTCAGGAATAATAATTCCAGATAATTGTAATATAAATACACACCTACATCAGAATGCAAAGCAATGAGCTGTAGCAGGAAGACAGTGCTATGGAAAAATTAGTACGAGCCTACGTGAATAAAGGAAATTACTCAATTAGGAGCACATACCAACTGTTGGCTTTTATTGTGGTGGTGTTGGGATGTGAGGATGCAAGAAAAGTTAGAGAGAGAGAGGGGAGGGAGCGGAGGGGGGGGGGGGGGGGAGAGAAAGAGAGAGAGAGAGAGAGAGAGAGAGAGAGAGAGAGAGAGAGAGAGAGAGAGAGAGAGAGAGAAACAATAGTTAATGGATCTTTGTAATAAGCTACAGAAGTTGTTTAACAAAAATATTGTGAGAATAAATAGAAAAAAAGCTATAGTGTACCTGCTGGTATTTCAGGTTGTTAGAGACCAGTGTCCACTCATGTTGCTGCCTTGGCTTGTATTCAACAACTAGAGTAGTAATAGGGCAGCCACCTGTCCCCCATGATCCAACATTCAATGATATGGATGTAGAGTTGACTCTGATCAAATGACTTTTGCTTGGAGCTATTGGTGCTATATGAACGAAATGAAAACAAACAAATCTGTTATACTTATCTACATAACTAATTGAGCAGCAGCTTTCTATTGGCAGAAAGAGATAACATATTTCCAAATTTTAATTCATATATTATAGTTACAAAATAATCATTGGAAGAATTTATCAAAGTTTAAAAATATTAATTTTTACGATTATTAACAGCAGGTTTTCATTTTTCCTCTTTGCCATATAGTAAGTACAAATTGGGATAAATGGTGGAAATAATAGTAAATCAGACTGGAGTTTCTAGTGTTTTCGTGTTGATTAGATGAATGCTTTATGCCATCCTCAACTGTGCTTTACTGCTTGGAGGCATCAAAAAGCTATAAAACACAGAACAAAGGTTATCAAATTCGTAGTCAGATGGCTCAAGTAGTAAAAGCCCTCAACATTTTACTTTCACCATTAATCTCTTTCCTAGCTTGCAAATTTCACAGAAGCTGTCCTGCATACTTGATGGGACTAGCACTTCTGGAAGGAAGGATACTACAGAGAAATGGCTTAGCCACAGCCTAGGGTATTGTTTTCAGAATGCCTTTTTCACTCTGTAGTGGAATGTGCATTGTTTTGAAACAGCAGGAAATGCACTGGCAGAAGTATACCCGTGAGAACAAGTAATGATTTATGCTTGCCTAGCCTAGTTGGTAAGAGCATTTCACATGAAAGGCAAGTTTCTGGTTTCAAGTCACAAGCTGGCACATAGTTTTAAATTATTAGAAAGTTTCAAAACACTGACACTCCACTGCAGAGTGAAAGACTGATTCAGGAAACAATAAGGTACACTTCAGGAAGAAATCAAAGAATATGACAGTGGTCCCACAGGCAGTACAAAGCCAGATTACTAAAACTGCAGCAAACTGTATGAATTAAGTAAATAATAAATGAACCCTGGCATCTTTCAGACAATGACAACACTAATTAAACTCTTCCATAGAAGTGTAAATACAAGCTACTGGCTAAGCATGGACACTGAGCAGTACAGCACTACATCTACATCTACACCTCTAATCCACAAGTCACCTTATGGTTGTGTAAGGTTTTTTGGAAAGAATGATTGCTGATAAGTTTGCATGTGGGCTCAAATTTCTCTAATTTTATATATATCCCTTGGGGTATGCCCAAAGTTATTTCTATGTCTGAATACTTCTCTCCATTCAGAATGACATGCTGTGTTATGTTTGCAAGAAACTCTTCAACCCAGTTACACAGTTTATCTGAGTTCCATATGGTCATATTTGGATCATTAGATGATGATAAGGAACTTTTTTTACCTATGCTGATTTCTACAGAGGAAAATTTCGGTTTCTAGAAATGTCATAATTGTGATCATAAAACATGTTTCAAAATTTTGTAACAGACCAAGGTCAGAGATATAGGCCTATAGCCTTGTGCATGTGTTCAACAACCCGCCTTCAAAACGGGAATGACCTGTGCTTTTTTTCAATCATTAGGAATGCTTTGTTCCTTGGAGACCTACAGTACATTGCTGCTGGAAAAGGGATAAGTCACTCACATACTCTGTGTAGAATTGAACTGTTACACTATTATGTTCTGTCTCCTTTCATTTGTTTAGTGATCTGAGCTGCTTTTCTGTGTCTATGTCATTTCTTTTGATATATTTCATTTTGTTCATTCCTACAAAAATTTAAAAGAGGAACCCCACTCATGATTGAAATATATTTGATCTAATGGCAACAAACAGACCGGACATCTTTGAGGGTGTTCACACGAAAAATGGTATCAGTGGCCATGACACAGTTGTGGCAAAAATCTTTACAAAGATCAAAGAGCAATTAAAATAAAAAGCAAGATATATGTTTTCAGTAAACTAGGTACAAAAGCAGTAGTGTCATATCACAGTGAGGAACTTGAAACTTTCAGCACAGGGCAGGAGCATGTAGCGTAACTATAGCTCAAGTTTAAGAGGATAGTTGACCATGCACTGGACAGATATGTAGCCAGTAGAACAGTTCATAATGGGAGGGATCCTCCATGGTATATAGTCATTGTAAAGAAACTTGTAAAGAAACAGAGACTACTGCATAACAGGTGTTAAACGAAGTATAGGACTACATAGGTGCTGAATGAAAGATGTTTGGATGTCAAGAGAGCAATTCGTGAAGTCTTCAATGACTACTATGGCAGAATATTGTCAAATGATCTTTCAGAAAACCCAGGCTGTTAGTGGCACCAAAGTTAGTGTGCAGTCCCTAGCGAATGAGACAGGAACTGAAATTGAGACTAGCAAAGCAAAATCTGAAATGCTTTACTCCATTTTTAAGTGTTTCTTTACAAAGGAAAACTCAGGATGTTGGCCTCAATTTAATATTTGTGCCACGGAAAAGATGAAAGAAATACGTATTAATGTCAGTGGTGTGGAGAAACAGCCAAAATAATTAAAACTGAACAAAGCACCATGGCACAATGGAATCCCTGTCAGATTCTATATGAATCTGCAGCTGAGTTAGCTCCTCTTCTGTTTGTAATATTGTAATCTATCATAGATCCCTCAAACAACAGAAAGTGTCAAAAAAAAAAAAAAAAAAAAAAAAGCATAGGTAACATACACCTACAATAAGGGTAGTAGAAGTGATTTACAAAACTTTCGTCCAATAGTCTTGACACCAACTTGTTGTAGAATCTTAGAACATAGTCTGAGCTCAAACATAATGAGGTATCTTGAACAGAATGACCTCTCTGCCTGATGCCAACCAGCATAGATTCTGAAAACATCAATCATGTGAAACCCAACTCACGCTTTTATCACTTGACATACTGAAAGCTTTGGATCAAGGCAATCAGGTAGATGCAGTATCTCTTAATTTCCAACTCAGTACCACACTTTTGTTTGTTGTCAAAAGCATAATCATATGGGGTATCAAGTGAAATCTGTGACTGGATCAAGGACTTTTTGCTAGAGAAGAAACAGCATGTTATCTTGCATGGAGAATCATCTTTTGATGTTGAAATAACTTCAGGTGTGCCCCAAGGAAGTTTGTTGGGACCCTTGCTGTTCATGTTGTATATTAATGACCTTGCAGACAATATTAATAGTGACCTTGGGCTTTTTGCAGATGAAGCAATTATCTGTAATGAAGTACTATATGAAATAAGCTGCATAAATATTCAGTCAGATCTTGATGAGATTTCAAAGTGGTGCAAAGATTGATGACTTGCTTTAAATGTTCAGAAATGTAAAACTGTGCACATAAAAAAATGCAAAATGAAGTATCCTATAATATCAATGAGTCACAGTTGAAATCAATTGATTTATACAAATACCAGGGTATAAAATTTTGTAGAGATATGAAATGGAATGATAACAGAGGCTCAGTTGTGGGTAAAGCAGGTGGTAGACTTCAGTTTATTGATAGAATAATGGGGAAGAGCAATCAGTCTAGGAAGGAAATTGCTTACAAGTCGCTTGTGTGACCCATTCTAGAATATTCCTCAACAGTGTGGGACCCAAACCAAATAGGACTGATAGGGCAGCATGAATGGTCACAGGTTTGTTTGATCCATGGAAGAGTGTCACAGAGATACTGAAGGAACTGAATTGGAAGACTCTTGAAAATGAACATAAAATATCCCAAGAAAGTCTGTTAACAAATATTCAAGAACTGGCTTTAAATGATGATTCTATTAACACACTACAATCCCCTGCATATTGCTCATCTAAGGATCATGAGGATAAGATTAGAATAATTACTGCACACACAGAAATACTGAAACAGTCATTCTTCCTGCCCTCCATATGTGAAAGGAAAGAGAAAAAACTCTAATATCTGGTACATTGGGTTGTATCCTCTGCCATGCACTCACAGTGATTTGCAGAGTATAGATATAGATGCAGATGTAGAAATAAAGTGCAATATTCTCTGTGAAACTGTTTTGGAACAAGATTTTAGTATTACAGATTTTTCTGTGTCATCCTCTGTTTCAATGTCATTATGGTCACAGTGCATCTGAACAGATGGCTTCAGTCCACTTACTAATTAACATATGATCACAACTTCTTAGGATTTCCTGTCAAGTCGGTACACAGAATTTTACTTTTGAATTTGTTGAACACTTCACGCATGGCCCTTCATATGCTAATTTCCGTTTCATTCGATTTTTGTTTGTCCTTGAAGCTTTGGAGATGTTTAAATTTGCAGTGAATTTCTCTTTGATTTTGTAGCTGGTTTCTAACATGAAACCTGGTGGATATTTTCAATTCACCGCAATTTTGCTCAGCACAAACCTACCTAAAGTGTATTGTGCAATGTTCTTGAAGTCTGTCCATTGGTGCTCAATATTGTCAGTGCTGGAGAACAAATTTTTGTGTTGGCCTGCTAGGGAATCTGAAATCTGTGTCTTGTTACTCTTGTTAAGCAGGAAGAACTTTGGATTCCTATATATGGCTGTGTTCAGTGATGCTCTAATGGCCTTATAATCATTGATTTCCTGTTCTCTGCTAACTGAGCCAAAAGTTTAGGTCTGTTTGTCACTGACAGGTCTAATATATTATTTCCATGAGTTGTTTCTCTGATTAAATGCTAAAGTTAACTTTTGGATAAAGCACTTGGAACAGTTTCATTCAGTTCTCTTTCTCTACTTCACCCCCTAATCGCTTGAGTCTACCTGTCTATAGCTGGTAAGTTAAAATCTTCATGTGAAACTATAACTTGACCAGAAAATGTTTCCCCTCAAATGTTCCCCCACTGCTGCTGCTGAAGCAGGGGCTTTATAAAAGCATCTGATGACCGAGTTTGATTCCTATCTGCATCCAAATTATTTCACATTCTGAATCTGTACTAATCTCACTAGATATTATCTGCCACCAGTGGGTAACATATTTATGCAATATATATTCCAGCAGCTGGAGTTAAGATTTACACTGCAGTTGATATCTAGTTTCAGCCAGCTTTCTGTGCCTAGCACCATATAAGTATTGTTACTGTTTATAAGTGAGACCATCTTTAGAACTTTTGATAGATGCTTCTGCAGTTAACTAGTACTATATTAACATTTTCTTTCTCTGATCTGCTATGATGAATGTCTCCCTGTCTGGACTGAGAGTGCTTCTTTTTGGACCCGTGAGAGACGTATACCACATGTACGCTACTTCTTGTAGTGCATACCTGACATATTAAGAGGGGAGGGTTGGGGGTCCTACATTTCTCCAATTAATAGTGGAGGTCAAAATATCCACATCCAAGATTGTCACAGAACTGTCTGAGCCTCTGGTTTAAGCCTTTCACTCATATCCAAACCGGAGAACTGTGTCAGTCTCACTTTTGCCTTCTGCCCAGAGATTTGTGATCCTGCCACTGTTTGCCAACCACCATCAGCAAATGTTGACCAACAGGGACATGAAAATCAGAAAGTGCAGTAGCAACAGGGATCCCAGGAGTTGCTATGTGTTCGAGAGGTGCTAAAGTATTCGTCTCCAGTGCCCTGTGCAACCACACTCCAGGACAGCAGCCAAGAACAACACAGTTTCTAATGACTTACAGACAGTGACCAATTTCCCCAGCATCTGTACACAACAGATAAAGTCCATATCCATCTTTAACCAATTATTTTCTGTATCACAAGTAATTTAACACTAATGCATAAAGTTACTGGGTACAATCTAATATCTGCTGCTATGCTACCAAAGAAAGTCATTTCACACAAAGCTATGCATTAAAATTTGCACCAAAAAACTTATAGTAAGTTAGTAAACACTAGTTCACTTAATAAAATTACTGGTAAAATTCACCTCTTAGAAGAGTATGTGAAAAACACAGACTAAGCTAAATTACCACATATTTCAAAAACTATTACAGCTACAGGCACATCCTATCAGCTCTACGTCTGCTACTACACTCTCACTGCTTGCAGGCATACAGTCTCACTCTAAACTATGTTTTGCCATTTTCTGAAATTGATACTTAGTGAGGCTCTCTGATAAAAAATTATTCAATCCTCTATTTACTGACATTGATGTAAATATGCCTGTCATGAAATCTGAGGCAGTAGTGACAGGGCAGAAGATGTCATAACTCTTGAAGTGAAGTTATTGCTTTTACTCACAAGTTTTATTTCAATATAACATTATAATTACATGTTACTGCCATTCAACATTGCCATTGTCCTGACAAACATACAATTCTATATTTAGTTGCTTTATTCATTGCTTATCTTTGACATCTGTCTAGTAGAATGTGTGTGTGTGTTCACTAACTGTACATACAACCTAGTATATTTGCTTCTAAAATGGTAAACCTTAATATGTTGTACTATCCTTCCCACTATCCTTCCTGTAACTTGTGTGTAAAACAATAATTTTTCAAAATATGGCTTCAAGAAACACTATTACACCCATTGATTTCATTTACCTGTGCCCCGTGTATGTGATGTAATAGTCTCTGAGGGTGCACTTTGACCAAGCTGGTTGAAAGCTTGGAGATAGAACTGATACTTAGTTCCACACTGGAGTCCATCGAGAGTGAAATCATTCTCTTCTGCTGACAACTTTATTTTCTCCCATTCTCCAAATTCCCTTTTGTAATTCAAGTAATATCCTGTAAGGAACAAATATCATTATTGTCATTAGACTTAACATGGAATTACTTTTATATACCACATTTAGCAGATGAAAACAATTACTGTGTTAAATCTTTTTTAATTCTATTCTCTTTCTATTTCAGTTTCTCTGTTCACTTTCTATAGCTCTTTATCTCAAAATTTCTGTTTACTTTTTTATTACATGAAGGTATGTTATCATATCACTGGACATTTATGGATGGGAAACAAATAATCACAAGAGTGAAGATAACCACTCACTGCACAATTGAGGCACTGAGTAATCAACAGGACTGAAAACATTGTGATGCTTTTGAGCAATGTATTTTTCAGAGCAATACACACACACTCACACTGGATGCATTGGCCTTCTGTACCATAGTTTGTTTGTGATGTCGTGACCGTGATTTCAGGGCTGAGTGGGGAGCTAAGGAAGCAAGCTCCACCTACTAAAACCTAACATGTAGACAGCCAGGGAGAGAAGGGGGTGCAAGGGAAACAAGTGGCACTTTCCTCCTGCAGTTCAGGCAGTACATATGTTCTTACTGATTTGGCATGACACAGCACACTCCATAACAGCAACAGTACAAACAGGTACTATACTGTTAGACTGCCAGTGTTGGCAATGCTAAAACACAAAACGCTAGTGCCTTGAACTTAAATGACTTCTATTGATGGTGGATGAGAGGAGAAAAAGGCAGGGAGGAAGAGAGGGATGGAGGGCGTGGTGGCTGAAGGCAGAGAGGAAGAGGGAGAAGAAGCAAGGGAATAGGACAGGAATATGACAGGAATGTGACACCACTGAGCTTTTCATAGCACACTGAGTATGATGAAGTGGAACCGTAGATTGAGAGGGGAAGATAAAACAGAGCTACTAAAACTTGTGAGTTTAAAGAAGAGTTTGTAATGTTGCTGACCTTTCAAGTGCCTCAGCCAATGTCTTCTCTATAGTTCAATGGCAAATACAGATGGTCATAAAATTCTGAATAAACAAACTGACATTGTCAGTAACAAGAAAATTACAGTCAATGTACATTTATGTTGACAGCCTAGAGTTTGCAGTTCTAAATTTTGAATGCATCAAGTTTTACTGACTCTTAAATGTTGAATATTTGTGTAATTAAAATGTTCTTGTACAGAATATTTATATTGCTGTAACCAGTTAAAAGTAAGTTGTTCTTTGATCGATAAGAATCAGAAAAATTCAATACATAAAAGAATTTTGATACTTCTTGTAAACACTTTATATGGACTGGATAGCAACAACAACAACAACAACAACAATAATAATAATAATACAGAGTTACATGAGGAATGTTATTAGAGAAAGTCAGGCTATTCCATCTTGCTACATTTCAAGTTTCCAGAACCGACAGAATTTAAATAATATGATCTTTGATTCGGGTAACTAGCCAAATGTGTGCATTGTACATACTCATCAGATTAATTATTATTTTTGTTCTATTTGTTCATTTGGTAATGAGTAATGTGAGAAATGCTACTGGAGAATGTCATACATTTTACAACTGTACATGTTAATAACACATTTACAAAATGTGAAAGTGGTAAAGGTAACCCACTCACCATATTGCTGGAGCACTGAATGGTTGACTGGCATAAAGAGAAGACTGAACACATTGGTCAGCTTTTTGGCAGTAGAAATGCATGGCTACATGGTCTTGGTTGGAACAATACAGGCACGCAGAGGTATGTGTGCTCAGCAAAGTTTTCAGTTTTATTCATGTGCCTTTTGACCCCTCAGTACTTAATTACGTCACTCAGTAGTCACTTTTACTCCTTCCATGTCTTGCATTTCATGCACAACTTCCCAATATCATATTAACAATAAGTTTGCAATCTGATTGTTCGATTAACAGTCAATTTCAGAATTTTTACTTGATTTTATTAACTTTTTAGTTTGATTATCTTGATCTTGTAATGCCTTGTTATAACTTCTTCAAAGCTCTCTTTACAATAATGCATCTCAGAAGTCATTAGGGTTACTGAAATATGTCATGTTAGTAATCTAGTACAAGCCTTTTCTTCCCAGATGCCTACGGAGGATGTAGCAACAATGTAGGAAAAGATAGATAGTTACTTACTGTAAAGAAGGCATGTTAAGTTTCAGACAGGCACAGTTAAAGACACTTACAGAAATATTTTGGCCACAGCCTTCATCAGCAAAGGGAAACAGGGAAACACATGTCATTCCACACACACAGGCAAGCACATCTCATGCATGCATGAGGTGGGCTTGTTTCTCTGTTTCCCTTTGCTGATGAAGGCTGTGGCTGAAAGCTTTGCATAAGTGTCTTTTAATTATGCCTGTCTGGAACTTAATGTGTCTTCTTTATGGTAAGTAACAATTTATCTTTTCCCACATGGTGGAGAACATGGAATATTTCAAACTGAATGATTTCTGGCTTAATTTACAGAAACTTAATTCATTCTTTACATATTTTGTAATAGTTGAACATATTGTTATTTCAAACTTCATTTAAGAACAGTCAATACATTAAATTCAAAGTATTATATTAATTAGAAATATAGGCAATGTTAAAGTACAAGAGTCCTTCCTGTTTCATAGGAACATTATTATTTGCAGTTATGCAGCTGGAATCACATACTAGTACCAAATGGACATAAACACACTGATCTAGCACTGTTAATTGTGAGCCACAAATAAAAATAGCTTCTATTCATTTTAAACTGTGATTGTGTAGGGCCTGCATGGATATTTAATGCAGAGTATTAAGGCATGGCCACACAGAATGCGGTCTGCCTGCGTGGTCTGCAACCTTCAGCTGCAGTGGGCAGTCTGCATCATTGAAATACATGTTAGTGCATTGTGTCGGTGACTCATAATGAGGTATCTCAAAGAAAATCACCTCCTCCATGCCAAACACTATGGATTTTGAAAACATCAATTATGTGAAACCTAACTTGCACTTTTCTCACATGAAATACTGAAAACAACAATTAAAGGCAGTCAGGTAAATGTAGTATTTCTCCATTTTCATAAACATTAGACCCAGTACCATACCTACGCTTATTATCAAAACTATGATCATATTGGCTATCAAGTGTAATTTGTGACTGGGGTGAGGAGTTGTTAACAAGGATGCAGCAAGCTATCTTGGATGGAGAGTCATCAACAGATGTTGACTTATCTTTGGGTGCATCCTAGGAAGTGTGTTAAGGCCCTTGGTGTTCATGTTGTGTTTTCATGACATTACAGAGGAGGCAAGCTATCCTGAGAAAGCCTACTTACAAAGTTTCAAGAACAAGCTTTAAATGATGAGTGTGGGAATGTACTATAACCCCTTGTATACTGTTCCCATGTGGATTGTTTGGACAAGGTTAGGCTAATTACAGAGACATTTAAACAGTCATTCTTCCTGCACTCCATATGTGCATGGAATGGGAAAAAAGCCCAATAACTGGTACAATAGGATATTCCCACCACCATGCAATTCACAGTGGTTTGTGGAGTGTAGATGTACATGTGGAATTATGTCTGGAGGTACAAAAAAGAAAGTAGATCTTTGATACAGTTCTCTTTCCTTTAAAGGTATTCATTTATTCAAATGTATTACTGTAGTAATTTATGAAACTGCCCTTTACTGAAAATGAAATGTATTGTGCATTGTGAGGTACTAGAGAGAATGTCTCTGTGGCTATGGCAGGCTTCACTTAAAGTGTTGACACAATTCAGATAATTTCTTACATAGTTGCACAAAACATGCCAAATTTTGGTGCAAACTAGCTTTACTGTCTTAAAGATGGTAGAATTCTCTATATGAAGTAAAAATGTGACTGTTCTGCTTTTGTTCATATTTGTCAGGTGTGTGGAAACAGAATAAATGATAAATAAATTACCGTAGCCTTCAAAGTATTATGACTTTTCTTACTTTAGTGTTAGGCTAATTTTGCATCAGGTGTTACTAGATACAAATATCTATTTGATGAATTCTTCCCAAAAGCCTCTTTTACCAGGTCTAGGAAATAGTTAAACTGGGAAATATTAAAACTGGACTCACAGAACTTAGTTTTTGTTTAATAAATGACGACTGGTAAAGGTCATAAATGAAATTTTTGTCTCGTCTTGTAATCATTTTTTTCCAGCTGTAAGTACAATAATAATTTGTGATCACTAATTTGAAAAAGGTGTACATATTTCCACGAAATGTTCATGACTAAGCTGCAGGCTATGACACTTACCCATAGAGCATTCAGTGCCAGCACGCTCACTTAAGATACTGTAAATTCTATTTTCTCATACTGTAATGAGATATGGCTTTCATTCCAATGTAAAGTAGCCAGCAACCACACTTTTCACTGCAAACCCTTCAAAATTTAGGTTACATATTACTTGAAAAATAATCACACTAACTGTGACCAAAATTGACAAAATAAGACACTTTATCATCAGGCTATAATGTGAAACTGTAAGATATGGAAAAATCAAGTTTTTGTGCCAGTTAGTTTCCTCAGAATCAAATGAGAAGTATTTTATAGTCCATAAAATGCACAAAATTGAAAGAAATGGTTTTTCATCTTTTAAAAGAAAAGAAGAATCGCTACCAAAAAACTAACTCCGAAAGTTGAGATTGCTTTGGTACATTAATGTACAGTATTTTTTACAAGTTACTCGAAAAATTCATTTTTCTCATGTATCGCCATCAGCAGCTCTGTTGGATCTGCTTCCTGTGTGGTGTCCTTCACAATGGGAAACCACTGACAACCAATGCAGCATGAACCGCACCATCAGACTGCTTTCTGTCTGGCTAAGCCTTCAGAGAATAGTCCTCAAACATAATACTTATACAGAGAATATATTTGTTTGTAACTATTGCCTTGTGTTACTCTTCAGCCGATCCTCATGTGAAGTGTGATAGAAGTATGAAATACAGATATTAGTAGAGTGCACCATGAGTAAATTTGAACAGTTACTACTTGTAAACATTTTTTTAAATTCAGATAATCAAATAATATTTATAAAACCTATGCTAGTTAATGACTAGTAACCATTTGAATGTCATCAGGTAGCTGTGTGCATGGACTAGTAATTGGGTATGAACTGGTATAATGACTATATGCTAGACGATGACATTTCTAAATTGTGAGAACAAAAAGAGAAGGGGAAAAAATGAAGAAATGACAAAGTGTATGAGACATGGATCAAACAATGGAAAACCCAGGATGGAATGTAACAATATTATGAGAAGGAAAGTTGCTACTCACCATATAGCAAAGACGCTGAGTTGCAGATAGGCACAAGAAAAAGATTTTCACACTTAAAGCTTTTGGCCAATGGCCTTTGTCAACAATAGACACACATATGTACACACACACTCACACAAACACAACTCACACACACGACTGTAGTCTCAGGCAACTGAAACCACACTGTGAGCAGCAGAACCACATTGTACTCTGTCATCACATCTGCCACGTTGCTTAGCAGAGCAGCAAGCCTCCAACCCATGTTCTGTGATGTGGTATGGCCATCTGATGCCTTCCAATCTGCTTCACCATCCTTAAGCCACTTTCTACACATGCTCATGACAGTTGCAAGCAAACAGCTGACCAGCTTCTACATTTCTGAGATGCTCATTCCCAGGCACAGGCTATAATAATCTGGTCTTTCTGAAAGTTACTTGTGATCTGTATCCTCACTAGAATGATTCTCCATTTATATCTGCTCCATTTATATACTTTCCTTGTGGTAGAATTTTCCCACAGCATTACCAGGAGCCAAACTATATCATGGTGGGCAGTGGTCATGTCTACATCTACATCTATACTCTGCAAACCACTGTGCGGTGCATGGCAGAGGTTACATTCCAAGTTATTAGGGTTTCTTTCCATTCCACTCCTGTATGGCGTGTAGGAAGAATGATTGTTTGTATGCCTCTGTGTGAGCAGCAATTATTCAAGTCTTATTCTCATGATCACTATGTGAGTGATACAAAGGGGATTGTAGTGTATTCCTAGAATCATCATTTAAAGCTGGTTTTTGAAACTTTGTTAATAGACTTTCTTGAGATAGTTTATGACAATCTTCAGGAGTTTTCCAGTTCAGTTCCTTTAGTATCTCTGTGATGCTCTCCCACAGTTCAAACAAACCTGTGACCATTCATACTGCCTTCTCTGTATATGTTCAGTATCCTCTTTAGTCCTATTTAGTACATGTCCCACACACTTGAGCAATATTCTAGAACAGGCTGCATGAATGTTTTGTAAGAAATCTACTTTGTAGACTGATTGCACTATGTAAGTAGTCTACCAATACAGCGAAGTCTACCATCTGCTTTACCCATTACTGAACCTATGTGATCATTCCATTTCGTATCCATGCAACGCGTTGTTGTCTGTTGCTGTCTTCGGTCCTGAGACTGGTTTGATGCAGCTGTCCATGCTACTCTATCATGTGCAAACTTCTTCATCTCCAAGTACTTACTGCAACCTACATCCTTCTGAATCTGCTTAGTGTATTCATCTCTTGGTCTCCCTCTACGATTTTTACCCTCCACACTGCCCTCCAATGCTAAATTTGTGATCCCTTGATGCCTCTGAACATGTCCTACCAACCGGTCCCTTCTTCTTGTCAAGTTGTGCCACAAACTCCTCTTCTCCCCAATTCTATTCAATACCTCCTCATTAGTTATGTGATCTACCCATCTAATCTTCAGCTTTCTTCTGTAGCACCACATTTCGAAAGCTTCTATTCTCTTCTTGTCTAAACTATTTATTGTCCATGTTTCACTTCCATACGTGGCTACACTCCATACAAATACTTTCTCAAACGGCTTCCTGACACTTAAATCTATACTCCATGTTAACAAATTTCTCTTCATCAGAAACGCTTTCCTTGCCATTGCCAGTCTACATTTTATATCCTCTCTACTTCAACCATCATCAGTTATTTTGCTCCACAAATAGCAAAACTCATTTACTACATTAAACCTATCATTTCCTAATCTAATTCCTGCAGCATCACCCGATTTAATTTGACTACATTCTATTACCCTCATTTTGCTTTTGTTGATGTTCATCTTATATCCTCTTTTCAAGACACTGTCCATTCCATTCAGCTGTTCTTCCAGGTCCTTTGCTGTCTCTGACAGAATTACAATGTCATCAGCGAACCTCAACGTTTTTATTTCTTCTCCATGGATTTTAATTCCTACTCCAAATTTTTCTTTTGTTTCCTTTACTGCTTGCTTAATATACAGATTGAATAACATTGGGGATATGCTAAAACCCTGTCTCACTCCCTTCCCAACCACAGCTTCCCTTTCATGCCCCTCGACTCTTATAACTGCCATCTGGGGTCTGTGTTACACCCAGGTATTTATATGGGTTGGCCGATTCCAACAGTCACTCCCAGATATTATAATCATAGGATACTAGGTATTTTTTTTCGTTTTGTGAAGTGAACAATTTTACATTTCTGAACATTTAAAACAAGTTGCCAATCTTTGGACCAGTTTGGTATCTTATCGGTCTGCAAGGTCATTACAGGTACAACATGAACAATAAGGGTCCCAACACACTTCCCTGGGACACTCTTGAAGTTAGTCCTACATCTGACAACGACTCTCTATCCAAGATAACATGCTGCATCCTCCCTACCGAAAAGTCCTCAATCCAGTTACAGATTTCACTCGTAATCCCATATGATCATACTTTTGACAATAAGCATAGGGGTGGTATTGAGTCAAATGATTTTTGGAAATCAAGAAATACTGCATCTGCCTGACTGCCTTGATCCAAGACTTTCAGTACATCATGTGATAAAAGTGTGAGCTAGGTTTCACATGATGGATGTTTTTCAGAATCCATGCTGGTTGGCATTGAGGAGGTCATTCTGTTTAACATTTTGGTTCCTTAGTATATACTAACATCAAGGCTTCCCACCGTGATTCTTTCCTTCCAACTATAGTTCTCAGTAAGTCTCATATTGTACTATAAGTAATATCTCCTCCACAATTTCTGCTGTTTTGAATGGTGTAAAATGTTATTATAAATTCTGTCTGTGATATAAAAACCATGCATTTAGTATGTTTACATATAAGTTCATTTCCTGTTTTTCCTTTGTGTATGAGTGAGACACACAAGTCAGATAAATTTGTTACAAAAGTCTAAATTCTAATATATTCTCTATATGAGAGTCAGGCCTAGAGACTACTGTGCCTTTGGCAGGAATAACACATAACAAGAATATCTTCAACACAACAGAATTTTATTTTATTTTAGAATTCGAAATACAGAGCTTACAAGATGAATGCTGAATACAGGGCTCATGAGACTAGGAACATGAGAACGAATCAGTTGGGCTTAGTGAGCTCATTGTTAGCTTGGGTTACTAGGTAAATTGTACATAGGAACCCATACAAGACTAAAGGTAAAAAACATAGAATAATAGACATAAAAAAGGTAACAAAACAAAGAAAAAAGTTCTGTGCCTCACGAGAACAAAACATAGTTCCCCTAGTGGAACTACTTGTTCCACATGTGAAAATTGACTCTTGCACTCAGGTTGACACTTTGCGCACTAACACAACGCATGACAGATGATCGCTGCTGTTGCTACAACAGTCCCCTCAATGGGAATGGGGTGCCATCTAGAAAGCATGCTGGGAAGTGCACATTATGGCCACATATCATGGTTTGATGTGGTACAGAAGCTGCTGGCAAAGGCAGTGTGATTGTCTGGGTTACTTCTGGAGCACAGGTGGGTGCTGGACCTGGTGGAAGAGGAGACAGCGATTGTTGGCCCAAGGGTGATGGTGGTTCATGGAACATGTAGGACAGCTTCACTCTGTCTACATCGACCATGGTACATTTTCCATTGAAGAGAATGTCCATGGTGTGGTCTGCCTGCTGAACACCTGTTGTGGACCAGTGTAGGGCAGCTGGAGAGCTGTCTGATGCTGTTGCTACATAGTATCAAATGTGAGGATGAGCTGTGGTCCTCGTGTGTGAACAGTGGGCTGGTACCATGTCTGGATGGCTGTGGGGAAGTGTATCTCCTCTATGTGCTCTCTGAGATGTCCAACAAGTATAGATGTGTCAATATCTTGTCATGGGGCAGCTTCTACAAAATCTCAGGGTAGTCTTGGTGTTTCTCTACATACTAACTCTGCTGAGGAACCACCCAGGTGTAGGTGTTGCGAAGCCCGAGGAGGACAACTGGCAGAACCTCAGTCCACTTGGCCATGTGGCTCATCAGGCACTTTTAGGGTGCAGTGCCATCGTATCACCATTCTGTTGATGGCTGAGTGGTAGCTGGTCATCTGATGACAGCTCCTGCTGCAAACTGCTGCCAGTTTTGCAAACAACTTGGAATCAGATTTTCTGCCAGTTGTGACATTGAGAAGGTGGGAAATCACAATATCCAGTGCATTACAAAGGCCTGCACCAAGGTTTTGGCTGAGGAATTGTCTAACAAAATTGCTTCAGACCTATGAGTGAATATGTTGACAATGGTGAGCAGGAAACATTGGCTGTTTGAGGGTGGTAACAGTCCGATGACATCAACGTGCACATGTGTAAAGTGCACTGTGACATCGGGGAAATTACCTACTGGTGCATGAATGTGCCTGCTGTCCTTGCTGTGTTGACACTGTAAACAACACTTTGTTCATTCTCTGCAGTCCCTTGCACCTGGCCATATGAATCAAGTTAGAACTAGAGAGAGTGTAAACCTTTTACTGGAGTGGCTCAGATTGTGCAAGGACTTGCACACTTGCTGACATAATTTCAGAGGCTGGTATAGAAATGGATTGGATATGGACACACCAAAACACAGTTGTTTGTTGGTGCCAGGAATGTCCATGAGCTGTAGTTATAATGATGACCATGTGTCTTGTAACAGGTCATGAAGCTCTTTGATCCTAGTTCTATGCTTCTGCGAGTGCTGTTTAGTCTATTGTAGAGATGCTTATGACATGAGAGATGCAGTCTGCCATTATGTTGTCCATACCTGATATGTACTGGATGTCCATGGTGAACTGGGCAACATACAACAGCTGACTGTGTTGTCTTGTGAGCAGCTCAGGTTATTTTGTGAGAAGGCGAATATCAGCAGCTTGTGGTCAGATAATATTGTAAAGGTATGAGCTTTGACATGACAGTGGAAGTACTTGATAGCTTTGATCATCGATAGTAGTTCTCTGTTGTATGTGTTTCATTTCTTCAGTGAGATGGTCAGCTTTTTAGAAAAGAAAGCTTGCCACTGCCAGGTCTTGTCAACACATTGTTGAAGCACATCACCTATTGCTGTCTGACTTGCATCTACTACTGCAGCCAACTCTGCATTCAGCTCAGGATGTACCAACAATGCCACATCTGCTATCACTTGTTTAGACTTCCCAAATGCCATGATCACATCATCCAGTAATTGCTAAGTTGCCTTTAGCCTTCAGGCCCACCAGCACAGTTGTCAGCAGCTCTTGAACTTCATCTGCATGTGTCAGGTACCAGCATGCCTCAATAGCACCTTAATTCTTTGTATGTGGCCAGCTAGAGCAGCTGTCCAGCAATGGTAGTGAGGCTGAGGGGGTAATGCGGTGGCCTAGAAAGTCTGTCTGCAGCCATGTTAAGGTGCACTTCACCATGTTCGGCACAATTCCACGTCAACCTGGAAGAGACGCTGGTAGTGTTCTTCTCATGATGTGGAGAACACTAGATGTCATGCAAATATGTAAAGTGAAATGATAGACCATGCTGCACTGAACTGATAAACCTCTGCCATGTCCTCACTGTATTCCAGAGGCCAAAAGTCATGAACTCACTCTCAAATAAGCCAAATGACATAATAATGGCTGTCTTTGGGATGTCCTTGTCTGCCACTGGAACCTGCATGTAGACCTCGGTGCAATCTAGTACACTGTAAACACAAGTGCTGCTCAACTCAGAGATGTAGTCAGGAATAGAGGTACAGAATCGTGTGAGCGCTCCCAGGTCTGTAGTCTCCACATGGCCACCGCATAATGCACTTCTTAGGAATGAGGTGCAAGGGGAAGACCAGGACCTATCAGATGGATGCATAATGCCCTCTTTGATCTTGTTATGGATCTTGGCCTTTGCTATCTTCAACTGGTCTGACACTAGTCTTCAAGGTTGGCAGGACATCAATGGCCCCTTAGTCGTTTTGATGAATGGATAGTGTTGTATCAGATGTCCAACAGTATGGCTGATGGCCTTGTTAACGCTGGAAAATCTTTCAGCAATGCAGCATATACATCGTCCACAGTGGTTGTCAGCCAGGCAGACTGAATGGGTGTCTGGCACCAGAAACCTGGTTTAGTGTCTGCAAGGGGGGCACTGGACAAGTCTGGCAAAAAGTTGTACTATGACAATAAATCTGTGTCTGTACTTGGTTCACCCACATCTGCCACAGTGAAATTCCATGGGAAGTCATGGTTGGGGCCAAAATCCAGCTCTATTCTGTGCAGCCCATACGTAAAGATAGGTGAGTTATTCATGGTCGATAGGCAGAATGTCATATGTGGTCAACACCAATGTAGCACCATGTATGGGTAGATGCATAAGCTGGAGCTAGTGTCTATCAGATACTTATGGCCGGTACATAAATTGCTGATGAATGGGTGCTGTCATGTTGGTCAGCAATCTTACAAAGCATAGCGCACATTCCCCCAAACGCTAATGGTACCAGCAGATGTCCTTCTGCACATCAGGTGTTGGCACAGGCAGGCAAGATGCAGCCCTGCTGTGAGGGTGCCTTCTATCCCTTTGCCAGTTGTGATTCCCACCAATGCTTCAACAAACTACAGATGGCTAATCTGTTGGGTCACCGATTGACTTTTGCCACTAATGTCTCGTACTTGGTGCATGCTACCACAGTGGCTGTACTTCAGGCTGCACTGTTGATACCATAATGGGCACAGACGGTACAGCATCCAGTACTTTGTTAGCCAATTCTGGTACAGTGTCTAACAACATCTCTGACTGTGTCGCAATAATCACCTTGCTAGAGGGAAGCAAGTGACTTCTCCAGATTGTATGCAACAGCTGACTGGATGCAGTATCTGCATAGATTTTGCTTCTAACATGCCACAGGTACTGTGATGGTCTTTGGTTGCTGATATCCTCTTAGATCAGTACCTGTCTAATGCACTTCTTTTGAGATGAAGAAATGTGGTGGATCAGTTTTGAATTCAAGTGGTCATATGCATTCCCTGCAGGTGATGCCCTGATCTTCTGCCACATATTGCTGCTCCAATTGGCTGACCACCAGTGTGAATTTATAAGCATCTGAAATCATACCAGAAAAGAAAAAAATTGCCTCTACCTGGCTGAGCCAAAAGGTTGCATTTTGTGGGCAGAGTGATGGTAACCTCATGTCTAGTCTGGACATGTTAGGATTTACAGTCTCCAGACTTTCATCCACTGTGTTGTTTACTTGTGTTATGTATGCATATGCAGCTGATCATGTCAGGATCACCAGTTTTGCCACTGTGTATGAGAATCAGGTCTTGAGACTCTACTACGCCTGCTACAGGAATAACACATCATCAGAATCCTTCAACACAACTACGGAAATTTATTTGATCATAGAATGCTAAATACAGAGCTCAAAAGGATGAACACTAAACACAGGGCTTGCAAGACTAGGAATGTGAAAACAGATCAGTTGTGCTTAGTGACTTGTTGTTTGCTTGTGTTATGAGGTACATTGTACACATGAACCCATATAAGACTAAAGGCAAAAAACATAGAATAATCAACATACAAAAAATGTAACAAAACAAGGAATAAAAGCTCTGCATGTTGTGAGAACAAAACACAGTGCCCCTAGCATAGCACATGGAACTATTTGGTGCACAAATTGACACTTGCACTCTGGTTGACACTTGCACACTAACACAATACATGCTAGATGGTGTCTGCAGTCACTACATCATGTTCTTTTTGCATTATCTCTGATAGATTGTATCAGAACTTGTGTATGTTAAGATAAATTGTATGTTTTCAAACATTTATGAGACCACCCAATAATTGTGGTGTACTGACCACTGTAAACTACATCTGTGCTTCTTCATAATATTTGCAGATATATCCTTCTTCAGTTAGTCACATGTACTAATTTCATTGTATATCTACATGATTAATGGTATATTTTTCAATGTTTTCAGAAGCTTAGAATTTTTATGCGTAATGCATTCCATAGTAAATCAACAGTTGTGGATTTTATGTACTTTTGTAGCAATATCTTGTTGGCAAACTCATTTTCTCATTAATTGCAGTGTAGTTACTTAACTGATTAATGCAAAATTTCCCCCTTTTTCTACTATTGACCAGTCTGTCTGAAGTAAAATACTTCAATTTTGTCATGTCAGTTACATTAAGGAAAAAGTAAATGAAGTATGTGGAAGTAGAGCTATGCCTGTTTCTGTTCAAATGTGACATAGTTTTGTCTTGACACTTGATTTATTGGAAAGCCCAGCTATAAATTGTAAAAGCAGGATTGTATATTGTTATGGGATTGTAATGGAAAAGGCACCACAGGATTAAGTGAGTCACAAAACTAACAGATAGATCAATGTTTGGTAAAGAAACAATAGTGACACACACAGATTTATCTCCAAAGAAGAACTGAAAGACTTTTTCTTTGTTTTATTCACCTAATGAACTTTGATCAGGATGCAAAACTGTTTCCTGATGTTACATCCTGGGAGCTAAAAGGGCAACTGCATCAAGGGCTTAAGGGGCCCCACGTTTGTAGAGATGGGTAAAGGGCACTACCATCAGTCTTAGAAAGCTAGTTATGTGATCATCTTTGGTTGGCACCCTCGTTCTTGATTAAAAGTAATCAGGCATCAATCTGTTAGTGCAATGTCAACATCCATAATATATCAAAGTTACATTAAAATTATTTTGGTGTTTGTGAATCTTTAAAGTATTTCTATGCCCACATGATAATGCACTGTATTTGCCAAAACACTCATCTTACAGAGTTTTATTTTGTGGTTTGCAAAACATGTTCTGCTATGGCCTATTTGTCCATGTGTCCCAAGTGACAGCTCCATTTGTGTTCAGCTAAGAAGGTATTAACATTTCTTTTTGTTGTTCCAACATATACTTGCCCATAACTAAATGGAATGTATGTTACTAGTTGACGCTGTATACTTTTTGCCACTCTTAAGCATTTTTTTATCTTCTTGGTGGGACTGAATATCATTTTAGTGCCTTAATTGGTCAACACATCTGTGATGAAACCCATAATATTGTTAATAAACAAGAGGAAACTTTTCCAGTTGGTGGCAATTGTTCCTCATTAGTCCAGGCTTTCTTTCTTCTTGTCCAGAGCGCTTGAGCTACACTCTTACTGGAGGAACAATTTTTCTTGAAAGCCAGCTACAAGTAACTAAAATAAAATGGCTCACAAACTTTGTTAGTGCTATCCACCAAATTTTTAAAGACACCTCTTTTTTGTATTTGGATGATGTAATCCTAATGGAGTTATGAAACAATGTGTGTAGCTTTGTGTACACCATATGGCCTAAAGTCCCATTTTGGATGGACCCCCCACCCTACCCCTCTCTCTCTATCACACACACACACACACACACACACACACACACACACACACACACACACACACACACACACACCTGCGCATCAGTAATGTCAGAAGATATGAAGGTGTTAAGTTAAGTACAATATGGATGCTGAGACTCGGCCAACAGAATGCTGAGCAATTACTTTTAATCAGGAACTATGGTGCCAGCCAGAGATAATCCTGCAATCAGCTTCACCTGATGAGTGATGGTGTTATCCATGCATTTCTATAAATGTGGGGTCCCTTGAGCCCTTGATGCTGTTCCTGTTTTTCCTCTTGAAGATGTCTCCAGCAGTTGGGTACAAAATGTCAGGAAATCGTTTTCTATATTGACTATGACCTCTTAACCCAAAATTCTTACCTAAAGGGAACTTTTAATGTTTGCTATGTTATAGTTTATGCTAAGATGTATGCCACACTACAAATGCCTGATGATTATCTGATGCTTCAGACTATGCTGTACTGGAACTGAAGTTATACAATGATTACTTAACAATTTTGTGTAAAATGCCACTTTTTGCTGATTGACATACTAGTTTTGCTATGTAAGACTTTACACTAGGGACTGTGATGTATTGTGATGAATTGATGGTCTGATAACTATACTATGTTTCATATTTTTGAGGGGTTTGAACTGGACTGTTTTGTGTTTGTTTTCACTTTTAGGACTCATTTTCTGTAAACTCTCAGAGGGACACATGAATTTGGTATGTCATGTGCTCAGTGTGTACAGCTTTGGGCTGTTGTAGCACTATTTCTGTGTTCATTTTCTGTGCTGCTTCTTTTTTATTCTATCCTGACAATGACGGAAAGACATCAAGTAAAACAGAAGTGATTTCTGGTGTTCCCCAAGGTAGTGTTATACACTATGTGATCAAAATATCCGGACACTCCCAAAAACATACATTTTTCATATTAGGTGGACTGTGCTGCCACCTACTGCCAGGTACTCCATATCAGCCACCTCAGTAATCATTAGACATCATGAGAGAGCAGAATGGGGCACTCTGCAGAACTCATGGACTTCGAACATGGTCAGGTGATTGCGTGTCACTTGGGTCTTACGTCTGTATATGAGATTTCCACACTCCTAAACACCCCTAGGTCCACTGTTTCCAATGTAATAGTGAAGTGGATACGTGAAGGGACACATCCAGCCCAAAAGTGCACAGGCTGACCTCGTCTGTTGACTGACAGAGACCGTTGACAATTTAAGAGGGTCATAATGTGTAATAGCAGACATATATCCAGACCATCACACAGGAATTCCAAACTGCATCAGGATCCACTGCAAATACTATGATAGTTAGGTGGAAGGTGAGAAAACTTGGACTTCATGGTCGAGCGGCTGCTCATAAGCCACACATCATGCCAGTAAATGCCAAATGACGTCTCCCTTGGTGTAAGGAGGTAAACATTGGATGACTGAACGGTGGAAAAACGTTGTGTGAAATGACGAATCATGGTACACAATGTGTTGATCCTATGGCAGCGTGTGGGCATCACAAATTCTTGGTGAACGTCATCTCCCACTGTATGTAGTGCCAACAGTAAAATTCGGAGGTGGTGGTGTTATGGTGTGGTCGTGTTTTTCACCGTTATTTTGTATGGAGCTATCACAGCACAGGCCTAGATCAATGTTTTAAGTACCTTCTTGCTTCCCACTGTTGAAGAGCAATTGAGGATGGCAATTGCATCTTTCAACACAATCAAGCACCTTTTCATAATGCATGGCCTATGATGGAGAGGTTACATGACAATAACGTCCCTGTAATGGACTGACCTGCAAAGTCTTGATCTGAACCCTATAGAACACCTTTGGGATGTTTTGGAACAGCGACTTCAAGCCAGGCCTCACTGACTGACACTGATACCTCTCCTCAGTGCAACACTCCATGAAGAATTGGCTGCCATTCCCCAAGAAACCTTCCAGCACCTGATTGAACATAAGCCTGTGAGAGTGGAAGCTGTCATTAAGGCTAAGGATGGACCAACACCATATTGAATTCCAGCATTACCGACGGAGGGCACCACAAACCTGTAAGTCATTTTCAGTCAGCCATCCAGATATTTTTGATGATATAATGTAGGTCTTTTGCTATTACTTATCTATATAAATGGTTTGGGAGACAATCTGAGCAACTGTCTTAGGTTGTTTGCAGATGACACTTCCATTTATTGACTAGGAAAGTCATCAGAAGATCAAAACAAATTGCAAAACAATTTTGAAAAGATATATGTATGGTGTAAAAATTGAAAATTGACCATAAATAACAAAAAGTGTGTGGTCATCCACATGAGTGCTAAAAATAATCCACTAAACTTAGGTTACATGATAAATTAGTCAAATCTAAAGGTTGTAAATTCAACTAAATACCTAGGAATTACAATCACAAACTACTTAAATTGGGAGGTACACATATAAAAGTTGTGGGGAAGGCTAAACAAAGACTGCATTTTATTGACAGGACACTTAGAATATGTAACAGATCTACTAAGGAGACTTTTTACATTATGCTTGTCTGTGCTCTTTTAGAACACTGCTGTGTGGTGTGGGAACATTACTAGATAGGATTTATGGAGTACATTGAAAAAGTTCAAAGAAGGGCAGCATGTTTTGTATTATGGCAAAGAAGGGGAGAGAGTGTCACTGAAATGATACAGTATTTGGGATGGACATCATTAGAACAAACACTTTTTTCGGTGCGGAGGAATCTTCTCATGAAATTCCAGTCATCAACCTTATCCATCGAATGTGAAAATATTTTGTTGACACTGACCTACATAGGGAGAAATGCTCACCATGATAAAATAAGGGAACACAGAGCACATACAGAAAGACATAGGTATTCTTTCTTTCTGCCTGCTATACGAGATTGAAATAATAGAGAATTGTGAAGGTAGTTCGATCAACCCTCTGCCAGGCACTTAAATGTGATTTGCAGAATATCCATGGAGATGTAGATGTAGATGAAAGCTATCCCTTACTGTCAAACAATGGAAAATCCAGGATGGAAAGCAACAATACGAGAGAAGGAAAGTTGCGAAAGTTGCTACTCACCATATAGCGGAGATGCTGAGTTGCGATAGGCACAATAAAAAGATTCACACAATCATAGCTTTCAGCCATTAAGGCCTTTGTCAGCAGTAGATATACATACACACATGCACACACACTCATGCAAGTGCAACTTGCACACACGTCTGCATTCTCAGAGAGCTGAAACTATATTGCGAGCAGCACCACCAGCACATGATGGGAGTGGCGACTGGGTGGGGGTAAGGAGGAGGCTGGGATGGGGAGGGGGAGGGATAACATGGTGGGAGTGGCGGACAGTGAAGTGCTGCAGTTTAGACGGAGGGTAGGAGAGAAGGTGCGGAGGGGGAGGGGGTAAGTAGCGGAAAGGAGAGATATAAAAATAATAAAAAAAAGAAATTAAAAGACTGGGTGTGGTGGTGAAATGATGGCTGTGTAGTGCTGGAATGGGAACAGGGAAGGGGGCTGGATTGGTGAGGACAGTGACTAATGAAGGTTGAGGCCAGGAGGGTTACGGAAATGTAGCATGTATTACAGGGAAAGTTCCCACCTGTGCAGTTCAGAAAAGCTGGTGTCGATGGGAAGGATCCACATGGCACAGGCTGTGAAGCAGTCATTGAGATGAGGGGTATCATGTTTGGCAGCGTGTTCAGCTACAGGGTGGTCCACTTCTTTTTTGGCCACAGTTTGTTGGTGGCTGTTCATGTGGACAGACAGCTTGTTGGTTTTCATGCCTACATAGAATCAGCACGTTGGTTGCAACTTAGCTTGTAAATCACCTGACTGTTTTCACAGGTAGCCCTGCCTTTCTTGGGACAGGTGATGTTAGTGACCAGACTGAAGTAGGTGGTGCTAGGAGGATGTATCAGACAGGTCTTGCATCTAGGTCTATTACAGAAGTATGAGCCATGGAAGGATTCCTCTAGATGGCCCATAAACAGGTTAGCATTGGATGGTGCCATGTGGATGCCCATAGCCGTACCACAGATTTGTTTGTAGGTATTGCCTTCAAAGGAGAAGTAATTGTGGGTGAGGATATAGTTGGCCACGGAGACTAGGAAGGAGGTTGTTGGTATGGAATCCATAGGGCCTCTGGACAGGTAGTGTTCAATAGCACTAAGGCCATGGGCATTAGGAATGTTAGTGTACAGGGAGATTGCATCAATAGTGACGAGCAGGGCACTGTGTAATAAAGGGAAAGGAACTGTGGAGAGTCGGTCGAGGGAATGGTTGGCATCTTTTATATAGGAGAGCAGAGATTATCTCAGTGGGGGCACCGTAATTGGCCACAATGGGGCATCCTGGATGGTTGGGTTTATGGACTTTTGGAAGAATGTAGAAGGTGGGAGTGCGGGGATTAGTAGGGGTAAGTAGAGAGATCGACTCTGGGGAGAGGTTCTGGGATGGTCCTAAGGATTTGAGTAATGACTGGAGATCCTACTGGATTGCTGGAATGGGATCACTGTGGCATGGTTTGTAGGTGGAAGTATCTGACAGCTGATGAAGCCCTTCTGCCACATAATCCTTGCAGTTCAAAACTATGGTAGTGGATTCTTTGTCTGCAGGTAGGATGTGTTTTTCAGTTCTTTCTGCGGATGTAAGGTTAGTATGTATGTTGAGGGATTTGGGGAATGATGGTGAGGCAAGGTTCGAGGATAAGAAATTCTGGAAAGTTAACAGGAGGTGATTTGGAGGCAGTGGGGGTGGATCACAGTTGCATGGAGGAATGAACTGAGTTAGGCAAGGTTCAATATTGGTCTTTGGTTGAGTCTGATTGGTTGGGTTGGTGGCGAAAAAGTGTTTCCACTGTAGGGACCAGGAGAAGGAGAGAAGGTATTTAACTAGTCCTGAATGGTTGAATTTGGGAGTGGGGCAAAAGATGAGGCCTTTGGGAAGCACTGAAATTTCTGTGGGACTAAGGCTTCTGGAGGATAGGTTCATAATTGTGTTGCAGGTCTGTTTAGGTTTTGAGTTCTGTGTGGTGGTGGCAGGGAGTTTTGGAGGGTGGGGTAAGTGTAGTAGGTCTGCGAAACAGGGTTTGTCAGCTATGAGGGGGCGTGGGAGGTTCTTGTAGAAGTGGTGGACAGTGATACTCTGAGGTGGGAGTAGGAAGTGAGCAGGATGGAGAGTTTTTTGAGGTGGCGTTGTGCATGTTGCTCAAGATCCTGCAGGGCAAGAGTTTCAATGTGTGTTATGGGTTCCAGGAATTTGGGATTACATAGCTGGAGAATTTTGCGAATGGAGAGAAGGTACTGCAAGGAGGATTGGGCTTGGTTGGTATGGTTTTGTAGAAATATGTTGGTGAGGGCTAAGGATTGGCGGAATCTGAACAGGTGGAGGTCATTGTGGAAGCAGGGGTGCCAATCAGAGATGGGTAATTTGATGGTAAGGCCATTAGGGGGGATTTTATGAGCCAAGCAAAAACGCAGGAACAGTATGTGGGACTGTGCTCTGGCTAAGGATAAGGAAACTTTTCTGTATTGATGCAAATGGAAGGAGCAAAGATCCATGGTGGTGCAAAAATGCGAAAAAATACGTAAGAAAATAGAATTAAGTCCGAAAAATTAAACAAAAATACACCCAAATATGTGTGAAGAGTACGAAATGGATGCACAGGGGGAAAAAAGAGATGAAATCTGAGCAAGAAGACGATAGTGGAAGGCAAAAACTCACTAAAATTGGTGAAAAGTCACAAAGGTCAAAGTGGAGAATAACTAATCATTAATAAATATATGTCTATTACTGTGGGTAGCAGGTTTGAGGGCGGATAAGCGTAGAGAAGGAGGATGGCAGATGTGATTGGATGAGGTGGATTTAATGGGTGCAAACAGGGATAGAACAGAGAAAGTTTGGGGGGTGGGGAGGGGTTCATAGTTAGAGATGTAAGATCACATGGCACCGGAAAAGTGCGGGAGATAACACTCAAAAATACGGGAACTGACACTGGGAGCATGATCAGTTTGAAGGTATAGGCTTAATTGTATCGGTGGGAGTAATGTGGGACATAAGATGCTGCACCAACAATCAGCATGGTCTTGAGGCCGTCTGTTGCGCGTGGCTGAGTCCATTGATACAGTGTGGCTCATAAGTACAGCATGCAGTGTAGTTCGTAAGGCAACAAGAGAAACACAGGAAAGAAAAGAAAGAAGGATGGACATTGAGTATAAGGATGCCAAATAAAGTAGTTACAAAGGAAAACAGCACAGGGTTATGATCGAAGAAAAGCCGTCAGGAAAAATCAAACAATGGAAAATTCAGGATGGAATGTAACAATACAAGAGAAGGAAAGTTGCTACTCACTATATAATGGAGATGCTGAGTCATGATAGGCACAATAAAAAGATTCACACAGTCATAGCTTTCAGGCATTAAGGCTTTTGTCAGCAGTAGATACACATACACAAATGCACACACGCACACACACACTCATGCAAGTGCAACTTGCACACACGTCTGCAGTCTCAGAGAGCTGAAACTACACTGCGAGCATGTGAGAGTGGCAACTGGGTGAGGGTAAGGAGGAGGCTGGGGTGGGGAGGGGGAGGGATAGTATGGAGGGAGTGGTGGACAGTGAAGTGTTGCAGTTTAGACGGAGGGTAAGAGAGAAGGTGCGGAGGGGGGAGGGGGTAAGTAGCAGAAAAGAGAGAAATAAAAATGATAATAAAAAGAAATTAAAAGACTGGGTGTGATGGTGAAATGAGGGCTGTGTAGTGCTGGAATGGGAAGAGGGAGGAGGCTGGATGGGTGAGGACGTTGACTAATGAAGGTTGAGGCCAGGAGGGTTATGGGAACACGAGATGTATTGCAGGGAAATTTCCCACCTGCACAATTCAGAAAAGCTGGTGTTGGTGGGAAGCACCCATATGGCACAGGCCATGAAGCAGTCATTGAGATGAGGGGTATCATGTTTGGCAGCGTGTTCAGCTACAGGGTGGTCACCTTGTGTTTTGGCCATAGTTTGTCGGTGGCTGTTCACGCGGACAGAGAGCTTCCTACTCCCACCTCAGAGTACCACTGTCCACCACTTCTACAACAACCTCCAACCCTCCCCCACGCCCCCTCATAGCTGAAAAACCCTGTCTCGCAGACCTAATACACTTACCCCACCCTCCAAAACTACCTCCCACCACCACATCGAACTCAAAACCTAAACAGTCCTGCAACACAGTCATGAATGTTTCCTCCAGAAGCCTTAGTCCCACAGAAATATCAGTCCTTTCCAAAGGCCTCACCTTTTGCCCCACTCCCAAATTCAACAATGCAAGACTAGTTAAAGACTTTCTCTCCTTCTCCTGGTCCCTACAGAGGAAACCCTTTTTTGCCACCAACCTGACCAATCAGACTCAACCAAAGACCAATATTGAACCTTGCCTAACTCAGTTCACTCCTCCATCCAACTGTGATCCACCCCCACTGCCTCCAAACCACCCCCTCTTAACTTTCCAGAATTTCTTATCCTCGAACATTGCCTCACCATCATTCCCCAAATCCCTCAACATGCATACTAACCTTACATCCGCAGAAAGAACTGCAGTACACCATCTAAAAACAGATCCCGATCTTTAATCCTACCTGCAGACAAAGGTTCCACCACCGTAGTTTTGAACTGCAAGGATTATGTGGCAGAAGGGCTCTATCAGCTGTCAGATACTTCTGCCTACAAACCATGCCACAGTGATCCCATTCCAGCAATCCAGCAGGATCTCCAGTCACTACTCAAATCCTTAGGACCATCGCAGAACCTCTCCCCAGTGTCCATCTCTCTAGTTACTCCTACCACTCCCCACACTCCCACCTTCTACACGCTTCCTGAAGTCCATAAACCCAACCACCCAGGAGACCTCATTGTGGCTGGTTACTGTGCCTCCACTGAGAGAATCTCTGCTCTCATAGACCAACACCTTCAACCTTTTACCCAGAACCTATCCTCCTATATAAAAGATACTAACATTTTCTCAACCGACTCTCCACAGTTCCTTTCCCTTTACCACATGGTGCCCTGCTCGTCACTATTGATGCCACCTCCCTGTACACTAACATTCCTAATGCCCATGGCCTTAGTGCTATTAAACACTACTTTTCCAGATGCCCTATGGATTCCAAACCAACAACCTCCTTGCTAGTCTCCATGACCAACTGTATCCTCACCCACAATTACTTCTCCTTTGAAAGCGTTACCTACAAACAAATCCACAGTAAGGCTATGGGTGCCTGCATGGCACCATCCAATGCTAACCTATTCATGGGCCATCTAGAGGAATCCTTCCTAAAAACCCAGAATCCTAAACCCCTCACCTTGGTCAGATTCATTGATGACATCTTTTCTATCTGTATTGAAGGTGAGGACACCTTATTCACATTCCTCCAGAACCTCAACAACTTCTCCCCCATTTGCTTCACCTGGTCCTACTCAACCCAACAAGCCACCTTCCTAGATGTTGACCTCCACCTCAGAGATGGCTACATCAGTACCTCCGTCCATATCAAACCTACTAACCACCAGCAATGCCTCCACTTCGATAGCTGCCACCCGTTTCATACCAAGAAGTCCCTTCCGTACAGCCTAGCCACCCATGGTCATCACATCTGCAGTGATAAGCAGTCCCTCTCTAAATATATCGAGGGTCTCACTGAAGCCTTCAGTGACTGCAATTATCCTCCCATCCTTGTACAAAAACAAATCTCCCATGCCTTATCTCTCCAGTCTCCCACCACCTTCCAAAATCTCACAGTCCTGCCACAGAGGAGCATTCCCCTCATAACTCAGTACCATCTGGGACTGGAGCAACTGAATTACATTCTCTGACAGTGTTTCGATTACCTCTCGTTGTGCCCTGAAATGAGAAATGTCCTACCCACTATCCTTCCCACCCCTCCTACCGTGGTATTCTGCCGTCCACCAAACCTACACAATATACTTGTCCATCCTTACACAACCCCTGTTCCCAATCCTTTACCTAATGGCTCATAACCCAGTAATAGACTTAGATGCAAGACCTGTCCCATACATCCTCCTACCTCCACCTACTCCAGTTCGGTCACTAACATCACCTATCCCATGAAAGGCAGTGCTACCTGTGAAGACAGTCATGTGATTTACAAGCTAAGCTGCCACCACTGTGCTGCATTCTATGTAGGCATGACAACCAACAAGCTGTCTGTCCGCATGAATAGCCATCGACAAACTGTGGCCAAAAAAGAAGTGGACCACCTTGTAGCTGAACACACAGCCAACATGATACCCCTCATCTCAATGACTGCTTCAAGGCCTGTGCCATATGGATCCTTCCCTCCAACATGAGCTATTCTGAATTGCGCAGTTGGTAACTTTCCCTGCAATACATCCTATGTTCCCATAACCCTCCTGGCCTCAACCTTCGTTAGTCACCGTCGTCACCAATCCAGCCCCCCTCCCTGTTCCCATTCCAGCACTACACAGCCGTCATTTCACCTCCACACCCAGTCTTTTAATTTCTTTTTATTATTATTTTTATATCTCTCATTTCCGCTACTTACCCCCTCCCCCCTCCGCACCTTCTCTCCTACCCTCCGTCTAAACTGCAACACTTCACCGTCTGTCACTCCCACCATATTATCCCTTTTCTCCCTGCCCCAAACCCCTTCTCACCCCCACCCAGTCACCACTCCCATCATGCACTGGTGGTGCTGCTCGCAGTGTAGTTTCAGCTCTCTGAGACTGCAGACGTGTGTGCAAGTTGCGCTTGCATGAGTGTGTGTGTGTGCGCGTGTGTGCACGTGTGTCTACTGCTGACAAAGGCCTTAATGGCCGAAAGCTATGATTGTGTGAATCTTTTTATTGTGCCTATCACGACTCAGCATCTCTGCTAAATGGTGAGTAGCAACTTTCCTTGTCTCATATTGCTAACCCTTACTGTCATTGCTATCCGTTGTCTGTTCGTTTGAAGTCAGAAATTAGTTATGTTGTATTTTACTTTTGCTGATTCATACAGTATGAACTTACAGTTACTGCAGAATTCAAATGCATTATGTGTAATTACTGATTTATTTAGACAACTGTAATTGTATGAATGTTTGAGTATGTTGATATAATATGGTCACACAATGGTTAGACTATTTTCAAACATCACAGATAATTACTGAAAAGCAACCTGTAGCTTCTGAAGTTAATTCTACATTTGTATTTTCTTAATTATTATGTTTTTAGTAGAAGTGATAAATATTTTATACTGTGACTAATTTTTGTGTGCTATGTCAGTACATTTAATTACCTACTTGAGTTATACTTAAATAGTTATTATGCTTTATTTTGTGAAGTTTCAAAAATGATAAAGTCTGTAATGATAATACAGAGTCAACAGACTTCTGGTTTCTATAGTCATTTTGTAATAGTCATTCCATTAGTGGAGCAGATGTATTGTCCACCCTCATGGAAGTGTTCAATACATAGAGCAGCTTTTACTAATTATGCCATCCATACTTCATGAGGTTCATTAAGTATTGAAAAAGGAGGAAAATGTTGTGCAAAGTGAGGCTATATAAAATTACAAAGAAACACTCAAGCAGTACTCAAGAATGAGTCACACTATTGTTGTCTATGTGGTCTCCTTTATACATGAGCCATCCATCCGTAGAATTCTCCCAAAAAACAGATGTCAACCATTGCTTTACCTTCTACTGCCCTCACATGCTTACATATTTAAGCAAGATGACTACGTCAAGCAGCACAATAATAATGTTGTATTAGAACTTTATGGGTTTGTTTTTCCTTGTCATCTGCATTAACTTAATTTTTTTTTTTTTGCGTTTACAGCAAGCTGCAATTTATCTTACCAACTATAAATTTTGTCTAAGTCATCTTGCTCCCTCTTACAGTCACACAGTGATACATAATCAGACACTATGACATCTGCAGCAAAAATCTTCAGATTGCTACTCACCTTGTCTGTCAGATCATTTGTGTGTGTAGAGGATAGATGTGGTCCTATCACAGTGACCTGATCCACCTCTGACAATACCCTTGCTCTCATGAACACTTGCCATCAAGCACACTCACATATCTGGGGACCTAGCCTGTGTGGTTGGACCTTCGTTAACAGTCTGTAGTGGGGTACCGTATCAAACACTTTCCAGAAATCTAGGAATATGGAATCTGCTTGTTGTCCTTCATCCATGACTTGCAGGATATCATGCAAGAAATCCACAAACTGAGTTTCACATAAGCTACAGTTTCTAAATCCATGCTGACTTATGGACAGAAGCTTTTCTGTCTCAAGGAAATATATTATATTTGAATTCAGAATTCATTCAAGAATTCTCCTGATGACCATTGTTAAGGATATATTCTGTTATTTTGTGGGTCTGTTCTTTTATCCTTCTTATATGATGAGTCACCTGAACATCTATCAATACAAACCTTGCCCATAAGTTCTCTGTGTCTGTCATATTGGAAATAAAATGGACTTTCTACTGTTCTCATGATAAATACAAGCTAAGTAAGGGACCAGTGCCATAGAGTACACAATGTAAAACCAAACTGGAATTCCATTCAGACCTGGTGACACATTTGTTTTCAACTCTTTCATATGATGCTCTCGGGTGTGTGAAGGTCAAATGATGTTATGTTTGCATGATCCTCCTGCATGAATGATTTCTTTAAACATGAAAATTAAGACTTCAGCTTTTGTTTTGCTGTCATCTGTTGCCACATAAGATTGATCAACAAGCGACTGAAAAGAAGCTTTCAGTCCACTTACTGATTTTATGCAGGACCAGAATTTTTCTTGGCAAGGTGTAATGGTGGAAGTAGTTGCATGATTCACATACTGATCATTTTACAGGTGCACGAATTTCCACTAACTTTTGTCTGTCATCATTTGCTCATTTGGCTTTGAACCAAGAGTGCAACAGTCTCTGTATCCTCAGCATTTTCCAAATTTTGTTCTTAAACCACAGTGCGTCTTTTCTGCCTTAATCCACTTATTCAACATGTACACTCTTCAGAGCATGATTTACAATCAATACAAACCTTGCCCATAAGTCCTCTGTGTCCATCATGTTGGAAATAAATTAAGTCCATTCACTGTCTGGGTGAAACGCAAAAATACTCTCATAGCCTTCATGATGGATTTATTAACTTTAAAAATCATCGCCGTTATGATGACATTGTGATCACAAGCCCTGTCTCTATATTCCCAGTATGATAAGGTCAGGGCTGTTGTAGCTACAGCGTCTAATGTACTTTGATTCTG
The DNA here is from genome assembly GCF_021461385.2 of Schistocerca piceifrons. Classification (NCBI taxonomy): domain Eukaryota; kingdom Metazoa; phylum Arthropoda; class Insecta; order Orthoptera; family Acrididae; genus Schistocerca; species Schistocerca piceifrons. The sequence continues at coordinate 643,422,251 of NC_060139.1, forward strand.
TGTGAGTTGTTGAACTAGCTGCTCAGGACAGTTTCCAGAAAATGTGTTCAAAATTATTTCACAAGACTGCCCATACCAATTTTAATGAACCAATAGACATCCCAGTTTGTACTTGGTAAGTTAAAGTCATCTCCAAATAACACTGCACGCTGTGGTTACTCCACACTATTAAGTGTAGACTTCCTTTGAACGATTCTAAAAATCTCAGAGTGGAACAGGGTGGCTGGTAAAAGCTTCTGATAATTAACTTGAATTCAGCTCAACCTGTTACTTGTTTCCCGATAACTTCAAAGTTACACTCATTTTTGACTTCAGTAACCACAACAAATCTCTTCCTAAGGAGTCTAATCTGTCTATCTGATATAGGTTCTATGCTTTATTAAATATTTTGCAGCTATCTGCTATGGGTTTCAGCCAGATCTTATTTCCAATAATAATTCAAGTGTGACAGCTGTACTTGGTGATAATAAATTCAGGAACTATGTTATGAATAATTTATCAATTTACTGTTAAAATTTTGATAGTCACAGTAACTTTACTTTGTACATGATTTGATTTCACTCTCTGCAAACCAACTGGTCAGCCATCATAAGAGGACCTCAAACTATCTTATAGCCTAAAAAATCTCCCAAGTGCACAGTACAAGTACTCTCCCATCTGAATAGCTGCTTCTTTTGTGTAGTGTACCCCTGATCTATCAAGAGGAATTCTTCAATTCTCCATCCAACAACACAGCCAAGACCAACACAGAATCGACGGAGCCTTTTGTTGAGACCCTGCCCTTGGCTCCAAACCAAAAGACCCTGATCAACTCTGGGAATGATGCCACAAATTGCAAGCTTTGGTTGCACTTCACAAGTGCAACCAACAGTATTCATCACTTCCACCAGCACCCTGTATGAACTGAGGATGGCCTCACTGTGGTGATTCTGTATTAGGTGACAGTACTAGTACAAGACACTGTGGTGCATTATGCTAACTACTTAAGCCCCATCTTATTCTACTATTTGCTCCTGTGAACATGGATGCATTATGCAGGCCTTGGAGTCACTCACGTCCACCTAGAAAGTATTTACTGAGGTTAACGAAGGCTATGTTAGCCTGATGTACTCGATGATGCCCTTTAGCTACAGTGTCTAATGTATTGTCCTAAGAAATACCAAATTAAGATCAGTCTGAAGATGCCTAAACAAGGTGAAATGCATAGTTGATAAATAAAAAAAACTAAAATTGCAACCAACACTGTTTTCAACTAATACAGTTAAACACTGGTTTGCTGAGTCATGCCACAGATGGGTTAGAAGGCTTTCTTTAGTTTAGTGAAAGCTTGAGTGAGAAATTCTTCTCATGCTTCATTAGATACTAGTGTCCTTTTTTCTTTTCTTTCAGAGCAGCTGTCCCATACTCAACTGATTTTTTTTCATTTATTCATTTTTTAAATCTCATCCTCAAGACACCTGTGGTTTGTTTCCTCTTTTTGCTTTCCTTTCACATTCTTCCTCATAAGCAATATAATTTGCATATGCTTGCTGTCCATGCCTAATGAGCTGGAATTCAATGGGCAGAGGGAGAAAATGGGGGTATTATCCCAAAAGATCAACTCAGAGTTGAAACACTCTAAAAATCTTTCGGTCACCACTGCCTTGTGTTCTTCTAGTGTGTGCTCCATGTCCACATTTTTGTGGGAAAATATAAGAGAAGCATTTACAAGTTTTGAAACATTTGGATATTTTTAACTCTATGGATGATGAGTCTCATTTTGAGATGTGCTGTTTTCAGTAACTGTCAATATCTTTGTTATTTATGGTGGAGTCATCTGCAGAACCTTCCACTTGTCTAATAAGTAGTCTTGCCAAAGGTCAAACAACATAATTTTTGCAACCTTTAACATGTCACTGCAGCTTCTGCTCTTTATTCTTTCTATAGGGTCTAAAGACCTAAAACATTTTAGTAGTGCACTTGATAAGCACATCTTTTTCATTACATTTGCAAGCTAAGATGTAATGTTTTTGGGTATTCTTTAGAAACCACAACTTATCACATACTTCCAGTTTACTAAGCTCTTTGATTACTTGCTCACTAGTAATTAGTTGTTCAAGAGGAAGCATATTATCCAATATAAAGAATTCATTACGAAGAATTTCAGGAATACTCTCAATTGTTCTCAAAGTAGAAACTTTCAACACATGCGGCAAAAAGGTTTGAAGTATGTTTTCAATATATGACTGAAACTTGTGAATCAAAGGTGTTTGGCTTTGAAAATGCTTTGCGGACTTACTAAATAATCCTGTAGATGAAATTATGAAATGGAATACTGCTTTCGATGGAGATTTTTTTTTTTTTTTTAGTGGTACAATTACTTTATAGAGTTATATGCTTAAGGAAGTAATACAGAATACCACCCCCCTGTTCCAAAATCCTGCTGACTGAAGTTCCAGAAGTCTTAAGTGGTATCATACATTATGTTTACAAAGCTGTGATATCCAAAAATAAGAAAATGAATATAAAGGAGACAATGACCTTTCATAATGAATTGTTATTGAGAGGTGGAGGACAACTATCCATCCCAGTATTATGAATGGATGGTGTAGCAAATTACATCTAATGTAGTGAATAATAATGAGTGATTCTGCCCCCCTTCCCCTTCCCCTGTCATGGTCTCCCTTCATCTCTCTCTCTCTCTCTCTCTCTCTCTCTCTCTCTCTCTCTCTCTCTGTCTCTCTCTACCTCACCCAGGCCTGGATGTGCACACAGACTGCCATTTGTAGACATGCACTGTATGTTACAGAACTTCATGGTTAATGATAACTTTCTAAAGAAATGCACCTTGATTTGTGTAATTCATTCATGTTTCATTTAGAACATATAACTGAATACTGTTACAGTAATACAAACTCCTTTAAGATGAGATAGCCATTAACAGCAACCATGTTCTACATCCTGGAGGACCTCCTCACTATGGATAAATTCGAGTGAAAGTAAATCTAATTTAATCTAATTGCATTGCAGAAACCAAAATTATGAAGAAAAGGTGTTAGTAGATAAAAAAAAAATAATTGTACTAAGCACATCCAAATAGTTGTATACTTACCCTGAACCGTATTTGTGGTTGACAGTGAGGACTTCCAGGACAATGAAATGCTAGAGACTGTTGACTTTGACACTTCAAAGTCTGTCGGTGCTAAGGGAACTGGAAAGTGAAGAAAATTATGTGATGTATTTTTGCTTGTAAGAGAAATATACAATGCAAAAACTACAAAGCAATAGAAAATATATATGCTTGTGAGGCAAACATACTTCAATATTTTTTAAACAAAAGCAGAAAACTACTTCACCTTGCTATGATTGAGTCAGTAATTGAACTAATTATTATTTTTGAATATATAATTAATTTAAATGCATGTAAATACTTTCAGTTATGACTGTAAAAGTGGACAAGTTCACTAATATTTACCTTAAGTGAGCACAAATTTTCATAGCTTTGTTTTGGTCCCTCTGTCCAGCTTTCACTGATTTTATTTGCCACACATAATTATGATAATTCTGTAATATAATTAATTAAGATAACTGATAGTCTATATCACTTACTGCCTTTGTTCCTGCTCTCTTAAGAAGGCATGTAATGAAACAATGAATTTAGAATATTATAGAACCAGGTTTAAAAAACCATAACCACAGTTTTCTTAATGAAATGTCATATCTAAAGACTAACATATGAACACTTGAAATTCTGTAAGTCAGTCTTTCGCCACTGACACCATGTAGAAAATGGCTGTAGTTCACAAATTGTTTAGAAGTATAGTTCTCTAGTCATTTCAATCACTGTTTCATCAATCTGAAAACAAATTCAGGAAAATAACAATCAAAGATTTCACTGAAATAGAAGAACATAACCATACCTAGAGAAAATATAATTCATGGTAGGGTGACAGCAGCATGAAAGAAATGATACTGTGTCCCAGCATTTTGGATACAGAAGTTTCTTTCTCTAATATCAACTACACAGAAAAAGGGAAATAAGAAAAAATGGTGTTAATGAGAAAAGACAGCCACTAACAATCCTATACTGATTGAGGTACACTAGTTGTGGACTTACTGCAATTCATGAAGTTTATAACATTGTTACATGCAGGACAGTCACTTAGTTGCTATAATAGTGAAGGGAAAGTCAAATGATGCTAACTGCTGACTGATCATTTGATTGTTTCATAATTCAGCCAAGTATTTCAGTCAGATGAAATAACTAAAGGAAACTAGTCTCTATGGTCATACCAGCTATATGAATGTTTTCACTCATTCCCTGTGTCTGAGTGTTTTCAGTTAATGTGATACCGAGCAAAGTGATGCAGTGGTTTGCACACTGGACTCACATTCGGGAGGATGATAGTTCAATCCTGCATCCGGTCATCCTGATTTAGGTTTTCCATGATTTCCCTAAATTGCTTCATGCAAATGCTGGGATGGTTCCTTTGAAAGGGCATGGCCAACTTCCCCACCCTTCCCTAATATGATGGGACCAACAACCTCACTGTTTGGTCCCTTACCCAAAATTAACCAACCAACCAACTTAAAGTGACACAGCCAAATGACACACATCTCTGACTCTTACATTATGGCAATTATATGAATGTTTTCAGTCAGTCTAAGGGTAGTAAACTTTTTAAAAGACAAATATTGTATCTTCTTTTAAGGGGAAGTGAATAAAGAGTATATTTCTAAAAGTGAAGTATATTTGAAATTATATTGACTGCCATGAGCGAAATGAGTAAACTGCTGCTCAAAGCCATATTAAGTGGTTCATACATTTGGATTGATCATCTAATTTGTAGTCCATCTGTATCATCGAAACTTAAAAAAAATTTCTTAGTGGGAATCTGCAAGATATCTTGTAACTAGTTTACAGAGTAGAAAACTCAACTCAGTGCCAGCTATGAGGTAATTTGTTGTCAACAGTTGCCAGCTTTGATATTTTGAAACATGTTCAACAATATGATCCATGCCTTTGTTGTAACTGTGTCACTAGTTGTTCCGACTGATGTTTATTGCTATCTATGTTCTTTTTAAAATGCCTAGTGATACGAGAAAACTAAGTGATGTAGAACTTGAACAGTTACCTAACATGAGTGAATCAGAATGGGACAAGTTCATGGACAAATTCTCAGATGGTGGAAGTCTCCACAACACATCTGCATGTGAGCATTTAAGTGAGGATCCTGGTGCAGACAACAGTGAGTGCAATGAAGGAGATGAGCAGGTTGGCCCAAAAGCAAGCACTACAAATAACAGTGGTGAATGGCATGAGATTCAAGATCCACCAGTATTTGTGTTCAACAGGGTTGTGGGACTAAAACTATATTTAAAAAGTTTTGGCATCAATGCACTTGTTGATTTGTTTCTTTCCAAAGACTCATTATGTGAACACACAAATTTATATGCAAGCCAGAAAGTAGATACACATGGGAGGAGAAGATCAACTAGCCTCTCAAGGTGGTGGGATACAGATGTCATGGAAAGGGATGTATTTCTGGAGCTGTTGCTGTAAATGGGATATTATTGTTTTCCATCAACAGAATATTACTGGAGTACAAGTTCTTTTTAAAGTGTCATGTTCTGGAGATTTGTTATGAGTAGAAATAGAGTCTCAGGACAAATAACTGCAATACAGTGATCAACTCTACAAAATTAGACCACTTTTGGATCATCTCAATGCCATCATGAGCAATAATTATGTTTCAGATAAGAATCTCTGCTTTAATGAATCAATGATTTTTTTTTGGCATGGCTGTCTGTTTTTTAGGCAGTATACCATGAACAAGAAATGCAAGTATGGTGTAAAACTTTATGAACTCTGTGAATCTAATGGTATGGTTCTCAAAATAAAAATCTACTGTAGCAAGTCACAGGAGAAGCTGCATCTGAAGTTGTTTTATACCTGATGGAAGTTTTCTTGAACAAAGTATATGTAGTTCATATGGACAATTTTCATAGTTCTGTATCACTTACAAAACCTATGTGCATGAAACATTATGTAACAACAGAAAAGGAAACCCAAAATTTATAGTTACTATGAAACTGAAGGAAGCTCAGATGACATGGAAAAGAAATGACCATGTCATTGTTTGCAAATGGAAGGACAAAAGGAAAGTCCTGGCCATTTCTAATATGTTCTGTGCCAAAATAGAGGAAGTTCACAATCAAAATGGCAAAGTTGCCTTGAAACCAAACATAGTCAGAGACTACAACAATGGTACTTTTGTGAAAGCAAGACAGCTCTTTGTGTGGAAGAATGTTTTAAGATGTATCATCAATAAAAAATAATAATAATAATAATAAAGTAAATCTTTATTTTCATTGCCAATATTATGATAAGGAAAGTTGCTACTCACCATATAGCAGAGATAACAAAAAGACTCTCACAACTAAAGTTTCGGCTATTGGCCTTTGACAACAACACACACACACACACACACACACACACACACACACACACACAGAGTGGTTTCAGTTGCGTGAGACTGCAGCCATGTGCGTGAGTTGCATATTGCATATGTGTGTGTGTGTGTGTGTGTGTGTGTGTGTGTGTGTGTGTGTGTGTGTGTGTGTTGTGTGTGTGTGTCTGCCAATGGCTGAAAGCTTTAGTTGTGAGAGTCATTTTGTTGTGCCTATCTGTGACTCAGCATCTCTGCTATATGGTGTGTAGTAACTTTTGTTCTCATAATATTGTTACATTCCATCCTGGATTTTCTATTGCTTGATCTTATTTTCATTACCATTAGAAACACATAGTAAACATTTTACCTGTAAAGCTAGAATATTTGTATGAACTTTTGTATGCACTTTTCTGTCAGTTTACTCCAGGAGTGAAAAAAAATTCTGTTCCATCATGCCCAAAAGCTTTATTATACCTGCCCCTGATATCCAAGATCTGTAAATTGCATGTATTTGCTACGAATTTTTTTGTATCTGAATTTACACAGAAACTTGTTTTCTATGAGTTCACTCATGGTGGACGCTGGCAGCCACGTCATCAGGTATGAGATAAATTGTAGTTGGCAGTCAACATGTTAAATATGAATTTTTCATACTTCTGACATAATGTTTTGTTTGATTTAAAAGATTAATACCTGATGCTACATTGTTGTTGCTGTTGTGGTCTTCAGTCCAGAGACTGGTTTGATGCAGCTCTCCATGCTACTCTATCCCGTGCAAGCTTCTTCATCTCCCAGTACCTACTGCTACACCCTTCTGAATCTGCTTAGTGTATTCATCTCTTGGTCTCCCTCTATGATTTTTACCCTCCACGCTGCCCTCCAATACTAAATTGGTGAGCCCTTGATGCCTCAGAACATGTCCTACCAACAGATCCCTTCTTCTAGTCAAGTTGCGCCACAAATTTCTCTTCTCTCCAATTCTATTCAATACCTCCCCATTAGTTATGTGATCTACCCATCTAATCTTCAGCGTTCTTCTGTAGCACCACATTTCGAAAGCTTCTATTCTCTTCTTGTCTAAACTATTTATCATCCACGTTTCACTTCCATACATGGCTACACTCCATACAAATACTTTCAGAAACGACTTCCTGACACTTAAATCTATACTCCATGTTAAAAAATTTCTCTTCTTCAGAATCGCTTTCCTTGCCATTGCCAGTCTACATTTTATATCCTCTCTACTTCAACCATCATCAGTTATTTTGCTCCACAAATAGCAAAACTCAGTTACTGCATTAAGCCTATCATTTCCTAATCTAATTCCAGCAGCATCGCCTGATTTAATTTGACTACATTCTATTACCCTCATTTTGCTTTTGTTGATGATCATCTTATATCCTCCTTTCAAGACACTGTCCATTCCATTCAGCTGTTCTTCCAGGTCCTTTGCTGTCTCTGACAGAATTACAATGTCATCGGCGAACCTCAAAGTTTTTATTTCTTCTCCATGGATTTTAATTCCTACTCCAAATTTTTCTTTTGTTTCGTTTACTGCTTGCTTAATACACAGATTGAATAACATTGGGGATATGCTAAAACCCTGTCTCACTCCCTTCCCCACCACAGCTTCCCTTTCATGCCCCTTGACTCTTATAACTGCCATCTGGTTTCTGTACAAATTGTAAATAGCCTTTCGCTCCCTGTATTTTACCCCTGCCACCTTCAGAATTTGAAAGAGAGTATTCCAGTCAACATTGTCAAAATCTTTCTCTAAGTCTACAAATGCTAGAAACATAGGTTTGTCTTTCCTTAATCTGTTTTCTAAGATAAGTCATAGGGTCAGTATTGCCTCATGTGTTCCAACATTTCTACGGAATCCAAGCTAATAATAATGACATGTGACGAGGGCCTCCCATCAGGTAGACCCTTTGCCTGGTGCAAGTCTTTCGATCTGATGCCACTCGAGCAACTTGTGCGTCAATGGGGATAAAATGATGATGATTAGGACAACACAACACCCAGTCCGTGAGCGGAGAAAATCTCCGACCCGGCTGGTAGTCGAACCCGGGACCTTAGCTACCAGGGGCACACAGAATCCAAGCTGATCTTCCCCAAGGTTGGCTTCTACCAGTTTTTCCATTTGTCTGTAAAGAATTCGTGTTAGTATTTTGCAGCCGTGGCTTATTAAACTGATAGTTCGGTAATTTTCACATCTGTCAACACCTGCTTTCTTTGGGATTGGAATTATTATATTCTTCTTGAGGTCTGAGAGTATTTCACCTGTCTCATACATCTTGCTCACCAGATGCTAGAGTTTTGTTAGGACTGGCTCTCCCACGGCTGTCAGTAGTTCTAATGGAATGTTATCTACTCCCGGGTCCTTGTTTCGCCTTAGGTTTTTCAGTGCTCTGTCGAACTCTTCACGCAGTATCATACCTCCTATTTCATCTTCATCTACATTCTCTTCCATTTCTATAAGATTGTCCTCAAGAACATTGTTTACACCCTCTATATACTCCTTCCACCTTACTGCTTTCCCTTCTTTGCTTAGAACTGGGTTTCCATCTGAGCTCTTGATATTCATGCAAGTGGTTCTCTTTTCTCCAAAGGTCTCTTTAATTTTCCTGTATGCAGTATCTATCTTACCCCTAGTGATATGTGCCTCTACATCCTTACATTTGTCCTCTAGCCATCCCTGCTTAGCCATTTTGCACTTCCAGTCAATCTCATTTTTGAGACATTTGTATTCCTTTTTGCCTGCTTCATTTACTGCATTTTTATATTTTCTCCTTTCTTCAATTAAATTCAGTATCTCTTCTGTTACCCAAGGGTTTCTATTAGCCCTCGTCATTTTACCTACTTGATCCTCTGCTACCTTCACTATTTCATCTCTCAGAGCTACCCATTCTTCTTCAACTGTATTTCTTTCCCCCATTCTTGTCAATCATTCCCTAATGCTCTCCCTGAAGTTCTCTACAACCTATGGTTCTTTCAGTTTATCCAGGTCCCATCTCCTCAAATTCCCACATTTTTGCACTTTCGTCAGTTTGAATCTACAGTTCATAACCAATAGATTGTGGCCAGAGTCCACATCTGCCCCTTAAAATGTCTTACAATTTAAAAACTGGTTCCTAAATCTCTGTCTGACCGTTATATAATCTATTTGAAACTTGTCAGTATCTCCAGGCTTATTCCATGTATACAACCTTCTTTTATGATTCTTGAACCAAGTATTAGCTATGATTAAGTTATGCTCTGTGCAAAATTCTACCAGGCGGCTTCCTCTTTCATTCCTTAACCCCATTCCATATTCACCTACTATGTTTCCTTCTCTTCCTTTTCCTACTATCGAGTTCCAGTCACCTATGACAATTAAATTTTCACCTCCCTTCACTATCTGAATAATTTCTTTTACCTCATCATACATTTCATCACTCTCTTCATCATCTGCGAAGCTAGTTGGCATATAAACTTGTACTACCATGGTAGGTGTGGGCTTCGTATCTATCTTGGCCACAATAATGCAGTCACTATGTTTGTAGTAGCTTACCTGCATTCCTATTTTCCTATTCATTATTAAACCTACTCCTGCATTACCCCTATTTGATTTTGTGTTTACAACCCTGTAGTCCCTGACCAGAAGTCTTGTTTCTCCTTCCACCGAACTTCACTAATTCCCACTATATCTAACTATGACCTATCCATTTCCCTTTTTAAATTTTCTAATCTACCTGCCTGATTAAGGGATCTGACATTCCACGCTTCGATCCGTAGAACGCCACCTGAGTACTCCCCGCCCGGAGATCCAAATGGGGGATTATTTTACCTCCGGAATATTTTACCCAAGAGGATGCCATTATCATTTAACCATACAGTAAAGCTGCATGCCCTTGGGAAAAATTATTGCCATAGTTGCCCCTTGCTTTCAGCTGTTCGGAGTACCAGCACAGCAAGGCCGTTTTGGTTAATGTTACAAGTCCAGATCAGTCAATCATCCAGACTGTTGCCCCTGCAACTACTGAAAAGGCTGCTGCCCCTCTTCAGGAACCACACGTTTGTCTGGCCTCTCAACAGATACCCCACCGTTTTGGTTGCACCTACGGTACGGCTATCTTTATCACTGAGGCACACAAGCCTCCCCATCAACGGCAAGGTCCATGGTTCATGCTACATTATAAATTTACACACTCCTGGAAATTGAAATAAGAACACCATGAATTCATTGTCCCAGGAAGGGGAAACTTTATTGACACATTCCTGGGGTCAGATACATCACATGATCACACTGACAGAACCACAGGCACATAGACACAGGCAACAGAGCATGCACAATGTCGGCACTAGTACAGTGTATATCCACCTTTCGCAGCAATGCAGGCTGCTATTCTCCCATGGAGACGATCGTAGAGATGCTGGATGTAGTCCTGTGGAACGGCTTGCCATCCCATTTCCACCTGGTGCCTCAGTTGGACCAGCGTTTGTGCTGGACGTGCAGATCGCGTGAGACGACGCTTCATCCAGTCCCAAACATGCTCAATGGGGGACAGATCCGGAGATCTTGCTGGCCAGGGTAGTTGACGTACACCTTCTAGAGCACGTTGGGTGGCACGGGATACATGCGGACGTGCATAGTCCTGTTGGAACAGCAAGTTCCCTTGCCGGTCTAGGAATGGTAGAACGATGGGTTCGATGACGGTTTGGATGTACCGTGCACTATTCAGTGTCCCCTCGATGATCACCAGTGGTGTACGGCCAGTGTAGGAGATCGCTCCCCACACCATGATGCCGGGTGTTGGCCCTGTGTGCCTCGGTTGTATGCAGTCCTGATTGCGGCGCTCACCTGCACGGCGCCAAACACGCATACAACCATCATTGGCACCAAGGCAGAAGCGACTCTCATCGCTGAAGACGACACGTCTCCATTCGTCCCTCCATTCACGCCTGTCGCGACACCACTGGAGGCGGGCTGCACGATGTTGGGGCGTGAGCGGAAGACGGCCTAACGGTGTGCGGGACCGTAGCCCAGCTTCATGGAGACGGTTGCGAATGGTCCTCGCCGATACCCCAGGAGCAACAGTGTCCCTAATTTGCTGGGAAGTGGCGGTGCGGTCCCCTACGGCACTGCATAGGATCCTATGGTCTTGGCGTACATCCGTGCGTCCTTGCGGTCCGGTCCCAGGTCGACGGGCACGTGCACCTTCCACCGACAACTGGCGACAACATTGATGTACTGTGGAGACCTCACGCCCCACGTGTTGAGCAATTCGGCGGTACGTCCACCCGGCCTCCCGCATGCCCACTATACGCCCTCGCTCAAAGTCCGTCAACTGCACATACGGTTCACGTCCACGCTGTCGCGGCATGCTACCAGTGTTAAAGACTGTGATGGAGCTCCGTATGCCACGGCAAACTGGCTGACACTGACGGCGGCGGTGCACAAATGCTGCGCAGCTAGCGCCATTCGACGGCCAACACCATGGTTCCTGGTGTGTCCGCAGTGCCGTGCGTGTGATCATTGCTTGTACAGCCCTCTCGCAGTGTCCGGAGCAAGTATGGTGGGTCTGACACACCGGTGTCAATGTGTTCTTTTTTCCATTTCCAGGAGTGTATTTAAATAAATGTATAATTACTTTTTTATTTAAATTTATTGAAGCTCTGCCTCTTTATTCTTGTTGTTTTGTACCCATCACTGGTAACCCTATGTCAGTAAATGCTGAGGACATGGGGAAAGAAAGTCACATTTTTTTTAAAAATTGGTTATTTAATCGCATACATCACTTGTTAGAAGAATTTTTTGTGAGGAATACTTGTCATGATTCATCAAGTTTTTTGAATTTCTTTAATTACTATAGTTTCATAATATGAATCATTCTTGGAGATACTGTGTATCACATTATATTTATGTTGAGGATCACTTTTTATCCATTTATATGTTATCTTCCATTCTCACACTACTGAGCATTTTGGAATTTTAATTCAGACACAAGAAAATGTCTATCCATAAATACAGACAAGAAACTGAGGAAAAAGCTACTTATTGGCACCCCATAAAAAGCAATTATCAGGACACCAATAACAGTGATGACAGGAAATAACAGAGAGCAATCAACAATAACAATTTAACAAAGGCAAAATGACTGAGTCTTTACACTTAGAACTGAATGCACCAGACTGTGTTGCTCCAACAGGCTAATTTTATCAAAACAAATGAATGAATGAATAGTCCAACTGATACAGTAAAGCTTCAACAGATTGTATCAACTGGTTTCATTGGGTTGCTCACGCAGACTGGTTTCACTCAAAAGAAAGAATGAATAATTCAGCTGCCGGCCATTGTGTCCGAGCAGTTCTAGGCGCTTCAGTCCAGAGCTGCGCTGTTGCTGAGGTTGCACGTTTGAATCCCGACTCGAGCATGGATGTGTGTGATGTCCTTAGGTTAGTTAGGTTTAAGTAGTTCTAAGTCTAGGGGACTGATGGCCTCAGATGTTAAGTCCCATAGTGCTCAAAGCCATTTGAACCATTTGAATAATTCAGCCAGAATGTAAAACTACAACAGAATAAATCAGTTATTTTCCAGCAACTGACTGAATCAGTTGTTTTCATTCAGCTGTTCCCATCACTGTGCAGCAGTATTTAATGGTAATACAAACTCTGAGTCATACATGTGGCAAAAAAAAAAAAAAAAAAAAAAAAAAAAAAAAAAAAAAAAAAAAAAAAAAAAAAAAAAAAATAAGTGAGGGATAATAGCGTACCCACACAGAATAGTGCACACATTAAACAGGACTTATTATATGAGATTTCCTGAACAACAGTAGCTCATTACACATAATGATGAAAAAAAAATGCAATATATCCTACAGACCAAGGCAAGAGGACTGCAGACCAGCTCACTCCAAAACAGGCAATAAAAATGTGCTGTAGCATAGACAGCACTCCAAAATGGCAAATAGACAGGATGATGGGAAATTAAGAAAAATAACATACCTCACTGCATGACAGAAAGAGAGAGAGAGTGAGTGAGAGAGAGAGAGAGAGAGAGAGAGAGAGAGAGAGAGAGAGAGAGAGAGAGAGAGAAAGAGGAGAGAGAGAAAAAGTGACAAAAGTAACCCTTATTAAAAGCTGATGTACATATAGTATTTGGAAGATAAAGATTCATGAATATTATTTTAAAGTATTGCACATCTAGATGGGGGCTGAATATAAGATGAAAAGGCAACATCAATAAGGAACTGGACAATACGAAAATCTCAGGCAATGTACAAAAATCTTGAACAATGAAAGGTAAAAAGGCAAGAAGATGGGAACTATGGCAAGCACAGGAGCAAGATATATCAAGGAATCCAGAAGAGCAGAAGCAAGGGATTGGCTACTAATAGAAGAAATGAGTTAAAAGGGAGATGCAGGAGAAGTTACAGACTGAACTACAATTTCCTGATTTCAAAATTCTAAAACATTAATATTAGGAGGAGTGCTACATTCTTGTGAATAAGTTAAGGGAACTCCAATATTCATGAAAAACGTTGTGTTGCTGCAGTACTATGCAGGCTATATTGTAGTGGGACAACACAAATACAAGACATACATGGACCACAAGTCTGATACTGCTTACAGTGCCAGCTACTTGTTGTGCAGTTAACACTGTACTTGTAGCCCATAAATAAGAAAAATGGCACAGGGAAAATATTTGTATGATATTACATGTGGCTGGATTATTGGTGAATTGGGGGCAAGCCACAATCAATAAATGGTGGGACAGGGGTTGAATGGCGCTCATAATATCATATCTGGAGAAAATTCCAAGAGATATGTTACTATCCAGCTCCAGGAACATAGTCATCCATTAAGTGTCAGAATAAATTCACCACTATGACACCTGTCCTGGCTAGAGCCCTCATGACACCCTCTGCATTACATTTCCCCATCAGGGTGCACATTGACATGTTGCTCCAAATGCTGAACATCTTATAAGATGTATTTTCCTCACTTAAAGGCACTTAATAACTTGGTAAATGTACTACCTTGCCCATCTTGAGTGGACCTAGCACACATAAGGTGGTATCCTGTTCATAACCAAGAGTGTTTTTAGCCTGGAGATAAATTGAACAATTTGAGATTGTTGAGATTTTCACAATCTGTTCATGTGCTGTGCCCCTCGGACAGCTTACAACTCTGCTAGTATTGTGGAAAGAGAGCAGTATCATGGCACAAGTGTCTGAATCAAGTATGATACAGGTCAGCAGCACATATACTGCTACATCTGTTTCCTAGGGGTTGACAATTGTGGTCTACAGAAAGAACATCATGCAACAGTATGTGTTTCTCAAGGTGCATATGGACCTATGTTCTGTCTGATGAATGATGCACAATCAGACAGGACTAGCCTGGTAGACACATATCTAAAACATGAGGAGATCATACATTTTAAAGTGACCAGATCACTTTCTGACCTTAAATCTGATGGAACATCATGGGATGTTCCAGTTCAAAGGATTACAGCACTAACACAGCCATAATGGGTCATTTATGATTTCCTGACGGCAATGGAAAATGTTATTTGAAGTCATGTAGGGTGGGTTGAACTACAATATAAAGAGTGTGTGTGCATTATGTATTGCTAGGAAAGGGTATCATATCATCTATTGACATTTTGTTTCTCCAGTGGAGTAGGAACACCATACACAATAAATAGCATCCATGGACTGTGACCAATTTTCTGATATACCTTGTTTCTGTATCATAAGGTTGTCAGAGCATGTTTTAACATCACTGTGTATCATGTTTTGATGATCCAAGAAAACCATTTTATTATTTATTATTAATTCCTGTAACTCCTTATGTGGAGCATAGGGCTGCAACAAAGGATCACCATCGTGTTCTGTGTTCTGCTAGGATTTTCACTCTTTCCCATCCTATTCCTTATTGTTAACCTTCTGCTTTAACTGATCATCTCCATATCATTTTGATCCTGCCTTGTCTCTGCCATTCCTGAGAGATCTAATAAAGTGCTTTCTTTGCAATATGTTCATTTGATCTCCTATGTATATGTCCTAACCATCTCCACTTCCTGCTGCTTTATGTAATGCATATTGAGTTTATTTAATAAGACTACAACAAACCAAAAATTCATTTCTGTGGTAATGAGTGTTGATTAAGTTAGAATCATCTACATTTGTGTGATCAATCAGACTATTGCTTATTACAAAGTTTTTGTATGAGTTTGAATGGTTATGGAGGTATCTCAATAAACATCAGGAATGATCTTTCAACAAAATGAATAACTCCTGACATTAAAAATTTCTGCATTGAAAGTGTATTTGAGGCAGCTGCTACATTATTGTCAGACTGTTAACTAATTGTAATGTCTGTATACTGTTCTCTTGACAGGAGCATTGATGTTTTTATGGAGGTATTAGAGAGAACAATCTCATAATTGCAAAAACACACTCAATATTATATTTTAATTTTTTGGTATGTTAATACTGATATTAGGACTACAATAACAAAATACTTGGACCTGCTAAATGTCCTCAGGTCACACAATATGTATTGTGCAAATAACATGTCAACAGGATAGTTATCAAGTCTGAACAATGTTGTAACATATGTAGAAACAAATAGATACGAATAGGGATTTTTAACACTATGTATCTATCAACTCATGAAGGGGTAAGGTTAAAATTGCTGACAAAAAATCTCACAGAGCAGCGTGAACAATCCAAGTACACCAGAACTGTTAGTGACACACACATCAATGACAGAGTGGTCCAACTACCTGTCTCAACTTGCAAATGATGATGGAGTTCTTGACAGATTTGTCAATCTTCTTTTTAATGTGCTTAATAAGTGTTATTCTACAGCACTAAAGGGATAGAATGGGAAATCAAGCAAAGGTAGCAAAAGAAGTAGACATTGTTAGTTCACACCTGTCTTCCACAGATTAAGAACTCTGACCATGAACATCTATGACAAATCAAAGAACAGTGAAGAAGACAGACTTCATTACCTTCAACTAAAGAAGAGATACAGATCAGAAATTATAAAACAGAAACAAATTGCAAATGATAACTGGGGAGAGTATTGTACCTTGGAAGACTTTCATCTCTGGCCTGCCTTGTAATAGAAGTTAAATATATGTTCTTATATCATTTTCAAACGGTGGCATTCACTTTTCATGTGCTATTGTTTTTTAGTGAAATAACAAAAATAACCCCAGAAATCAAGGTTTTTCCTAATTTGATAACATATTCAGTGGTACACTATGATCATGTACATAGGAACAATTATTTGTTTGAAATTTAAAATGCGTCACAATTGAGAAAATCTTGTAATACTATATATCATAGTCCATATGTTACATTATTAGACTACTCCGCACCAATAATCAGCTAGTGAAATCAAATTAAGCATAAATATTATCAAAAACCAGTTATAAGTTAAATGCATTTTGAAACTGAAGCTACTGGAAAACAACACAAATTTTCATTTTCAAGGCAGGTAAAACTGTTAAGACATTAAGAAAAGTCAGTTAATTTGGAAATATCACATGTTCTAAGGTACAAGACCTTCCTCTGTTTCAAGAAACAAGATGGTGCGTGGCCTTTCTGGAGAAGTAAGGTTGAACTGTCCACACTTTGTACACTGTCCAGTCACATTAATGTGACCACCTATCAAAAGTCCAAATAACCACCTTTTGCAGCAAAGACTGCTGTCAGACATGCAGAAAGAGAGTATGTAAGGTTCTGAAAGGTACCAAGAAAGATGTGAGGCCCTGTTGACTCCAGTGCTATAGCCAGCTGTACTAGCCTTTCTGGTTGAGAACCCATTGTGTAAACACCCCAATCAAGATGGTCGCACAGATGCTCGATTGAGTTTTAATCACGGAAGTTTGTTTGACAGGGGAGTATGGTAAATTCATCCTGGTGTTCTCTGAACCCCACAACATACTCTCTGAAGCATGTGGCACATTGCATTGTCCTGCTGGTAGATGCTACTGTGCTTAAGAAAATCAAACTGCATGTAGGAGTGGAGATGGTCACCAAGGATAGATGCATACTTGTGTTGACCCATTGTGCCTTCCAGAATGACAAAATCATCCACGGAATGCCCTGTGGCCTGGATCCTTCTGACAATAGTTGCAGGTTGTTTGCTTTCAGACATTTCACACTGTATATGCCAACTGCCATATGTCCGATTGTCCAATGGAGCATTACATGTAATTCACCTGAAAATGCAATCTATTGCCACTCATTGGATGTACGGGTGGTCAGTTGCTCAACTAATGCACATCTATTTGCCTGTATACATCTCGGCACCTGTTGTTCACCTCTGTTATCTATGGTCCACTGTGCATCACAGTTACCTTGGTGCCAGTTTTGAATATCACCATCTTGCCATCCAAGGTGTACTTTAACCAGGATGGCATGCAAACAGCTTACAAACTTTGCCGTTTTGGAAATTCTTCCACTTTTGGATCAAAAGCAAATTATCATGTCATTTCAGACATTAGATAAATTGCTTCATTTCCACATTACAACAATGATTGCACTGTTTTCCACACTCCCCCGAGGTGCTTTATATAACCTCCACTGCCAATACTATCAGCTACCATCTTTGAGCGATTATTGGATGTTGAAATCATATATAGGTGGCAGTCACATTAATGTCACTGGACCATGTATAACTAGTTTTCAAGATAAATGGAATTTTACTTTCCATAAAATTCTGTACCTGAAGAATTAACAATATATTCTAAATATGTTTAATGTATTATAGAGTACTTAAATGTGTTGAACTTGAAATATTTACAAATGATGAGTAAAAACCAACCTCATGTCTAGCAACAACAATAACTGTAGAAAATAGTGGTTACTGCTCATGGTGGTCTCTAGTGCACGTTCATTCATTTGATTCTAAAATCAGTCATTAGACTGACGTACCTACCAAAAGAACATCATATATGCAATCTTCTAGGTACAACACTCTTCCCCATATTAAACAATCATAAAACAAATGCAAGGCTGCTTAAAGTGTTATCAGTTCAGAACTGGGTAACAGAAACAGAATCATTTTTATACTATCTACATCATATGTTGATATCAGAAAGTAAAAAGTGGACTTTAAAGAAATGAGCTCTGGATTCCTAAATATTTCATGGGGTGTGCCTGTAAGTTCAGTGCTGGGACCCTTATTGTTTATAATTTTATTAATGACCTGCCTTGTATCATGCCATGTAAATCTGTCTTTTGCTGAGGAACTGGAACTGGTGTAGAAGGCCTCTTATGGTAGGGAGGCAGCAGGTACACAGGATAAGAATGTCACACAGGCACTGTCACTAGCAAGACTACAGGGAAGAGTGTGTGGCTGTACAGCCCTAACTTCATTCATGCTGCATTCACATCCACTTCCCCCAGTCTCCACTTCCTCTGTTCTGTCACCCTTTCCCAATCCATTCCTGGATGCCATCATCCTTATGTATTCCATGAACTCACTGATATTGGTGCCCTTCTCAGCTGTGCTCCTGTTGTCTCTGCCTTCTGCATTCCTATCCTGCGGAACTGCTGTCTCCTTCCCAACCATCAGCCATCCTACCCGTATGTCTCTTCCCCCTCCTGTCTCCTGTCTCCTCTTGCCCATCCCACCCAAAACATGCCTTCACCCCAGTCAAACTGGCACATTGTGTTCAGCCAATACAACATAGCTATACAGGTGTGTGTGTGTGTGTGTGTGTGTGTGTGTGTGTGTGTGTGTGTGTGTGTGTGTGTCTGTGTGTGTGAGTGAGACCTCTACTCCAAAAAATTAGTTACAGAATCAGAAATCATTGTTTCTTCATGTAATGCTTGTAATGGAATAATAACCGCTACCTGACAAAAAAACGGAAACACCCAGAACATACTTTTTTCCAGAACAAAAATGGAATACAAATGGGCAGTTTATTGACATAGCCTCCCTGTCATTCAACACACTTACTCCAGTGGGTAGGAATTATACAGATTCATTTGGAGAAAAAAATTTTTGTTCGTGTGTGCAGTCACTCATGCACTGCCTATTGCAAATGAAATTTCTTTCCTCCTATCACCTCTTTGAGTGGTGAGTATGGCAGATGTGGCAGAGGGCATCAGTCTTTCAGTTATAGGGTGAGCAGCTGTGGCATCCATATTGTAGGCATTTTGAGAAACTTAAGCTCTTCATGAATGATATGATGTACTGAGCCATGAGTAACATTCAGATTTGCTGCTATTTCATCCACCATCACATGGCAATTTCCCATCCAATGGCTTCAATTTCTGCAGTGGACTCTGGGGTCACAACACACAGTGCCTCACCCGGGCACTGGGAGGCTGCCAGAGCAGCCACTACATTTCTGAACTTTCTACTCCACCCACACTCCTGCTGCATTGGACCTTCATTCAATGATGGATTTCAGTTCATTTTGTATCTACTCTGTTCATAAAACATATGACAGAATGCTGTTCTTCCTTTGCACATGTTGCATGGGGGAGCCACTTTGAACTGGTATTGTGGCTGCATTTCACTTGTCTGTAGTATGCTGCCACCTTTAGGGCATCCTTACATCATTGGTAACAGTACTGCCAACTATCAGAACAATAGTGTGAAATTTCAATTTTTAATTACACTTTTAGGGTTTGCATTTGAATCTCCTTCATACATACTATCAGTAGGTAAACAATTAAGAGTTATACCTCTCTGTGACAGGTAGAACAGATACCAGAGTTTATGTGCTGGTACCAATCCTGGTAGGATACATGAAAGGCATGAACAGCATCAAATGCTATGAATGACACAGAGATGCCATGTACTCATGTAGACAGTGTTATCATCATCTGACAGAGTTTAAAGATGCCTCATTGTGGGTCTGTTTTGGATGGCTCATCAAATTGTGCATTATCCAGATTTGTGGGGCTTTGGAATGTGGCAGTGGCCCAATATTGAATTGCATGGGAACTTGATGGCAGGCATACTTGTCATCAAGGTTCTAGTCGACCACACCTGCCATCAGAGGATAAGTAGTAATGGACTCCCTTTGACATTTTGTTTCACCCTGTCCATTGGATGGAGGTTGGCAGCAGCCAGACTAGGCAGTTATTGTCTTATGCATAGCCTGCTATTGATACCAGAACACAAACGGCTATTTTTGGATTGGTGTCATGACTGGGAAGCATGGACTGCTGATGACACACTCAGATCTGACAAGTACATCTACACCACTCTATTGTGCCAAGTGGTTTTCATTCAGTCACCTATGCATGTGGAAGATGGCTGTAAGGTGTTATCAGGAGAAGAGGTAATTCTATCCTGGATGATTAAATATGAGAGTGCAATTTAAAAAATGTTTGAAATGATCATGTTAATCTTGACATAACATTTAATGCATTCTTGATACGGTGGCAACAAGTATGGACAGAAAATAAATATAATTTTCTTGTAATAATTCATTAATTAAATAATGGTTGTTATCATTTTAATTCTAATAATAACATTGTATTCAATACATCAAATGGCAGAACAATTAGGAGAAAGAGGAGGAGGAGAGTAGAAAGTACATAAGACAAAATGAGAATTCATCATCTGCTTTATGTGCAATTTGAATATCTTGACATGTAACCTGAGGCAGCTACTAAGATTTAACTCACATGATGAGCAAGTGCTGGCTGTCAACAACAAAGTGACAAAATGCTTCAAAATTCCTTTTTTAATAAGTTAAGAGGGACTGTTATTTGTAAAGAGCCATAATAATAAAAATGGTGCTATGTGTGATGTTAATGTTGACACTCACAACACCAACAAAAATATATACAGGAAAGTAGATGAAAGTGAGGAAGAAAAAGTTGATAATAATAACAAAGAAAAAGTGAAAATTATATATCGGGTATGTACTTGTGGAGGAACGTATGAGGAAGGAGAAGGGATAAAAAAGTCTAAACTCCACCAAACAAGCCAGGAAGGCCCAATGGTACTGACTGGTCGCCATGTCATCCTCAGTCCACAGGCACCACTGAATGTGGATATGGAGGGGCACGTAGTCAGCACATCACTCTCACAGCAATATGCCAGTTTGCAAAACTGGAGCAGCTACTTGTCAATCAAGTAGTCCCTCAGTTTGCCTCACAAGGGTTGAGTGCACCCCACTTGCCAACAGTGTTCACCAGACCAGATGGTCACCCATCCAAATGCTAGCCCAGCCCGGCAGCACTTAACTTCAGTGATCTGATGAGAACCGATGTTACCACTGTGACAAGGCCACTGGCAAGGAGAAGGAATAGAAGATGAAATTTATGTTAATGACTGGAATACTTTCTCCAAAGAAAGATCAAGGACCTACTTATTACACTGTCTGGAATTAGCCATATGAGCTGCATGAGCATCTGGTTTTCCTGCTTAAACTGAATTCTGTTTGTAGTAGCTCATAAATCACTGAAGAAAAGCTTGAAAGTAATGTATTACTGCTTAAAGTGAAAGAAACAATTTCCATGTTTTGATAAATGCTTTTACTTGGGAATCAACTATGTCAAATATCCGTGACTCCTCTCCTTCTTGCGTGAAGTTGCAAATTCAGTGAAAAATATGACAAAATATCCCTGCAATCAAAACTGTGCAACAGTCAATTTTCCTTAGTCCAGTATTGTTACAGTATGAATGTTGCAGGCACCATTGTTATAATTTCCAGTATGATATTTTGGCTGCTACATTGCTTTATGACCAAAATGAAATTTTGTGAATTTCAAGTTCCACCTTATATAAAAGTTGCTTTTAAGATCAGAATTTTGGAACCAAATATGTTGGTAACTGGGTCCCAACACCAATTTGATTCCTTCCAGTCAGCTAGCCTCAAACACATTAATTTCTTGTACTTATCCATCTTTTAATATCATTTATTATTTCTTCCTGTCTCCACCCTGCCCCCCCCCCCCCCCCCCTCACCACTCCTCACCCTCCTCTCCCTTCTAAATGGTTTATCGCCTTCCATACTCTCCTACCATCTGCACTTTTTTCTTATCCTCATTCTTTATCTTTTCCTTCATGGCTTTGCTGTCCCCTTTCTGGTAAGAACTTTGTGTTTCTTTAATTCATCTTTTTGTATGTGGAAGCTCCATCTCATATCCCTTCTGCAATTTTCATTGGCTTACTGTTACTCATCATGGTATTGACTTCCAAGTAGCTCATAATTTGTCTGTTGCACTCCTTTCCTTAGATTCCATTCCATATAATGAAAAATTTAGTCAAAGCCAGATACTTATTAAATATTTATGTCTTCAAATTTATGACTGAAAATAAGAAATGTGACTATTAACTAACCTTGAACCAACAGAAAGTAAGTTATTTCATCTTTTCCAAACACATTTTCAGCTGAACATGTATAATTTCCAGTATCACTTAATTTCACAGCAGGAATGAGAAGTGTCCATTCAGAATTGATACGGAGATGATCATCTTCTTGTATTGATTTCCCACTGAAAAATGTAAAAATTGGCGATATCAGTGAAAACATACTGACACTTACATAAACATATGAAAATATGTTACTTAGCAAGAATTAATGTGTGGTATCAAAAGAATTTTTTGTGTGGACATAAAGATATTAATCTGTTTTCATTACATGAGAATTTACCACAGAACAGAACATTTTTTTCAGTTGTAGACAGCTTTACATAGTTGTTTCAAAGTAACAAGACATAAACAGACTAGAGAGGAGACCAGTCAGTATAATCAGACATAAATGCAGTTGCATTTTGTTGAGATGGTAACAGCTGGCTCCTGTTCACAAAAAACTGGAAATTTGATTGAGATATGTAAGGAGGTTAAAAACTGCTGACAGTGAGAGTAACTCTGATGAAAGTCTTGAAATAATGAATCACAAATCTGGAACAAAATAAGTGTTTTGCAGGTAACCACTTAACCTTATATCTACCATCAGTTTATTTGACAGGATCCGCATTTCACTGCGATCTGCATTTCACTGCAGTCCTTTCTTAATGAGTTTTAGATAGCGTTCCAGCTGAATATTTGATTCTGCTGTGCAGGAAAACATATATTCCATGTGATTTGATAGCATTATATTACACTACCTAAATGTGAAATTGTGAGCTATTGGAAATGTATGGTGACAGGCTCTGATTGATTTGTTTGAGTCTTAGCATATTATTGCCCCAGGGACCAGTGGTGGGGCCACTCTTGTTTGTTATTTATAAAATCACATGCCCTCTAGTATTACAGTTGATTCTAAAAAAATTATGTTTGCTGATTACTCTAGCTTGGTAAAAAAGGTTGTTCTTTGCAGTGTTGACACTGTTTCAAATAGTGCAGTTCAAGACAAGTTCATAGCTTGTGGAAAATAAACTAATGCTACATTACAGTAAGACTCAGTGTTTGCAATTTCTAACACACGGTTCAACAAAACATGACGTTTTAATTTCACAAAATGGGCATGTGGTTAGTGAAACTGCACAGTCAGAATTTCTAGGTGTTGAGATAGATAGTAAACTGTCACAGAAAGCCCACATTCAGGATCTTGATCAAAGACTTAATGCTGCTATGTTTACTATTAGAATGGTATCTGAAGTAAGTGATAATTTAGCATGGAAAGAAGTATTGTCATTCACTTATCACATTTAGTGTTATATTTTGGGGTAATCTTTCCCATTCTCAAAAAGTAGTTTTGGCTCAGAAATAGACGGGTTGGGCAGTAAGTGATGTTAGTTTGTGAACCTCTTGTCTACCCCTGGTCATTAGTTTGGGTAATCTGACATTGGCATCTCAATGTATACAGGGTGTACTTAGTCTGGGAACACTTTCAATTTTTTATTGCACAAGACCTAAACATTGCATTTTGAAGAGAAACTGAAATTTTTTTTACAAACGTTCGATATGCGAACCATGAGTCACCTGGCAGACATCAATACGGCAAACGAATTCTTGCCACACCCATCTCAGCATGGCATCGATGACTCTGGCAGTTGCTTCCTGTATTCTCTCCCAGAGCTCTGCTACCTCACATGACAGAGGTGGTACACACACCAGAGCTTTAATGTTTCCCCACAGAAAAAAGTCACACAGACTGAGATCTGGTGATTGGGTGGGCCATTTCATGAAACAGCTGCCCCTACTGTAGCACGGCCGATCCATTGATGCGGCAGCTCTGTGCTCAGGTATCCCTGAACTTCACGATGAAAATGGGCTGGAGCCCCATCCTGTTGAAAGATGAATGGAGAGTCTGACTGCATTTGAGGCATCAGCCTTTGCTGCAACAAGTAGGAATATCCAGTGACAGTGCTCTTGGCAAATAAGAATGGCCCGTACAGTTTTTGACATGATGAGGCACAAAAAACATTACCTTTGCGGAATGACGCTCAAATTCAATGCACTCGTGTAGATGCTTTGTACCCCAGATTTGACAATTATGCCTATTCACTTTCCCATTAGTGTGAAAAGTGGCTTCATCACTAAAAATTAAGCAATCAACAATGCCATCCCCATCCAATTGTTGCAACTGCGAACAAAACTCAAAACGCTTGTCTTTGTCGTCATAATTGAGCTTCTACACTAGCTCCAATTTGAATGGTTTCATAGAAAGCTTCTTTCACAAGACTTTCCACACTGTCATTGGAGCCATTTCAAGTTCACGGGATGCATGAAGCGCCAATTTCTTTGGACTCCTTACGAATGTCTCTCGTACGTGCTCCACATTCACTTCACTCACACTGGGACATCTGCTTCTCTTTGCCAGGCATAAGCAACCCATCATAACAAATTTGTTGTGCCAGTGGTAATTGGTCTTCCTTGTTGGTGGCTTCTTACCTTTCTTGGTTCTAAACATCCATTGAACAGCTGTAGCACACTTGTTTTTGTCGAATTCCAACAAACAGAAAGCTCACTCCACACCTGAACTCACCATGTTTGCGACTAGCACTGACGATCGGCAATTGCCAAACTATGCTGTGGCAGTATATATGAAAAAAAAAGGGAAAAAAATATGAAAAAAAAACTTTAAGTGTTTCTCTTCAAAATGATGTATGTATGATATCTGTACAATGTTTGGTTCTTGTGTCATAAATAACTGAAAGTGTTCCCAGACTTTATGTACACCCTGTACAATCTTCACAGTCATTTCTTGTTAACAATATCAGCTTATTACCCTGAATTAGTAGCTTTCACACAGTTAATACTAGACAAAAATCCAATCTGCATCTGGATCACACTGCCTTGATTTTTGTGCAGGTCAGTTGTGTGTCACAAATCAAGCTCTTGCTATTGAATAATTTCATGTCTGCTAAGTTTCGTGGTACTGGTGCATGGTGAAGCACACATCATATCAATGCTATCATGCTGCAGAGGATACATTGTTGCTATGAACTCCTCACCTGTATTTATTCATCCTCAGTGTCTACACAAAAACTTGTATGGTGGCTGCACCACAGTTGCTATGCAGCATGGTTTACTTCAAAGTTGGTAATGGAGGAGTAAGGAGTGATGAGAAGGAGAAAAGAGTACAGTGTGCAAGTTAGTGATCACAAGGGTATGAAACATAAGGCATGAAACGAGACTAATGACAAATATACAGCTTGTCAAGGACTTTAGGAGCTAGTGAGAGAAATAAGAAGTTACTTTATAGTGTCTGGGGAACAAAATTGAGCAGGGATGGACTTATTTAAAGGTATGACTTCAGAAAATTGAGATAATCATTTGAGCCCCACATATATTTAAATATGCTTTATTTAGAAGGTTGCACCACAACTCTTTTACTTAGTGATGATGAATAAAAAAAGATTCTGCCACAGTTAATTCAAGAGCCTCATGAAGCAGGTCAGACCAGGACTGGCCAGGTGAAGTTACGTCAACTAAAACACACCTACCAGGGACACTGGAGTTGCAATATTGTTAATGCAGCAGAAATGCTATGTAGCTGACTGCTACACAACTCAGGTGTGGCTCTGTTCTCTGTTGTGGCTAACATGATGGGAATTTATGGCTTGGCAAAACAGAGATGAGTCAAGCCCTTGTAAATGATAGTCATTTCTGGACAGAGGTATGCAGCCTAACAGCTCCAGTTTTGAGGGGAGGTCCATACTGGTGTTTGTGTTGATAAGAGGCTGCAAGCTGCTACTACTGGACTTGATCTCTGCTAGCCACAGGCCTAGCATTTGCACAAGTCTGATGCTGCATATCTAGTGTCCTACAACCAGTGGGCCAGCAGTGAGCCTACTTCCAGTCACTGCCATCCTCCTGTATTTGTGGTCTATAGTTCAAGACCTGTGCCATGCAATCTGCCCATCCATCTGCACTTGTATAGGCAAAAATCTGCTGCTGTCCACCTCAGTGTGTGTAGGCAACACTGTCGCTGAGAACTGTCTCCTCCACAGTGAGTCCACAGTATGATTCTGAGCACTCCAGCGCACCCTGTTCTGAGCCACATGGTTGCCTCAAGTATGTGTGGCTGCTGCTGCAGGCTGCTATCCATTACTGGAGTCAGCACCATTTCCAAGTTGCTGGCATCATCATTTCACCAGTGAAGCAACACTGGAACTGCCAGTGACAACAGACTGCTTGCTGTCAGCAGCAGCTCCTCACTGAATGAGCACAGCTTACACCTTGTGGGTGCTGACACCTCAGAGAATGTCAGGACTGTTGTAGTTTGCTGTGCAGTAAAATGAACATTTAACAATGCTGTTTTCATGATGATATGTTGGTTGACAACCAGGCATCCACCCTCCACTCCACTGCAACCCTGCCCAGGGTGATGAACTGCTCGCTTTCTGACCACAGTGAACCCAGTTCCACAAATCACTGTAGAGGTCCTCCACTCCCAACCTCTACAAGTGGCATCAGAAGTGTTTGTCACCTCTACAAGTGATGTCATACACAAGGCTGACATCTGCAGCTGAAATCAGTACCTCATCTCCAGTCGCAGCTCTAGTATCAACATGCATTTGAATGAGTGCAGTATTTTTTGTTTCTTTTTTGTGATTCTGTTTGACTAAAAATGTCAAGAGAAGTCAGTGGATCTCCTACCACATGTTTAATTGTGCTGCCACATTCAATAAGTGGCAAGTAGACTCCTACTGTTCTGAGATATGTAGATATGAATATTAGTTTTGTCTCATTAGTATGGGAAATGTATCTTACATAAGCAAGAGGTGTGGTTTATTGTCAGTTTCCTCAAGAAGCGTTATGGTAGTATTACATTCAAGAGTCTGTGTCATTATTCTATTTCTTACTCTCGTCAGTTGTTTTTTGTGTGATTGACAAAGGGTTGATCATGTTGTTTTTGATACCATGAGGTTATCATGGAGGAAACATTGCGAATTTTAGCAGCTGAATTAGCTGAGTTGCGAGCACACAATGCAAACATGTATAAGGCAACGCATAGGAGCAGACCAGGCAGGTATAGTGGAGAAAGCAAATGTTGGGGAGAAGAATATGGCTTTATGCAACAGAGTTACTCCAGGGTGTGGAGAAAAGGCCGAAAAAAACTGATGAGTGGTGGCCTAAAAACAATCACCAGTATGTTTTTCTGGTGATAAGGGACAGAAGCTTTTGGAGAGGTGTGAAAGAAGGAAAAAGAGAAATCTTGTGTGGAAGCAGAAAGTAAGGAGAAAGAAGTTAGTAACTGCAGTTTAAGTGATGCAAAAGTAGCAACATTGTGGAAATTAAGGAGAATAATGTGGAATTATCAGCTCCAGTATCTTCTGAAAATGCAGATCCTGAATCACCTGCTGTGCTAAATGAAGTGAATGTGTGGTGTACTGAAGTGAATGAGTGTGCGGGTAGCAACACATGGGATTTTGATTTAGCTGCAGTAGTTTCCACCCCACTGGGTGATAACAGGTGTTGTTTTAAGGACATGGAGCCTGGGCCAGATACTAAAGGAAGTACAAGGGTTATTTTGAAAGTGTCGCGAAATGGAAACCACAGTGAAAATCTGATGACGTTTTGCATGGGTGTGTTGGGCAGTGTCTCTAGGATGTCTGTCAGTCATGTTATGTCATTCTTTTTAGTTATGAGCACACAGTGAGCACATAAAGAATCCTAGAACAATAGTGCCTCCCGCCAAGTATGACGGCCTGGTGAGAAATTTCACCTGAAGCTGTGCAGCCAACATTACATAACTGACATGCATTTTATTCTTCGAGACAATTCTCAGCCACATTCTGCAGGGACAATGAAGATGCTCCTGCATCGTTTTCAACTGGAAATGTTTGATTATCCACTCTACAGCCCATAATTATCTCTCTCTGAGTTTCATCTCTGCTCACATGAACCGCTGGCTATGAAGACAACATTTTGGCACAGACAACAAGCTGTAGGCCAGTGTAGAGAATTGGTGGAAAGCACTGGTGGCTGCCTTCTATAACGAGGGTATTGGAAAGTTGGTACAATGCTACAACAAACATCTAAGTCAGATTGGTGACTATGGAGATATATAGCTGGTGGTTGTATCTAACTGTTGCAAATAAAACAAGTTTTGATTTTCACTGTGGTTTCCATTTTTGACCTATTGTTCCTTACTTTCTGAATAGCCCTCATATATATGCCAATGATTTTTATGTCATACAGAGAAGAAGTGCAGGCAGTAATTTTTTTGTAGATACTGCAGAGGATGTACAGGAAGCTATTCATAAAGTTAACTGTGTTACAGATGTTGTTGGTAATGAGGCTGTATGGATGCAGATGTTGTGGCAATGAAATGGTATAGATGCATTTATTTCTGAATGATGCAGATTTGTTGTCATCTGTGATGTTGGCACTCCTGCTGAGGTTGGAGAGGGGCAGGACAAGAAAAGTGCTTGTAATTCCGGTGGTCAGGTGACAAGGCTGAATGCTTTCAGAAACGTGCACCTGAGGATCAGGAGGTTCATGAAAATAATTACCCTTGTGATATAATATGTACTGGAGGTAAAGTGGAAATGTCAACAAGAATTGTTCTTTGGTGTTACATCGTGGAACACACAGTGGAATGCTGTTCCAACTGTGGAAAATTGTTACCACTGATGTATTGCTGCAAGGTTTATTTGTCATGAAGGGTAAGGCAATTGAACTACAGGCAAAATCACTAAGACTTAATTCACGTGATGTAGTACTGCAAGACACAAAGGAACATAACATTGGAAGAAGAAGTCAGACTGTAATTAGCATTAAGCCAAGGGGAATAAGTGGAGCTGCCTGTTAATGCATTGCATGTGATAGTACATTATGTGGATTGTGTGTGAGAACAGTTTTAGGGATGTGTTTTCTGAGAAGACAAAGTTCCAGATTATGTGCCAAAGCAGCAAGTAAAGACATCAATAGATGCATGAAAAGTGCTGATCATTAGAGGTAAACTGAGCAGGACCACTCACTGTGAAAAGATGATTTGTTAAGTAAATCTGTTAAGAGGGAAAGAGTTTTCCACTACTATTTTTAATTTGTTGTGTGACTGGTTAACTGAGTAATGTTCATGATTGAAAAACAAGGTGAGTTCAGCAAAGAGTGAGAAGGACACATTTCTGCTAAGCAGATGCTCCAGCAAATGCAGCAGTGCCATGATAACTGACATCACACTGCCATAATGATGAGCACCTATATCTAAATCTACAGTGTCACAGTATCCAGCACCTTCATGGATCTGACAATACTTGGCACAGATGCTCCAGCAAATGCAGCAGTGCCATGATAACTGACATCACACTGCTATAATGATGAGCACCTATATCTAAATCTACAGTGTCACAGTATCCAGCACCTTCATGGACCTGACAATACTTGGCACAGTCAATATTTATTTTAGGCAAAAGACCACCCTCCCATGCTAACTCCCAGTACAGTGACTACCAGTAGACTGGGTTACCCGTAGCAAACAGTTATTAGTTAAGTGAGGATTACTTAAGGGGCCACCAGATAAACAACGAGGACTACTGAGAATAATGAGTGAGAAGGTTTGTGTTAAACAATTGTTAAAACTTTTGTCAAGTCGAGATAAGATGTTAATGTCACTTTATTAGCTTGTAAGTGATTATTCAATGGAACTAGTCCATTTGTGAAAATGAGAGAAGTACCGTGGGCTAATTGTAAAAAGTACCATTCAGATTAAGAATAAAGCCAATGAACCTGGTGATTTAAGCTGAACTAGTGCTAGGAAAGAAGTCAATGTACTGTACATAATTGTCTACTTGTAAGCAGTGTCTAAATCTTTGCAGAATTACCAAGAGCTCTGCTCTGATAGACTGGATCTTATAAATAGTGTGGGCAAGGGTGTGTGTGTGTGTGTGTGTGTGTGTGTGTGTGTGTGTGTGTGTGTGTGTGTGTGTGTGTGTTGCACCACAACTGTTTTACTTGTAGTGGCTGAAAAAAAAAGACACAACATGGTTGATGTGAGAGCTCATGGAAATGGGTCTGACTGGGGCTGGTCAGATGGAGTCACATCAGGAGCAGTCTGATGATACAACAAGAACTGTCACCACAGCATTGGGCAGTTACCACACAGCCCAGCCCAGCACACAGGCCAGAGTCATAATATCACTGACACACACACAAGAAAGTCAGTGCCGCTGTGGCACTGATTACCCTATTGCTACACAACTGATCCATGGCTCTGTTGTGGCTTACATGATGGGAATTGAAGCCTTGACAAAACAGACACAACCTACTTCCACGACCAGTGGACCAGCAACAAGCCTACTTCCAGTTGCTGCCAGCCTCCTGCATTGGCAATCTATGGTTCGGGCTCAGGGTAGTGTGAGTTGCCAGGCTGCCTTTGATTGTGTGGAAAAACTCTGATTCTGTCTGTCTGCACTTGTGTGGGCAGGCACTACTGCTGAGAGACATATTCTCCACAACTGGTGCACGGTGTGATTCTTTATACTTGATGCACCTTGCCCCAAGCTGCACAGCTGCCTCTAGTTTGTGTGGTTGCTATTGTGGCCTGCCATCTGTTACTGGAGTAAGCATACTTTCATTTCACTAGCCTAGAAACATCATAAGCTGCTAGTGACAAGAGGCTCCTTGCTGATGGCAGTACCTCATTGCTGACCGAGGATGACTTACATCTTGGGGACACTGACACTTCTCAGCAAGTCATGAGTGTTGCAGTTTGCTGTGCAGTGAAATGATATTTAACAATGCTGTTTTCATGACACTACATTGGTCAACAACCAGGCATAAAGCTGCTGCACCACGGCAACCCTCCCCAGAGTGGTGAACTACTGGCTTCCTGAGAACTGACATCCCAATTCATCAACCACTGCAAAAGGTCATCAACTCCTGACCTCTACAAAAGAATAATGGAGTTAACTGTGATGACATGAGAGATCTGCTGCAAAACCAGGCTACTGATTTAACTTAATATATATGAAGGTGCACCACAAATACAACAATGTCTCAGCTAGCTTGTAAAGTCATGCACTTGTTTTCTTGAAACAAGCCAGCATAGTGATATCTTGCTCACATTTGTGAATATAAAGTGATTACAATTTCTAAATGGAATAAAACTATTACTTACTTGGATTACATTGCATAAAATATATTAATCCATTATGAGCTGAGGCATTCAAGTCACATAAAGGCAATATGACTAAAACCCACTGAAACTGTAAGATTAAAACCTGACTTGAGTGTAGCTTGCCTCATGTGTGAAGGACACTTGCATGCTTACCATGCCAGTAGCTTCACCATGCTCTCTGAAACTCAATCAAACGACCTCTGTTTAGCCCAGGTATAGGCAACCTTTAGTGACACATGGGCATGATTCACATACTTAAGCTCAGAGGATGCATAGTCATGATGTGACAGCAAAGTTCCTAGCACATAATGTCAAAATGATAGCATCCATGACTTTAATGTTTCTGGGATAACATGCTGATATGAATGGCACCCTTTTCCTGACACACCACACAAACAAACAATGCCTTAAAATTTAGTGTTTTTGAGAAAACATTCATTTTAGATTCACCTGGGATTTCTTCTGCAAGCCAGATTAAAACCACCTTTCTTCACTCCATTTTAGTTTTCTACTTCTTTCATTTTCTGACCTGTCTATTTTTTGCCATCCCCCCTCCCACCTCTGTTATCTGCAATGCACTTAGCTTTTCACTCTTATTAACTCATGCATGATGTTTTAGCAGCAATCTCGGTCTCTCATATTACACTGACTTCTGCCCTTAATTTTTCAAATCTCATCCCAACAATTAGTCTTCTCATCCTGTTCAGTTTTCAAATCTCATCCCAACAATCAGTCTTTCCTTCTCATCCTGTTCCTTTCCTTCTCATTCTGGGGTTCTGGATGACTTTTCTGAACTGTACCCCTTTTCCTAAACCTCTCCAGTTCTTTTCCTTCACCCTTATTCCTTTCCCCTCATCTCTTCTACCAGAGGAAGGGGCCAGTGGCTCCGAAAGCTTGCACAAGTTAGACCTTTTTTTGTGGGTGTGTGTGAGAGTGTGAGAGTGTGTGTGTGTGTGTGTGTGTGTGTGTGTGTGTGTATTGTCCTGTTGCTGCTTGGTGAGTAGATTGTTTTAGCTACCCAATTGTATTGTCAAAAAGTTATTAAGACTGATTATTTTTGTTGTAGACACACACACACACACACACACACACACACACACACACACACACACAGTTAATCTATGGGTACCTCTTGTTATCTTGACAAGTGGAATATGCAGCTCATTTGAAACAGAAAGACAAATACATTTATCAACTTTATTTCAACAGTGAATTACAACCCTTCTTGCATTTGGTTCTTTTTGTGTAGTCATCTTGAGAGTTTCATCAGATTCTGACATCTATTTAGATACTTTTAGTCTTAACATCCTGGGTGCAATATATTCCAGCTGGGAATAATCTGAAGGGTCTTTGAGGATGACTCTAATATTCAAGTTACAGTCTAGAAAAACTTTCCAAAATACTGGCTGGAAATGGTACTACTGCTGGCGCTCCAACCCTATTTTCTCCAACACCACCAACAGCTCACATTCTGGTTGGTTTCCAAGTAGAGAGCACAAATGAAACCACTGCCCAAACACCTAGCATATTCTACAGTCTATAAGATGCTACGCACTATAAGGTGCATCTTAATTTTTAAGCACGTTTTTTAAGAAATAACATTTTTACCATTTTTGTTATTAGATTGTAAAAACAGACTAAAAAAATTCTTAGTTTACAAAACTGAACTGGCCTTCAGAATTCCTGAAAATCACCATCTGTAAATTCTTCTTCTTCTTCTTCTTCTTCTTCTTCCTCTTTGTTGTCATAATTGTCCTCTTTAAATATAAGACAGTCTCCACTGCCATCAGGAGCATTACTTATGCTGCACTTCTTGAAATGTTTAACAATAATGTCTTCTCTCATTCTAGACCACAACTGTTTTATCCACCGACACACTTATTTGATTGTAGGTCATTTTATAGCACCCTTAAGTGTGAATTCATGTTGAGTTTCACCCATCATCTGCTTATTCCATTCCTCTCTCATATACACATTAAATTGTTTATTTAGTGAGACATCAAGATGTTGCAATTGTGAAGTAAGTCCTTCCACAATAACAGCAGTATTTCCCTGTTTCAGTTTCTCTTTCACAGAATTTTTCAAATCACTGCTAACCTGATCCAGCACAAGAAGTGAACTCTTCTTCAATAAAGCACCTTTCCTTTTCTCCCACACTCTGTTAGTCTATAATTTCATGCCATCCAGCTCTTGTCATATATATGAACAACAACACCTGGCAGTATTTCAGAAAGTTTTGGCATCATTTTGTGCTTGAAAATGATCACTGGATGAAGTTTAGTACCATCAGAACAATATGAAAGGACAACAATGTACTGCATTTTTTCATGTCCACATGTTTTTGTAGTTACAGTTTTAGTACTTTTCATGGGAACAGTTCTGTTACTCAGCACATCAAACATCATAGGAGTCCAATCCAAATATGCTACTTGGCTTAGGTCCATGCTGGTTTTCTTTTGATGTAGGATGATAAAGCAATAGAAATATAATATTTTATCTTCACACTCTTGTGGCATTTTCTGAGATATTTTGGTTTTGGTTCACATGCTAAGTCCATGACACTTTGTAAACCTGTTACACCAACCAACATCACCCTTAAAGTCTGCTACGTTCCACTGTAGTACAAGCCTATGAGTATGTATTTTAATCACTTTCGTATTAATTCCAGTGCCATCTTGATGATGTCTTTGAATCCATTTCATTACATCATCTACTAGTTTTGGCCATTTTACATGCAGTCCTCTATTTGAAAATTTATTCTTCTTCATCTTTTTTCAATCATGACTGATTTTTACTGTTGTTGCAGTGCCAAAATGCCGCTCAGAGGTTCTGTTCCATGTTCTTCTGCATATGCTGTTACTTTCAGTTTATAGCACACATCATATGAATACCTTTTGTTTTTTTCCATTACAAAACTAGTTACTAACAAAAATATTGTACTGTTACCAATAAAATGAATCACTTTCAAATCAAGTTCACTGGCAACATCTCAAAATGTTATAATGAAACTAAGAGACCATTTCAAAAATGTGGGTAAACCAAAAAAAATTGCTGTCAGATAATGGAACTCAGTTTTCAGCCAGGCAGTTTACAAAATTTTTGGTGTGGGAAAGTGTGAACCATATATTAATTTCACCCACAAAGTAACACAGCAGAAAGGACCATGTGTGAATTGGGCAGGCTTTGTCAGACGTATTGCGTAGGTAGATATTCAAAGAGGACAGATATGGTGAAAGAATTTTAAAAGGTACTAAATGAGTTGACACATTCAGCTACAAAGGTTTCCCCAATGGAAACAGCAGGAAAACAAATAGAAGGAGAAACCCTCCTAAAGTGGGTTGAATGGCCACTGTAGGATGTTGGTATAGAGGGCTCACAGAGCATGGTCTCAAAGTTTTCTAGTGTAATTAGTAGACGGTATAACATCAGAAATTTGTTAATCAATAGAGATTGTATTCACTATTTAGCCAAGTCCATAGACTGGGAAAGATTTGGAAGAAAGATAGCCATAAGCAAGGGACAATCTGTGATGTCAGTACAACTGCAGGGCTATGAAATAGCAATAGGTTTTGAAAGGAGCCTCTGAAAAATGAGTGGCACGAGTTGTGTGCTTACAGTATTAAAGATGTTAATGTGAATGTTTTGAAGCAATTTTCAAATGTTTTCTTGTGTTGTGTTGGGGAGTAAACAAACTGAATTGATTTTAAAGTCTGGTGTGAAAGGGTATGTGAACCCAAAAGGAATTGATTAGTTATAGATTGAAGTACAAATGGAGAGAGCAAAATTTGAGAAAGAGGCTCTCCTTGATGTAGAGAATGTTTGAATCTGCCATCCTAGCATGAAGAGTACTAAAGATGTATTTAGTCAGACCTAAGTTACAAGGAATATCAAAGCGATTGTAATAATTGTGAGTGGGTAAAACTTTAACCTTTATATGGTCTCTGATCTATAGAAATCTTGTCCTAAATAGCCACATAATATTGAATATTAAAGTAGACCTATTAGTGAGTTACCATAAGGGATAAAAATTTGTATAATTTTGAAGTTTGTAAAATTTTATGATTTAGAAGGGACTGTTTCACTCTTTCTCGAATGTTGGGGGAGGATTTGTATCTTTTTATGGGAATGTACACAGACGTATCTCGAATAATTATTATGGGGAAAGGCATTATACCTTGCATTTTTTTGGTAAGGTATGGTATGGCATGGTATGGTATGATATGGTATGGGTTGTGCGAGTTTTTGTTTGGCAAGTCTGCCTGTGCTTAGTTATTAAGTCCAATCCATTCACACTGTACAGAACTGACCAATTGTCTCTGAAACCTTTGAATAAGCAGGTGTACAATTTAGTGCAATAGTCTCAAGTTTCACTATGCTCTCATATCTCTCCAGAAATCTAACTAAGTAACCACACTATACTTTCCGTTGGCATTCCATAGAAGGAGTAGGAACCACTTTTTGGGCCCTGGTGTGGTGAAGCTGATGGTGTCCATTCTGTAGAATTGATGGATACCACCTTTTCCAGCCCACCAGTGAAAACCGCTCCCATTAGGGTGGTGTGGGGTGAGGGGTGGGAAGGGTACCATTCTTTGGAGTCTGTCTTCTGTCCTTCTTTGCTCAGTGCACTCCTAGTTCTTCCCTTTCTTTTCTTTCTCCCTCTATTGGGCTACAGTTCTATCCTAACTCTATCCACATGCAATTGTTTCATTGTGTGAACCTTTCTTTATATTCAGTCTATTCATTCTATAAAACTTCACTTGTTATAGCAAGCCCAAGAGGGTTTCTGACTCCAGTAGTGTAAACATTGGTTGGTAACTATTGGGTGTTACTCTGTACCATAATAAGATTTAAAAGACATATTTTATATAGTTGTGCACAATGATGAATTTGAACAGTATATTATCAAATATTACTGTATATGGAATTGCGATATGTCATGGGATGAACAAGGAATCTGTTCTATTTTATTAATTACATACCTGCTATCTCATCTCAACAAAAGATGGTAGATGGACATACAAACTGATATACATATAGTTGTATGTGGAACATACATACTAAAAAAGAGGATTATACAAGTAGAAGTAATGAATACTCAGAAAAATCAGGACTATAGTCCAGCAGTTGTAGTGCGAATAATTAAAATTGAAAAATTTGTGGTGATACAGTGAACATATGAATTTGTCAATTTCTTGAATAAAAAACATTACCTAGACTGTTTTTATTCAAGAAATTCAATTAAAGTTATTTTCCCATTGGTTTATTATAGGTAGAAACTACTTACTAATCAAACACTTGTTAATTTATAAGCAATGGCAGATTTTGAGGGTACAAGATTTTCCAGATTTTTGTGGCCAAAGTTTGAAAATAAATAATTTCATTGAGTGCAAGTGAAATCTTGTACTAAACTTGAACATAAATGAACAAGATTTATTAGTAGAATTATTTGCAATTTTCTTATCCAGAATAATAATTCAGAATATAAAGTTTTAATTATTATGTAAGAACATTTATTTGGGGACAAGTTCTGCTTTGTGTGTTTTATTACTTGCATGAGGTATTCCACCTGATCTCCATGCCATTCCAAGAGAGTTGAAGATGTACTTGGATCCCTGATGGGCAAAGTAGTCAAAGGTGGCAAACAGTCTTCTGTGCCAGCCACACTGTCAATGAATATCAAAGACCAGAAGGTCATATAGTACTGTATATATATATATATATATATATATATATATATATATATATATATATATATATATATATATATATATATATCTAAAAAGAAAGATGATGAAACTTACCAAACAAAAGCGCTGGCAGGTCGATAGACACACAAGCAAACACAAACATACACACAAAATTCTAGCTTTCGCAACCAATGGTTGCCTCGTCAGGAAAGAGGGAAGGAGAAGGAAAGACAAAAGGATATGGGTTTTAAGGGAGAGGGTAAGGAGTCATTCCAATCCCGGGAGCGGAAAGACTTACCTTAGGGGGAAAAAAGGACAGGTATACACTCGCACACACACACATATCCATCCACACATACACAGACACAAGCAGACATTTGTAAAGGCAAACTCTTTGCCTTTACAAATGTCTGCTTGTGTCTGTGTATGTGTGGATGGATATGTGTGTGTGTGCGAGTGTATACCTGTCCTTTTTTCCCCCTAAGTTAAGTCTTTCCGCTCCCGGGATTGGAATGACTCCTTACCCTCTCCCTTAAAACCCATATCCTTTTGTCTTTCCTTCTCCTTCCCTCTTTCCTGACGAGGCAACCATTGGTTGCGAAAGCTAGAATTTTGTGTGTATGTTTGTGTTTGCTTGTGTGTCTATCGACCTGCCAGCGCTTTTGTTTGGTAAGTTTCATCATCTTTCTTTTTAGATATATTTTTCCCACGTGGAATGTTTCCCTCTATTATATTCATATATATATATATATATATATATATATATATATATATATATATATATATATATATATATATATTCTTTTTATTTGTTACCCAGAAAATATCATGTAACAAGATACATATCACTGACATGATCACAATGAGGTAACTCAAAATGTAAATAGACCCTTGCACTAAACGGTGTTCTGGGATTGTGATGGTGGGGCCGGAAGGAGAGTGTTAGCAAGCTTCTGAATCTCTGCAACTTTTACTGATCGCATTGATGCACTGCTGCTGCCAGTTGAATCCATTGGTGCTAGATAGAGATAAGTTACCCGTGGCATTAAATATATAGCCATTTTTAAGACTGGTGGGAATTTTAAATCAAACACTGAACATTTTGAGTATAAGACGCACCTGACTTTTGAAGCTAATTTTTTTGAAGAAAAATGTCTCTCTTATAGTCGGTAAAATACAGTAAATAAGACAACTAGTATAGTTGTGTAAGAAGTGAACCAGTCATGCAGGAACCCAGAAACTTGTCATCACTCAATCACATTGTCTGACAATTCAATTAGGTCATGACTGTATCATTGACATCCTTATGCTTGCATGCTTAAGCATGTCATCATCAAATTTGACCTTTTATTTGGTCTTCATTCTTAAAACTTTAAATGGAATTGACTGTGTAGAGAACCTTAATGCATTAAAGATTTCTAAAATATTTTCCAATTTTTCCTAGCCTGTGTCTTGGATGTCAAAATTTGCATTATTTCTGGTGATGTGCTGGTGAATTTCCTCCCTGCACATGAATTGTGTCACACTGTTTCTGATACAGAGAACAGAGACATAAACATAAATATTCAAAATTGTTAATACTCTGGACTTGGTAATGGGAGAATGACCTAGGACTAGTCTTACCCTACTATACAGACAATTTAGTTTTGGATTTATGTAATGTTGGTGACAAAGGAATATTGTATATTGTGCCAAAACGAGTAACCTATTTGAAATATGTGATTTTTTGGGGGGGGGGGGGGGGGGGGCAGCCTCAAATATGTTATACAGAGATAACTGCTACTAACTGTATTCTCAGTATCGGCAGGAGATAAGAAATCTGTGACATCTCATCATAAACTTTGTTAACATGTTCTTCCGAAGGTAAGCATAATTAAGATATTTTTATAATAAACTGGAGGTAAGACCTTGTAAGTACCTAAAAACTTGTGCTGAAACTTCAGTTGATAGATTTATGGAGTCTGCTTATTTAAAGAGTAATCAGCTTTTGAGGAATGAGTGTGACTTCTTTGTCACAATCACAAGTAATAACGTACCTAGAAGATTTTTTTTGAAACTTCAGGCAATGAATTTATCAAGTTTGCTTATTCATAGGGTAGTCATATTTTGAAGATTTTTTTTCATAATGAAAGTAATAATGAACAACATGACATAGCTTAAAACTTTATTTGTAGAGACCTACCCGTGGAACCACTCTCGGCGTGGAGGAGGCTGACCAACAGCAATGCAGGGTAACTGTAGTTCCTCCCCATGTGCAACCTTCATTTTATGGCCAAATGATGCAATTCTTGCAGGTGTGTGTGTTGATGGTGCTTGGACAACACTTGTGCTTGGCACACCTTCACCTGCAGCTGTTGCCGCTGAAACTTTCATTTCATAGCGCCGTTGTGGTGACAGATGTGATAAAGTGTAATGTGTCTGACTTGGTGGCACTTCAAACTGCTCCATTGGCTGTAGAGATTTATTGTCACATTGTATTTCTCTGAATATAAGTAAAAATTTACAATATCACAAGTCTTCATAGCACCAAAGCAAGTACGCCGATCACAATTTCTACACTCAAGATTTTAAAATAAATTATGCAGAATGCTACAATGATTAAAGAATATATTGAGATAGAATGATAATTCCTGAGATGGATAAATAATTATCTAGTGAATAAACCATTTTAATGTCACACTTACTTCATATTGAACCTCCACTCAGAATGAGATACACTCTGAGATACTATAATTTGTACAGAACTCTATTTCATAAATGCAGTCTAGTTAGATTGTAAGGGAAGTTTTCCTTGTGACCAAAGTTTTAATCTGCTGTTGTTAAGAATTACCATTACAGTTAATACTTTCTTTCACATGTATTTTCATTTCCAGTATTTGTATTTGTATTATGAGCAATAAAATGTATGATTCACAGACTTTTCATGGCAATAAAATATTTTGCACTCAGCATTAACATAAAACATACTGGTTATATAAGTCAGAATTAATTAAAATCACAAAAATAAACAGTTTCAGCCTCAAGCTTTAGAAGTCAGTGAGTATTTTCTTCGATACTAAAAGGAAAAACAAAATTTTGGAAAGGTGTAGCGATGTAGTACGTATTACTGAGGGACAGAAACTTCATTCTTAACTCAAGGTAAATAGTAAAGCACAAGCAAAATGGCAAGGATCAGAATTAACGACCTAACTGGGTACTCCACTTTTGTCTTAATTCTTCAATTCACAACTTGTGTCTTAATTCGTGTAAAAGTGATTGAACATAGTAATTATTAGGAATTATTGCACTTCATTTCAAAGGCTTTTCTAAATTTTTCTTAGGATCACTTTCCTCAAATCAGTTATGTGGTCAGCAAATGATCACTACATGTGCAACAAATGATAATTCTTATTTTGCTATTATTAATATATGTTTCTTTCAGTTTAGTCAGAGGTATCCAGGGAAAAAACAGTATGTAATAAAACGTGTCTCTATTTCCTTGTTTTCAAAAATCAACTATTTATCTGCAGTGTGCACTGCTTACACTGTATGAAATGGTTATAAAGTGAATATTAAAATTATTCTGGTATATTAAATGTTTGATGAAGTTTTGGGAGTGTAGCTGGTTGTTGTTTCCTAAGAAGGAATTTATTTCTTCTGGGCAACTGTAAGGCATTTCATGTGAGCAGCCAAAGACTGATATGACTTCTGAAATTTTGAGAGGGTACTTTCTGAGAAGAATTGGTCAACATATTACTTCCTACCACTTTTGTCTCACAAAATGACCACAATGAAAAAATGTGTGAAATTAGAGCTAATACTGAGGGTTACTGACAGTCATTCTTCCAACGTACCATTCTTGAGTGGAACAGGGGAGGGGGTCAGATAGTGGTACCAGAAGTACCCTTGCCACACACTCTCAGATGGTTTGTGGAGTATTGGTGAAGATACAGATGTAGACTGTAACTACAAGACTGACCACATGGGGAGCAGGCATGCCCTTGATGGCAGAAATGCGAAATTCCGCTGTACGTAGAGTTGCTGCTCAGTATGTCCATCATTGTACTCTGTCATTTATGTTGAGAGCAAATCATGGAAATAATGGGTTCTGTGCATTGTTCAACTGATGGTCACCAGCCTGGTTAATAAATTAATTCATAAGAATAGGTAGTACGCCATGGAAACAGGCAAAAAGATGGTTAGTCGCCAATTGTTCTTGGATGTTCTGGTTAGACAGAATAAGTTATTCAGTTTATGATAAGCCTGCTCACATGGGTTTAAAATTACAGTCTTCAAGGGTCC
The DNA here is from genome assembly GCF_021461385.2 of Schistocerca piceifrons. NCBI lineage: Eukaryota > Metazoa > Arthropoda > Insecta > Orthoptera > Acrididae > Schistocerca > Schistocerca piceifrons. Next base: position 643,464,142 of record NC_060139.1, read on the forward strand.
TTCAACTGTCATAAAACGTGAATGCACTTAGGATACTTGCACATTTGGCACACACAATTTTTTACTCTGAGCTCACCCATCTAAAAGCACTCTTCAAGGAAAATTCATACTCCAGCTAGCAGATCAACAGGGCATTATAAGGTAAAAGAAGAAGAAGAAGAAGAAGAAGAAGAAGAAAAACCAGGAATCAGGTAAGGAGGATTGAACACCAACAAAATTCAGAGCTTATCTTCATTTTGTTGGAAATGTCTCATTCAAAATAGGCAGTATGCTCTGGAAATTCCAAGTTTAAGTGGTTGGAGCAATCAACACAATTATGCAGATATCCCTTAAAGTCATGTCCCTTGATGTGGCACAGAAGTATACCTCCACCAAAACCAGTTCACATGGCTAAAAACAGCAGCAGATTTAATGACTGCTGTGGCCCACCTTGGTCTCACTTGTCTCAGCTCACTGATTCTCTCTGCTGTACTTATGTACAACAACTTTGCAATATTTGCCTGTTTTCTGGACACTGATTTGGACTTTGTTATTCCTGCCCATCAACATTTGTCTTGCACATGGGCATGTCTATATTCCTAATGTAAATTGGACTCAGTTCTCTATACAATGGCATGTAATACCTATCGTGAGTGCACTGAAAGAACAGTTTGTATAGAGTGCTCCTCAGTCTGACAAAGTCACAGTGTTCTCCAGCACTAATACTGAATTATTCAGTAACCCTCCAGAGTTATCCACACCTAGGGCCAGGACAGTGGTTGTCAATTGGGTAGCACATAGATACCATTATTTCCACAATTTCCTCTCAGCAAAGATGACAGCATACACAGAGTGTCATGGCAGGTCACACCCCATTAGGACATCTGATATTTGAAGTTTGAGCATCAAGGGCACTGCCTGCTGGCAGTATGGCTGGTACCACATTTACAATCATGTCACAAAACGCATACAGCACACAAATATTTTGTGTGATGTGGACAGCCACAATCAGTATTCAATTGCTCACCCATTAATATCTGGCAGGTGCCCAGAAAATAATGTTATGTGTTGTAGAAAATGATGACTGCCTACACTCCTGAATCATCATCATGCTTATAAAGGTTGCCTGTAATTTATCCAAGTAATTATATGACTCATTATTGCTATTTTTGGAGCAGAAACACCCACAATTCTCACGCCAAATTATCAGCGAGGTTAACTAGGCAATAACATTTAAATCTACACTAACACAGCAGTGGGTGCATATCTCATGTATGCCAATGATGTTCATTTTTTTCTCTACACAAGGATTACAATGTTAATGTTCATGGAACATGGATGATGTTCTGGAGATCAGCAGGTTTAGATGTGATTGCCTCATTAATAGCATTCACAATCTGCCTTGAGAATGATTTGTGAGTTTGGGTGGGTGAGGGGAGAGGTGGCGGTGGATTCTGAAATACAAATTTTATATGATGTGATCAGATGGCTTCATCACTACCAGGAGCTTTGTAAATGACAATTTCTATTTTCAAATGCATTTTTACATACAACAATAAAAACCTGTCAGAATAACTAACCAAGCTAGCACCATCCAGGGACTGTATGTAGACTTTATAGTTGATAATGACACCATTAGGAAATCTGGGTGGCCGCCAAGAGATGAGGAGAGTTCTGGAGTCCATCACCAGTGCTTTTATATCATCTGGGGCACCAGGCACTGAAACAGAGCAAAAGGAAACTTTGAGCTTTAAAGTAGCAAGTTTAAAAATTGTACAAACAAAGGCAGGTAGAGAGTGATGAATAATGAACTCAGAGCACTTTTGTGGATTAATTACTGACACCTATACAAACAAGTATTTCATTTTTTCTCATTGTTCAAACAGTCACACTGATATGACAAATTTTAAATATTCATTGTATATTGCTCCACATCATTCAGCTGAAGTTCTGTATTTTACTCAGAACCGTGTGACAGAGACAGTAACACATGTTATATGTGCAGCCAATTACAGAAGTACAAAAAATTATTTTTCACAGTAAATGAAGTGTATGACTATCTGCCTGCATTTTTTAAATTTCTGATTAACTAATATAGTGTAACTAGACAGATAAAAAAACTACTCACTAAGCAGCAGCAGGAGAACACATACATAAAAGAAGGGTATACTTATGCAAGCTTTTGGAGTCAGTGGGCCGGCCGAAGTGGCCGTGCAGTTAAAGGCGCTGCAGTCTGGAACCGCAAGACCGCTACGGTCGCAGGTTCGAATCCTGCCTCGGGCATGGATGTTTGTGCTGTCCTTAGGTTAGTTAGGTTTAACTAGTTCTAAGTTCTAGGGGACTAATGACCTCAGCAGTTGAGTCCCATAGTGCTCAGAGCCATTTGAACCATTTGGAGTCAGTGGCTCCTTCTTCTGGCAGAAGGGTTGATGGGAAAGGAAGAGGGTTGAAAGAAAAGGACTGGAGAGGTTTATGAAATGGGGTAGATTTCAGAAGAGTCACCCAGAACCAAAACCAATATTTTCATTGGTTGACTCATACAAAATATGATTTAAAAATAATATGAAGAATATATTGTTAAGTATTTGTGCTGTGCAAACACTTCATAACACGATTCTGTACAGTCTATACCATGTACAAGTGTTACTGCTTATTTCTCTAACAGCAATATTCTTTTTATGTGGACATCAGCTGCACAGCCCCACAATTCAATACTGTAGTTGCGAAAAGGGTAAATTGTTCCAAAGTAAGCTATGTTTAATCTTTGGCTAAGAACTATCTTTGAGAGCTGGCTAAGGAGATATAAGCCACTACTAACTTCTCCATGTACAAAGTAATGTGGTTTTTCCTCCACAGATTTTCATCTATGTACACACCCAGAAATTTATAGCTGCCAGTTTCTATTGCTGAGACATTACATACATTATTTACAATGGTATAGTGAGAGCTGCCTCTTTTAAAAGACAATTACTGAGATTGGCAACAGTCATCTCAGGGCCCTAATTTTTTAAAGTATTTTGTTAATGACAAATTGACTCTTAGCTTGTGTCTCCTCTTCTTTGCCTGATGTTTGCTTGATAATTTTTCTTACATTTCATCAGCATGAATGGCTGGCATTGTCAAAGCTTCACACTCCACTGCTGGTGGTGGGCTGATGTCAGACTTGTGGCCACAGATTATATGTGTCTGGCATTATCATTACCACTGTGGTTCTCTCCTTACTACCTGCAAAGATCAGTCTCTATAGCACAGGAATCCAGAACACATGAGGCTTTCTTCTTTCTTGTTGAAGCTGTTGGCATGTTTGTGTATTTCTGCAGCTGCCCTGAAGAGGCAGGTGTGATGCTCTTATCTACAGCAAGAACTTCCATGTCAGCAAATTTCACTATGTGGTTAGTCTCAAACAGTGTATGCTCCACCATGGCTGATTTCTCCACCTTCTCCAACATGCAATGCCACTTATGTTGGGTGATCATGGTACTGATTGACTGTCCAGTCATTCCAACAGACACTTTTCCACAGTTACAGTGTGTTCCCGACACTGCAAATGGATCCCTTATCTCCTTTGGTGATACGAGACATTTCTTGATTTTCTTCACTGGTTTATAAATAGTCTTTACACTGTGACTGGACAGTATATGGCTGATTTGGTCCAATGGTCTGGGAGTGTATGACAGAAAGGCTGTACCTGACATTTCTATTTTGATGTGTCACTCGCCAAGTGTTCAGTTCTGTGGCACTTCTTATGTAAGTGATGGAGTACCCATAACTCCTCAGAATACTTTTCAGGTATTGCATTTCACATATGATATGCTGCAGCTCACATATTCACCTTTCTCATGTTATGAGCATATTAATCATGTCTCTTTTCTGGCTTGGGTGGTGATTTGTTGTCTGTGCAGGTATTGGTCGATGTAGGTTGGTTTACTATGCAACCTGTGTTTCAAGATTTCACCATCCCTCATGATCATCACACCTACAAAGGATAACTGTTGGTGATTGTCAACCTCCATGGTAAATTTTATGTCAGCATGGAGACTGTTAAAGTGTCTTAGGAAGTCACTGAGCTGTTCCTCACCATGGCTTCACACAACAAAGGAATTGTTGATGTATCTGTACCACAGATACAAGGTGCCAGGTCCAGTGTCTGTGGTTCAAAATGTTCCATGAAGAAGCTGATCACTACTGGACTAAGTAGATTGCTCATGGTGATACCTTCCAGCTGTTTGTACAATTTGCCATTACACATGGAATAGCTTATGGTGAGACATGCCTGAAATAGCTTGTTGGTGATGTCTTGTGGGGGAAATGGAACTGATACACTCCAGAGAATCACTGAATAGTACTTTGGTTAACAAAGAAACAACATCAAAGGTGACTACAATGTCATTTGGTCCAAGTTTTAGTTTCTTCAGCTTCTTAATGAAATACCCTGTGTCAGTCTTTCCCATGTGTGGTTGGAATAGAGAGGTGAAGTGTTACACAAGTTTATATGGGAGTGAGCCATGAGCACTCTTAATGGAACATTATTCCAGACAAAATGGTAGGGTTTCTGTGTTTCATGGGTTCCTCTGTATGTCCGTCAAGAGAAAAGATGTCTTCATTAACTGATTCACATTCTGTGTGATCCGCTGGACCAGATCTGTGCTTAGTTTTTGATACATTGTCAGATCTAGTAGATCTGTGTCTTCTGCTCATAGTCTTCAGTCTTGATTATGGTGGCTGCAATTCCCTTACTGGCAGGCAGTAGAATATACTCTTGTCAGTATTAAGACTCTTGACAGCTTGTAATTTTTCTTTCTTTAGGTTTGCAAGTTGGGGGTTTTGCTTGATGCGGTATCCTGATAGTTTCAGTACATATTTCCTCAGCCCTTTCACATGAGGTTCTGAATGGCCACTTTACTATTAACAGTGATATCCTCCATAGGTATAGTTCTCAGGATGATAGTGAAATTTCCTCATTTTGAAGGACAGACTGTTCCTCTTTGGTCAGTTGTCATTCACTGAGGTTAACCACTGTGCCTGATTTGTCAGGAACTGCCTTGTCACTCTGCTTCCTGCATCTTACATACTTTTTCTTCTACCATTCACTGCAACTGTTTAGTTCATTCTGCATGCTCCTCTGAGTGATGCTGTCAATTTAGTCCCAGCTGTCTCGATGCATGTTGCTAGTTAGTTGGTAGAAAATGTCCAAAGCTTCCTCATCTGTTCTCACCAGGTATCTCCATGTTGCATAAATTAGCTTGTGAAGAAAAGCTCAGTCTATTCTGTAGTAGATACAATGTGCTTGGATGGTTGTGATGGTGCTTACATTTCAAGAACTTTGGTGTTGCTCCTTCATCCTGCTACCATGAGAGAAAGGCAAGAGAGAACATAAATCAAGCTTTCTTCTTTAGTTGTTGGTCCAGGCATCAGTACAATCTGCAGATATCCTTCTCTTAGAGGCATAGTAAAAACTTGTTACAGCTTTTGTGACCTCTTGTTGATCAATTGCCTATTGGCTTCAGTGTCAGGTTCTTTGGCTAATGTTTGATAATTTTTCTGACATTTGGTCACCTCAACTGGCTGGAATTGTCAAAGCTTCACCCTACGTTGCTGGTGAAGGACTTGAGTTTAGCTCGCAGCTGCAGATTATATGTACCTGGCACGCCAACATCCAAGGGCTTTTCCATGGGAATTACCACTGTGATTCTCACCTTGCTGCCTGCAAAGGTCATTCACTGCAGAACAGGAAACCAGAATACATTTACCTTGAGGCTTTCTTCTTTCTTGATGAAGCTATTGTGATGTTTGTGTGTTTTTATAACCTTCCTGAACAAGTGGGTGTGATAGCTCTTCTCTATAATAAGAACTTCCGTGTCAGTGAATTTCAAAATGTGGCTTGTCTCACACAATGCATGCTCCACCATGACCAATTTCTCCACCTGCTCAACCTGCAATGTCACTTATGTTAGGTGATCCTGGAACTGACAGATTGCCCAGTTATTATAACACAGACTTTTGCCCATGTACATGATATACAATAAATTCCTGACATTGCAAGTTGTTCCATTTTCTACTTTTCCAATCTCAGACACTCTTTGATTTTCTTTGCTGATTTATAAATAATCTATATGCTGTGCTTGTATGATATTCAGCTGAGTCTATTCATCAGTCTGGGAATGTGTGGCAGAAAGACTGTACTAACACTTCTTTTTCAGATGTGTCACTTGCTAAGTGTTTAATTCTGTGACACTTCTCATGTAAGTTGTGAAATACCCATTACTCATCAAATTGGTCATGGCGAGACTTGCACAAAAGAGCTTGGTGATGTTGTGTGGGCAAATGGAACTGATATACTCCAGAGAATCACTGAGTGAAGCAGTGCAGTGGTTGAGTTCATTCTGCATGCTCCTGTGGGTGATGCTGTCAGTCTTGTTCCAACTGTTTCAATCTATGCTGCTGCTTAGATGATAGCAATTGTCCAATGAACAGCTGAAAGGCATCATCATGGGTAGTCCACTAAGTCCAGGGGTGACCGAGTTCTACAAGGAATATTTCAAAGCACAGACACTGGACTTGGCACCATGTAAACATAAAGCATGGTACAGATACCGTATTTACTCGAATCTAAGCCGCACTCGAATCTAAGTCGCACCTGAAAACTGAGACTCGAAATCAAGGAAAAAAAAAATTTCCCAAATCTAAGCTGCATCTGAAATCTGAGACTTGAAATTCAAGGGGAGAGAAAAGTTTTACGCCGCACCTACAAATCGAAACATAGTTGGTCCATTGTAATATGAGACACAATTTAGGTTGAATGAATGACAATACAGCTACAGTAATTTAGTTCGAGTAGTAAGCTTAGCAATTAAGCTTTACCAAGTAGCCATTGATATGCGTCAGGCACTCCGTCCGTATTTATACAGGTACCCTTCCTTTTTCACGTGCTTCGTCTGGTTTGAATTGATTGCTTATTTTTCTTTGATCTGATAAGTGTTGTTCTCTTTGTTATAGGTGTTTACGTCACTCTAAGCTGAATATGCATTACTGTACTGTGTCATGCACTCTTTGTCACATTCTGATAATGAGTGTTTATGGCCTGTCGCCGCTCGCGGCATGGCTTGCTTTTGTGCACGCTACTGCCGCTTACAATTAAAAAAAAAAAGAGAGAGAGAGAGAGAGGAATTGTCTCATTAGCAAAACAATGGCAAGAGACTGCTATTTGTTGTTATTAACAATGATAAACAAGAACCAAATAATAGACTGCGTATGACAGAAGATGTTCTGAACGAGAGTTTAGCGAAAATTTTCTCTGTTTGAAAATCTTTGCAGACGCCTCTTTAGTACATAACATTCTGCAAAGAAATTAGAGTCACCTTAGATTTAATAATCTAGTCAATTGCCGTGCTTCGTTTCTGTCTGTATCACTATTAGGCATAAGAATAATACGAATATAAACATGAGATGATATGTATATTCTTCCGCGTTTGCTGCTGTCTCACTTTAGTTTCGTAGTTTATTAGGCAGACAGGATTTAAATGAGATAGCAGCAAACACAAAACAATACATGGCAAAAAGTTTATATTTGTATTATTCTTATGGTGAAGAGAGTACTGCATGTGATTCACAATTCATAAAAGTTCCTATTAGCAACTATCCCTTCTCACAGGTAGAAAAAGTTCAGAACGTAGAGTTGGCCGTATTGACAAACATCCCAAACAGTCTTGCCAGTCGGATTTTCATAGTACATTGAAATGCTGCTACATTGGAAGTTGAACAATACGGAATTTGTATTTACTTTGTTGGATAATGTATGAAAATGCACTGTTCGAAACTCTGGGCGGAGAAAAATTCTCGTCTTCCACCATTTTTGTTTTTAATTTATTTACTGATGCAGAGGTTTTGGCATCAGTATTTATCTTTGTGCCTGCAATGCATGCCTGTGAAGTGCTACATATATTTGACGGCAGAAGTTAGTTGTAGCAGCACCTACCAACATTTTTCAGAACTTCCGCTTACTTTGCACTCGATTCTAAGCCGCAGGCAGTTTTTTGGATTACAAAAACTGGAAAAAAAGTGCAGCTTAGATTCAAGTAAATACGGTATGTCAACAATAACTTAGTTGTTTATAGCCATGGTAAGAGATCTTGCAGTGACTTCTTAAGACACCTGAACAACATCCAAGGCAACATAAACGTTACCGTGGAGGTAGAAAAGGATCAGCAGCTACCCTTTCTGGGTGTGCTGATCATGAAGAATGGTGGATACCTGGAACACAGTATCAAAAACAAACACATATGGAACAATATCTGCACAAATTATCAAATCACCACCCAAGACAGACGAGAGGCTTGATTAATACGCTCATGCCAGGAGCAGGACAAATATGTGAGCTGCTGCACTTCTGAAACAAGATGCAACACCTGGAAAGTGTTCTATGGAGCAATGGGTGTTTCACCATTTACATAATAAATGTCATAGAATCAAACACTTGGCAAAGTAACACATCAGAAAAAGAAATGTCGGGTTCAGCCTTTCTGCTATAAACTCCCAGAGTGATGGACAGAAATGGCTGTGTACTGTGCAAACACAGCATAAAGACTATTCATAAACAGACAAGGAAGACCAAAGAGTGTCTCAGATTGGCAAATGAGAAATGGGACCCATTTGCAATATTGGGAATATACAGTATACCATGCACATGTGGGAAAGCTGGAATGACTGGACAATCAGTCAACACCATGATCACCTAACACAAGTGGCATTGCTGGTTGGGGCAGGTGGAGAATCAGCTTTGGTGGAGCATGTGGTGTGTGTCCTTACTGTAGAGAAGAACTACACCTGCTTGTTCAGGGAAGCCATAGAAATACACAAACATGATAATAGCTTCAACATGAAAGAAGAAAGCCTCATTGTGAATGGATCCTGGATTCCCATACCGTAGTAAATGTGGAAAAGCCCTTGGACATTGGTGCACCATGTACATACAACCAGTGGTTGCAAGCTCGACTCCTGTCCATTGCCAGCAATGGAGGGTGAAGCTCTGAAAATGCCAGCAACTAGTGCTGATGAAACATCAGAAAAATTATCAAACAAACTTCTGTCAAAAAACCTGAGACAGAAGCCAACAGGCAGTTTGTCAACAACTGGCAGTGAAAGTCTGAACAATTATGTAGTTTGTTAATTCTGTGGCCCTACTAATAGTGAAAGATTCTAGTTCCTTATATTCTTTCTCATAGAATAAATTTGGGATGTCATCTGCTTAGCTTATAATATGGGAGTTAACAGGTTGTGCAGTGCTGTTAATATACATGAGAAAGAGATCAAGGATTGAGCCCTGAGATATATCTTGTGCAGAAATCATCTTGCATACTTGATGTTTAATGAGATACATGGAACAGACAAGATACTCACAAAAACCAAATGTTGTTTTCTGGAAAGTCAAGTATTATTTTGATGTGATAAATATAATGGAACTTGAAGTCTGCTGACAGATTAAAACTGCATGTCTGATTGGGATTCAGACATGGAAGATGCCTCCTAGGAGAAATTTTCTTACTGACTGAGCCATCTAGTCATGACTCACAACCTGCCTTCATAGCTTGACTTCTGCCTGTGGCTCTCTCTTGTTTTCAAAACTTAATTGCCTGCAGGAGGCAGGGTTACAGATTTCTGTTCTGATCTGTCACACAATTTTAACCCACCCAGGGGTTTCAAAACAATTAACACTTCACTACAGAGTGAAAGACTCATACTAGATTTACTAAAATTCTCTTTAATTTTCTGAATTTTCTACATCAATAGCTTTCTTTTATGGTTTCCAGGAAGGCTGGCTGGTGTTTTATTTTGGAATTCCATTTTTTTTTGCACTTGCTTAGCCACATACATAACACTACAGCATCTGTTGCTAATAAAACATGTAACAAAGTTATGACCAAGCCTACATTTGATTACACTGTACTCCCAGTTTTCACAAATTTTAGTACCTTCATTATTTTCCAACTATTCAAGTATAATGAAAATAAATAACAAGAAAAGCAAGTCATAAAGTATAATGATATCTGTTACAAAACAGGAAATTCACAATGTGAAAAATACTCTTTGAGTATATCTACACATCTTTTATCTGCATGTGATTGTCTTCATTGGTACCATTCTGGAATTTCCAGTGTCATAATATGTTCTTTTTATATTAACTTGTCAATATTTTAAACTGGCAAGCAAGTGTGTGTGGTAAAAACCAAGGGATTCAAAGAAAAATAAATGCATTCAGATTTAGAGGTATATACCAAAAAGTTTCTATTAAGTTAACACATACACCCATGCCCTCCCACACACCCTCACCTCAAAAGAAGAGTATGATTTTTGTGTGTGTGTGTGTGTGTGTGTGTATGTGTGTGTGTGTGTGTGTGTGTGTAAACAGTTAACAGTAAGTAAAGTAAGTACATAAAGAAACCAAATATGCTTTAAAATTATTCCGTAAATGATCTGTAACACAAAAGAAGCATGGGGCATATAATGGGCATCTGCAAAATTCTTTTTCCATTCAGAAATGAATGTGTATGTGACTAACATGTTGCATACCATCCTCTTGAGTCCTACAGAAGATGGGCTTGCTAGGAACACCATCTCCTTTCCTTGTATAAGCCTTCACCTCAATGCTGTAGTTGCAGTATCGTTGTAAACCAAAAATTTCCAGTTTCTGGACCTGTGTAGTTTGCTCTGATGGAGTTGAAATATCTAAAACACAAGCAATATGTTACATTTCATCAAACAGAATGTGATGTTACTGCATTATGTTTATAACTGTAAGCTATTATAATAACACACATTGCTTATCTTTTTGGGCTGACTAATATAATTTTAATTCTGTGAGTTTGAATGTTAATGGTTGTGAAAACAATATCTGTCAATCTTAATTCCAATGTACAATATTTTGTATTACAATTTATTCTTTCATTCCTTTTCTGAATCAGAAAATAATGAAAACATTTTCATTGTAACTAATTACAGCTTGCATCTAGTTATTCATTATTCATGTTTCATCAACATGCTTCAGTGAAATATGTATAAGTATAACAACAGCAAAAACCGTAAAAATTCCAATACAAAATCACACAAAATTTTTGAATAATATTAACACAGAACATTTCATGAATTCAAAACATATACTTTCTTTTCTTGGTAATCAGCTATAGTTTTAGTAAACCTTTTCTTTAAGACCTTGGGACTAAATTACTGCCCCTCTTCAGAAAGGATGAATCTGAAATATAAAAAATGATAGGCCACTCTCTCTACTTTCATGCTTTGCCCAAATAATTGGAACTACTGTGAAAGATATACTTATGCACTGTTTAAATAAATACAACCTGCTTTCCAATCACCTGTTCAGTTGCCTATCTCACAAAACACGTCCTAGAAGCATTGGATGGGGGGGGGGGGGAGGGGGACTACAGAAAAGGTATATTCCTTTATCAACTAAAGCATTTTACACAGTCCACCATAAAAGACTGTTAAACATGCTGGTAATAAGGGGGTGGTACAAAGGGGTTCCCATCATATCAAGAAAATAGAGTACAGTTGACTGAAATTACACGTGCATCAAGTAGCTCTAAATATATTGAAAAACATACACACACAGTCATACTGTGTGCCTGGGTGAGTCAGTAGCTCTGCATGGCTTGAGTGCATGGTTGCAAACACAGAGCTGCAATGATGTAGCTCACTGCAGGTAGCCCACAGTGCTAGTTTCATTTGGTGAGGCATGCAGATGTTTAATTTTTTAGGTGTAGAATTTGGCGATTTTTATCGTTCTTTGTAGTTAAAAAAATTGTTGCTGAAGGCATGAATATATTTTACTAGACACGGCAGGGATATTTACTGACCATGAGTTGCAATAAGGGTGTAGTCCATTGTCATGCTGGTGATTTTGTAAAACTACAGTGGAATTAAACAAAGTCCTGCTCATGCACTCAGTTGTAGATCATCATACACATACACGCATACCACATGGTAGGGGACTGGGTGTTGTGTGTCCTTCATCTATCATTTTCATCATCATTCACACACAAGTCCCCGATGTGGTGTCTACTAAAAAGACTTGCAATATGGCGGCCGAACCCCGAAGGAGATATCCCGGCCAATAAATGCCATATGATCATTTCATTTCATTTGATTTGTGCTAGGCCCAACATAGTTCCAAATTTACATTAATGATTTCCCACAAAATATCAAGCTTGGGCAAACAACTTTGACTCTAATATACTGATCGGTGCCAAGTCACCAGAAGCACTAAGAGAGAGAGAGCTGAAGAAACACTTAGCAGTGTATGTTAGTGGGCAATAAACAACAAAGTCACAATTACGAATAACATAGAGAAAACAAGCACTATGAATGTCTGCATGAACAAAATACCAAACTACCATGGCCTGAAAAAAAGAAATAAAGAATTCATACAATGTATGAAAGCACAAAACTTCTTGGAATGTATACCAACTGCCAATTAAAGTTGGTAGAGCAGGTAAAAACTTAGTAATGGAATCTCTTCAGCATGCTGTGCACTTCGAACCGAATGTGACATTTCATGATCAGTATATTTTGCTTATATTCATTTTGTTATTAGTTGCAGCATAATATTTTGGGGAGTGAATAGGAAAAATATTCAAGCCATATTCAGACTGCAGAAAAAGTCAATACATATAATGACATTAACACTTCAGTGACACTACATGAGAATTATGTATAAAATGAGCTGTAGTTAGAGGAGAGAGAGAGAGAGACCATCCTTAGCTTAGCAGCTAAAACTTACTGGAAGATATGGTTTAATGCAGGATGGCACTCCATCCCATATTGCTACATGTGTGAAGGATCTGTTGCACACATTGTTTGGTGAGAGTGCATAATGATCTGCCATGTCCATCAGGCTTGGCCTCACATGTCCCCGTACCTTAATCTGTATGATTATTGGTTGTGGGGTTAACCAAAGTCACAAGTCTATCACACTCATCTGACCTAATTAAGGATGTTAAAGACAATACTGGTATGCTGTGCAGCGCTGTTCACAACATTGTCCCTCCAATACAGGTATTGTTGATGAATGATTGTTGACATATTGACCATTTGTTATAAAGAACACAGTTTTGGCTAAAAATCAATTTTTATGCTAATTATCATTTTGTATCATATGAAGCGCATCTGTTGGTCATTTTGTGCAGTTTTTTGTGGTTCCAATAAAACCTCATGTCATTTGAAACATGTGTGTCAGTTTTTACCTCTATACCTACATTATTTGGTGAAGTACTGAATTTTCAAATGTTAATGGACTTTCAGGTCACCCAGTATGTAGAATATAGCCTGCCTGGTTAGCCGTGCAATCTAACACACTGCTTCCCAGGCAGTAAGGCGTGCCGGTCCCCGGCATGAATCTGCCTGGCAGGTTAGTGTCGAGGTCCGATGTGCCAGCCAGTCTATGGATGGTTTTTAAGGCGGTTTTCCATCTGCCTTGGCGAATGCAGGATGGTTCCCCTTATTCTGCTTCAGTTACACTATGTCAGTGACTGCTGCGCAAACACTGTCTCCACCTACGCGTGCACCATAATTACTCTACCATGCAAACATTTGGGGTTACACTCATCTGGATCTGGTTGGGTATGAGATGAGGGAGTGGGAGTGGGGGGGGGGGGGGGGTGGAGGTGGGGGAAAGGGTTGTCCACAGGGGACCAAACCACACAGTAACCCTGGGTTCGGTGTGGGGCAGCGGTGGGGTGAGTGGACTGCTGTAGTCTGTTGTGAGGTTGTGAACCACTGAGGGCTACAACAGGGACGAAGCCTCTCCGTCACTTCTAGGTCCCCAGTTAAATATAGTACAATACAATACAATGTAGAATATATAGCACATATATATATACTAACTACTAATGTAATTAGATTAAAAGAAAATTCATTATCAGTTACCATGTATGAAATTAACTTTGAGCTGTTAATTTTTCAATGTTTTGAATGGTAAAATCCATAAAATGTAAATTGTTTCACAGATTAACAAAGAAATCACTCAATCACAAAAAACTGTATACACCATATAACTAGAACAAACTGAACATAGCCCAAAAAGTCTTTGTATATTAGGCTGCTCCAGACTCATACAAGGAATTCCTGTGCTAATTATAGATGTTCAACCTCAGGCTGAACTTTTACCATCCCATGCATAACAAACTGAAAACTTGAACAATAAAAATTTGTAACTGAGCTTGTTCAGTTTGAGATGGGTATTCCTTTTTTTTACTTGATGTTTTGGCTTAGAGCACTGTGATCATGAAATGAAGAAACAACAGCCATAACAGAGGTTTGATGAAATTCCCTGACTACTAAAATAATGGGAGCAAAAACTATAACTTGGCACTCAATATAATATAATACTTCTGTAATTTCAACCATGGCCAAATGTACTCATTCATCTTCAAGGAGTTCCATATTACTTTTAACAAACACTTTCTTTTTATTCTAACCATGTTTGACTGCATGTTCATTTAAGAACTTCTGGTAATTTGAATAGCTTTTCAGAAAATAGTTGTCTTCTACCTGTATTAATTTTTACACACACTATTTCATTCTGATCAGGGGCACCCATTCTACAACTTTTAAAATGTTAGTAGCTTCTCAGTTAACAGGTGACCATAGTTTTTTAAAATGATTGCAGTTGGGATTTAATTCTAATTGATAAGTGTGTAGTACATTTAATTAATAGGAAATATAAAAGCAAGATATTTGTCAGCAAAATGTCTGATTGTTTGCACATGTAAAATTTTATTTTAACGGTGTCGAAATGAATTTTTTTTCAGTCACAGATTAATGTGTTACATACTAACATGAATTTTGCCATTACCATTATAACAGAGTGTGTAGTTTAACAGTGCTTAGCCACATGGAGCTAGTTAGAGAATCATCTGCAGCAAGAAACTATAATCACTGTATTGTATTACAGTCATTCAAGTTGGGTTGTGTAGGGTTTGAAAATCACAAGCCTCTGCCATTACTTCATACTCAAATTACTATCTGTCCACTCATTCACTGAGTCCCGTAGCTCCCAACAAGAAATATACGGTAACTTTCAAGTATGTGGCACATATGGAAATACACATTGACAAATGGGTAGCAAATCAAAGAAAAGTATTTAAAGAGCTTTGTCTCAGCATGCATAACTCCACTCCTAAACTTGCATGCAATGTCTAAATGAAAATCATTTTTGTGTGGTGTATTGTGATTGTACAGAGCATGGTTCAACTGAAATTTATTTTTATTATCAGTAAAAAAAGCCATTAAGGAAGAAATGCTCTGGTAAATGAATGTAAGTTAGAGAAATCTCTGTAAACTGTGCTCTTGTCTAATTAACATAACATTCTTCTGCTTGATGTGAGAGTTAAAGCTTTCCTGGCATATATATTGTTCCACAAAATTTTGGGAAAACTGCTGGGTGTTTGTAACTTTCTGCCACAATATTTTGGGGCAAAGTCTTCTGGCCATCTTCAGGTAATAATGGCAAAAATGCACTGAGCTCTGGTATTTAAAGCCCCACCAGCACACACGTGGTGGATTCACTTGGCGTTGCATGTGCGGTACTTAAGTGCGTTCGTTCTGCTGCACCACATGCCCTCTGTTGTGAAAACTTGTTGCATCAATATCAATTCGATTGTCTTCCTGTGGCTCCATCACAGAACTATGTGAGCTACGGAGGACATGAAGTTTTTCAATGATTGGATTCCATGCCGAATTCAATTGAAAACCGGTGTCTCAATTAATAAGAGACTCACTGTCAGACAGTCATATTTCCATGGTTTCATTAATAATAGAACTCCAAAAGTTAGATGTATGGGCCACAATTTTTGTCTCACTGTAATTCATGACATGACCAGTGGAAATACAGTGTTCAGGAATGGCAGACTTACAAGGCAGAAGGAGGTGAATATGCCACTGATGTTCTACAATGCAATCCTGCACAATATGCATCATTTGCCCTACATAAGATTTGCCACTTTCACATGGAATCCTGTAAACACCTGCACATTAACATGGATTTTGCAATGTTTGTGGTAGAAGATGACCAGATGCCCTTTCTATCACCACCCATCCCCTCCACCCTTCCCCATCAGGATGGAATTTATGCACCCCATCTGTCTGTGTCAAGGGTTATCCAAATGAAAGTTTGAGAACTTTTTCAAATTGCTTATGAACTATCTAACTGAAGCAGGATGTGGGTGCCAACCCAATATTCACCTAGTTGGGTGTGGGAAACTATCTAAAAACCACAATCAGGCTGGCCAGCAATGTGCAATAATCTGCTCCTTATGAGATTTGAGGAGGTGTGCAGGCACCACATCAAATCCCCTCAGTAAATTAATGATTAGGGCTGGCATGCTGGCCAGCCTGAATGTGGTTTTTAGATAGTCTCCCACACCCAACTAGGTGAATATTGGGCTGGTAACTGCATCCTGCTTCAGTAAGACAGTTCATAAACAATTTGAAAAAGTTCTCACACTTTCATTTGGATAACACTTGACACAGACAGATGGGGTGCATAAATTCCATCCTGGTGGGGAAGGGTGGAGGGGATGGGTGGTAATAGAAAGGGTATCTGGTCATCTTCTACCACTAACATTGCAAAATCCATGTTAATATGTTGACATTGTGGAGGTAAATAAGGCCAGGAAAAAGAAGAAATACCTTCTCATTTTCACTGTATGTTGAATATACATGTTTTGTCAGCACTCTAGAATGAACAACTTCAGCTATAATTCTTTTACCGATCATTTTATTTTATTTTATGCCCTCATGTCATACTGAAATTAAAATTTTACCTGCTCTTTTATGTCTTGAGTAACATTAAATCTGTTTTCTTGTTCTAGGAAACTACCCCTTAAGAAAGGGAATTAGTTCCAGATATAACAAAAAGTGATAATTGGCATACGAACAGTATAAATACAAGTTAAACAAAACATGCTGGCAACAAAAAAACAACATTGTAAAGTTTATATAGTATTCACATACCATCCCATTCCATTACAGTTCTATATGTCACTCTGTAACCAAGGAGAACCCCATTTATGTCAGATATTTGAGGGGAAGACCAAACTACCAAAATGCTCTGTGATGATAAGGCTGTGCAGTGGACTTCTGAAGGTGGAGATCCTGGAACTGCAAAGTTTATTCTTCTTAACTGAAAGCACATTCTTATTAATTTAAAAATTAATATATTACTATCAATATGACATATAAAAAAGAAATGAATGATACAACAATCGTAATTACTATGGCAATTATACTATTTTCTAAATCATTTCAATTCTCATCAATCATTGTCATTGTACATCAAAAAAATATTTTCTGTATTGCTTGTCAGGATTTTTGAAAAAATCATAACTGGTACTATTTAACAAGAAAGTAGGTAATGCCTGCAACACTTGTTAGTGTAGAAATACAACAACCAATGTGATTTATGGCACTTGCAGCACTAATGCCTGTTCCTGGATAATCAAGTACTATGTGGGAATGTGACAGAAATAGTGGCTGAATAGGATATAAATGTCATGACAAAGGTTTTTAAGTCCACATTCAAGAGAAATGCACAAACAGTATATGAATGAACATTTGTTATTGGTTCAGGTATCATACTGACTATGATGTGGGTATTGAAGTAGCAACAGTGGGAGGGCTGAAAAGTGTGTCAGTTGCAGACAAATCACAGTCTGAGATATGTTATGCAGTGACTTTGCTAAAACATAGAAAAATGTGTGAATGTACAATAGTGCAACTGATGTTTGGCACACATTTTATTTGAGAGACAATGTCATTTCTACACACAGGGCTGTAAATTGTTTTCATTAGTTTAAAATAAGAAGGCTGATTCCCACAGATGATCTGAAACTAGGACATCTTGCAGCAGCAAATATGTATATGAAAACTTTGATGCTGCACTGGAAGACACCTGCACATTGAATTTTTAGCAGATGAGAAGTCCCAAAAGACCTGACTGCTGCAGCTCACTAAACTGTGAATCAATATGATGGCTTACTACCCAACCTACTGGGTGCCACACTTAATATGGAAAATCAGAAAAGTAAGATGCTTGCTGCAGTCACTACAGATGTCTACTGTAGTGGTAACACCACAGACAGACCAGCAATGCTGGTTGCCAGCTATGCTGTAAAGTCTGGGCGACACAAGTGTGTTTACCAGCAAGTGCCACAGCTGACAAAGAACATGTAGGATTGGCCACTGTCCATCAGAGGGCATAAACTGACAGCAGAGGAAGGGCGTGCAATGATCAACAAACTACTTTCTGGTGATCACATGTGTGCAAATAGTCTCAGAAATATCCTTCTGCCCGGGGCAAGATAAGCCAGCAACTGGCCGTTCAAAGGGCAGTTCTTGACTCACCAAGTGTGTAGAAGATTGCCCGGCTCCACGGTGTGCAACCTTGACCATCCTCTCTTCCGCAACAATTATGATATGTTGCTTCTGTCATGTTATGCTATCTACCAGCTACTAACAGCCATCTTTGACATGGAATAGTTTTACAGGTATAGAGTCGAAGGGAATTCTGATTTTAGGAATTCGTTGTTATTTGCTTGATCCCCAGAAGGGATTCTTATTGTTTTGATGGTTTTGAAGAGTGTTTTACTGTTGGTGGTTTATTGTAGTTCCCTTAATAAATAAGTTGGCAAAAGGAATTGGATCTTGCTCTGTAGATTTAGCAGTGGTGATGAGTTTGTTTGAATTCCTGCATTGCTCCATTGTTTGTTGCCATGGCTGAAGGTATTCTGGATGTCAACGCACCATTGGCTTGTGTCCTTGAGGTGTTGGGTTGTATGCAACACATGAATGAACTTCTGTTTCAGTGTCTGCAGGCTTTTACTGGTGTTCCTCCAGAGGTTCCGCTGTTGGCCGCTCCTGCCACTGAACTGTGGAGTAATTATGTGGCTCGCTTGGAACATTTCCTTGCCCATAGAATCATCAACAGCAGCCAGCATTGTGCATTCTTTCTTGCCTATGTGGGTCCTGACATTTATCGCTTAGTGCAGCAGTTGCATCTGGAGGTGGAACCCCATGACCTCCCTTATGAACAGCTGACTACCAATTTAGCAGTGTATTTTAATGCCCAGGTCCACGCCATGGCAGCTCACCACAAGTTCTTCAGCTGTCAGAAGTTTCCATCGCAGTCTTACAAGGAATGGATCACATTGCCTTTAAGGGTTCTCCTGGGACTGCCGATTCTCTTGTGCCAACCCAGGGTGTAAGCACTGGTATGGTTCAGCCCACGTTCACGATATGATTCTGGTCCATGCTCCTGATGATGCCCTTTGAGTGGATCTGTTGAAGCTGAAGGATCCCTCCTTGGAAGCATGTCTGCTGGTCATTCGTGCCCATGAACAATCTTCCTGTTTATCTGCAGCACTCCATGCCTCACTGCAGGTCTTTGCCGCATGGCCACCCCATTGTCGCTCAGAGTCACTGTCACCGGGGCAGCGGCCACGCCAATGGCCCACAGCGGGTGCTCTACTGCTGCCTCCTCCTCCTCCCAACCAGGTTATCTGTTCTTGGGCTCAGCACTGTCAGAGGTTGCTCCCCTGTCGTCAATGCTTTGTTACACACCTGAGCCGTGATTGTCGTTTCCAGTGGGTGGTCTGTTCTGCCTGCAGGATGAAGTGTCATTGGGCTGACATTTGCCACTCCTCTTTGTCAATGGACCACATGGCATTGGTCCCTCCGGACTTGGGCTTAGGGGATTCTGACCAGATGCCATGCGTTTACTTTGTCCAGACAGTTCTCCCCAACACAGTGGGGTCTATTGCGCTAATGGTCCAAATCAACAGGACTCATCTCCATTTCCAGTTGGTCACAGGGCCCTCGGCTATTATTATTGATGGTGGCTCTCACTGCTGCTTGGGTGCTCCAATGCTCTGCCCTTTCAAGACCCCCTTGAAGAGCTATAGTAATGACATTATCCGTGTGCAGGGGTGGTTCCTGGCACAGTTGCGGTATCTCTCTCAAGACGTCACCACCCGAGTTTTGGTCCTGGCCGCCCCCACAGCCACTAATCTGTTGGGGATGGATCTCTCTTGGCCTTGAGATCCATGATTCAGCCCTGCCAGTCCAATCTGTGCCCCCTGATGCTCTTTTACAGGAGCTTTTCGATTTCTTCCCTGACATCTTCTTTGATTCCTCCCCAGGGTGTCCGGTTTCAAGGCACACATCAAACTACTTCCCTCAGTGTTTCTGAAGTTTCACAAGGCTCATCCCATGCCTTTCGCCCTGTGGGACATCCTACACAAGGAACTGCGTTGCCTTGAGGAGGCAGGAGTTCTGACTCCGGTTCACCACAGTCGCTGGGCTTGGCCATTGTCATCCTCGAAAAACTGAATGGGTCCCTCCAGGTTTGTGGAGATTTTAAGGCCACCGTCAATGTCCAGACTGTCATTGACTCTTACCCTACCCCAAAGGTCGATGATATTCTGTCCAAGTTGGTGGGTGGAAAGATCTTTGCCAAGATTGATCTTAGGGAAGCATACCTCCAGCTGTCAGTTGATGCTCCCTCTAAAGAGGTCCTCATCATCAATACTCACTTTGGGCTCTTCTGGGTGCTTTGGGATCACCAGTGCTCCAGCCATCTTTCAACGCTTTCTGGAGTCAGTGACTAAGGAGGTCCCCAGCACCACCAATTATTTAGACGACATCTTAGTACTGCAGACTTCAAGGTTGTGGTGCAACAGGACCAAATGCCAATTTTTTGTGCCCCAAGTGACCTACGGGTGCTGCGGGCCTGACACTCACAAATGTATCCCACATCAAATCCATCTGGAGTCAACTCGACTATTATTGACGTTTCAACCCACATGCTGCAGCTCTGGCAGAGCCTCTACATCACCTGCTTTGCAACAATGTTCCCTGGACCTTGTTGCCAGAATGTGATTGGGCATTCCAGCATCTCAAATCTGCTCTTCTTGCGCCACCATGCCTTGTCCCACACGATCCCACCAAGCCTCTTATTTTGGCCACTGATGTGTCAGATTATGGGCTGGGGCCTGTGTCGGCTCATATCATTGACGGTGTTGAGCTTTCAGTAGCTTTCACCTTGAAAACCCTATCACATGCACAGCACAACTATAGCCATATCAAGAAGGGGGCCTTAGCCATTGTATTTGGATTCAAGAACTTCCACGACTTCATATATGGCCACCAGTTCTTGATCTACATGGACCACAAGTCTTTGGTCTCTGTGTTCTGCGCCAGGTCCGCCATCCCTACCTGGACCACTTGCCACCTGCAGTGCTGGATGTTGCTCCTTGCAGGATACACCTATGACATCCATTACTGGATCACAGGTCTCCACGCCAACTCCAATCTTCTTTCTCGACTTACTATGGGAGTGGATTCTTACTTCGAAGCTTATCAGGTTGCTTATTTTCGTTTAGATGATGTGGCCTCCTCCACCATTGCCCTACTGCCACTGAAGGCCTGGCTTGTTGCACACCACATGGCCTCATTCAACTAGAGTGGCCCTCCAACTGTCATCAGGTGTTGGATCCAGAGGTTCAGGTGGACTGGCCTCACCCCAATGACTTTTCCATCCATGGTGGGGTTCTTAGTCTCTTAGGGGACACTGATCGTTTGCATGTCATGACATCATCCTCCCTCTGTCAGTGGTTCCTCGCTCTCCTACATGTTGGGCACTGGGGGATCATCCTGATGAGTCGCCTCACCTGCCAACATGTCTATTGGTGGGGAATGGACAGTAACATCACCTGCATGGTGGGTTCCCGCTCCTCCTGTCAGCATCCTTGGCCTCTGACTGCCACCCTGTGGTCCTAGCTCCATCTGGATTATTTTGCGGGTCCATTCCTATGGTCCTTTCTTTCTTTCTTTTTTTCTTCCTACAGCTACCTCTAGTACCATGGAAGTCATTCCCACATGTCTTAACAGATATCCTATTGTCCTGTCCCTTCTCCTTATCAGTGTTTTCCATATATTCCTTACCTCTCCAATTCTGCGCAGAACTTCCTCATTCCTAACCTTATCAGTCAACCTAATTTTTAACATTTGTCTGTAGCACCACATCTCAAATGCTTCGGTTCTCTTCCATTCTGGTTTCCCACAGTCCATGTTTCACTAACATGCTGTACTCCAGACGTACAGTCTCAGAAATTTCTTCCTCAAATTAAGGCTGATATTTGATATTAATAGACTTCTCTTGGCTAGGAATGCTCTTTTTGCCAGTGCTAGTCTGCTTTTGATGTCCTCCTTGCTCCATCCATCATCCATTTTACTGCCTATGTAGCAGAATTCCTTAACTTCATCTACTTCGTGACCATCAATCCTGATGCTAAGTTTCTCGCTGTTCTCATTTTTACTACTTCTCATTACCTTCATCTTACTTCGGTTTACTCTCAATCCATACTCTGTTCTCATTAGACTGTTCATTCAGTTCAGCAGATCATGTAATTCATCTTCACTTTCACTCAGGGTAGCAATGTCTTCAGTGAATCATATCATTGATAATCTTTCACCTTGAATTTTAATTCCACTCCTGAACTTTTCTTTTATTTCTATCATTGCTTCCTCGATGTACAGATTGAACAGTAGGGGAAAAAGGCTGCATCCTTGACTTACACCCTTTTTAATACAAGCACTTCATTCTTGGTCATCCACTCTTATTATTCTGTCTTGGCTTTTGTACATATTGTATATGACCCATCTCTCCCTATAGCTTACCCCTACTTTTCTCAGAATTTCGAACATCTTGCACCATTTTACATTGTCGAACACTTTTTCCAGGTTGACAAATACGATGAATGAGTCTTGATTTTTCTTTAATCTTGCTTCCATTATTAACCGCAATGTCAGAATTGCCTCTCTCGTGCCTTTACCTTTCCTAAAGCCAAACTGATCATCATCTAGCACATCCTCAGTTTTCTTTTCCATTCAGCTTGGATGCATGAGCTGTTATGCTGATTGTGCAGTAATTCTTGCACTTGTCAACTCTTGCCGTCTTTGGAATTGTGTGGATGATGCTTTTCCGAAATTCAGATGGTATGTCGCCACAGTCATACATTCTACACACCAAGTCATTTTGTTGCCACTCCCCCCAATGATTTTAGAAATTCTGGTGGAATGTTATCTATCCCTAGTGCTTTATTTGCTCTTAAGTCCACTCTATCCTCTGTATTTAACAGTGGAATCTCTGTAGCACTCTTAATGTCATCATCCTCATTTTTAATGTCACCAAAGGTTGTTTTGACTTTCCTGTATGCTGAGTCTGTCCTTCCAACAACCATTTCTTTTACGATGTTATCACATTTTTCCTGCATCCATTTCATCTTAGTTTTCCTGCACTTTCTATTTATTTCATTTCTCTATTCCTGAGTTTCCCAGAACGTTTTTTACTTTCTCCTTTCATCGATCAATTGAAGTATTTCTTCTGTTGGCCATGGTTTCTTTGCAGTTACCTTCTTTGTACCTATGTTTTCCTTCCCAAATTCTGTGATGGCCCTTTTTAGAGATTTCCCAATGACCCATTCCTTATTGCTGTATCTATAGCCTTAGAGAACTTCAACCGTATCTTGTCGTTCCTTAGTACTTCCGCATTCCACTTCTTTGCATATTGATTCTTCCTGACTAATGTGTTAAACTCCAGGCTACTCTTCATCACTACTATATTGTGATTTGAGTCTATGTCTGCAAACTGTATTACCCTTTCAATATCATCATACACTTTCTCTATCTCTTCATCTTCAGCTTGTGAGATAGGCATGTATACCTAAACTATCATTGTCAGTATTGGTTTGCTGCTGATTATTAATCAAAATTTAAGCAGCGGTGGGATTCAAATTCGGGACCAAAGACGTTTTGATTATGAATCAAAGACACTATTCCTAAGCCACGGGTACTACTGGCACATTTTGGTGGACACCAGCAGTGGTTTTCCATACATTGCATGCATGTCCTCAATGACTACCGCTCACACCATTCAAGCCCTCTCTCATATTTTCATCTTTGAGGGTCTACCGAAGGCAATTGTGATGGACAAGAGCCCGCAGTTCACATTGAAAGAGTTTATTTCCTTCTGTGCTACATTGGGCATCCAGCTGCTCCATATGGTGCCGTTCCATCCTGCATCCAATGGGTTGATTGAAAGGTTTGTTCACACATTTAAATTGCAGAGTCCAAACTGTGTCAACATCACTCCCAGGCTGCCTCAACCTCTTCCTGTTTACTTATCATTCTTCTGGTCACGATGGATTCTCTCCAGTGGAGAAGCTGCACAGCCGCCCTCATCGTATGCACTTGTCACCACTGTTTCCTGCTTACTGTTGTCTGGCTGTACCAGTATCGGCGTGACTGCATTTCTCTCTGCAGGATCCAGTCTAGGCATTGGTGTTTCCCAAGAGCTGCCCCTGCTGCGTTCCCACCAAGGTCTCCAAGCTTGTCAACCGCATGATGGCAACTGTCATCCTTGACAATGGTCGCCTCTGTCAGAAGCACATTGGCCAGCTACGGCTCTGTCGTGGGTCGGGCCCGGTGCTCCCATTTTCTCTGGTACCATGCCTTTGGTCTGAGGTCTTTCAGGAGGCTGGGGGCTCATTGGACAGCCCTTTGCAGCCGCTGCCATCACAGCTGCCACTGTTGCAGCCATCGCCATTACAGCTGCTGCCACCACAGTCGCAGTTGCTGATGTTCCCGCTGTCGCAGCCACCAACGCCAGCTTTCACAGAATCCCCGTGGACGGGTCTCTCACTTATGGATGTCAATGAGGCTGCCCCCACCACCAGCACCTCCACTGCCAACCGTCATCTCATTCCACCAGTGGAACCTGGAACCGACGTGAAGATGTGCCTTCGCATCGCCCCTTGTAGTGTGGGGAGAAGGACTGCTCCAGTCACTACAGATGCCTACTGCAGCAGCAACACCCCAGACAGAACAGTGATGCAAGTTGCTGGCTCTGCTGCGAAGTCTGTCCAATACACGTATGTTTACCAGCAAGTACCACAGTTGATAACAAACATGTAGGTGCAGCCACCGTCCATCAGAAGGCACCAACCAACAGCAGAGGAAAGGGTGTGATGATCAATGAACTATCTCCTGGCAATCACATATATGCAAATGGTCCCAGAAATATTCTTCTGCCTGGGGCTAGATAAGCCGGCACCTGACCGTCAGTGGGCAGTTCTTGACTCGACTCGCCAAATGCATGGACAATTGGCCAGTTCCACGGTATCCCACCTCGACCATCCTCTCTTCGCAACAATTATGGTATGTCACTTCTGTGTGTTATGCTATCTACCAGTTGCTAACAGCTGACTTTGATGTGAAACAGTTCTATGGGTATAGAGTCAAAGGGTACTTTGATTGCAGGAATTAGTTGTTATTTGCTTGATCTGCAGAAGGGATCCTTATTGTTTTGTCGGTTTTGAATAGTGTTTTACTGTTTGTTGGTAGTTTGTTGTAGTTTTCTTAATAAGTAAGTTAGCAAAATGTGTTGGTTCTTGCTCTGTAGATTAAGCACTGATGATTCTTGCTTGGAAAATTCAATAGCCTACATCTAAATGTTGAATGACTGTCTTCAAGAAAAGAGTACTATGACCTTTCATAAGTTGAAAAAAAGAGTACTATGATCTTTCATAAGTTGTTCCAAAGAACAGAAAATCAAGGCAGTGTTCATCAGGAATGTTTAAAATGCACTGACAAGTTGTTTATTACTTTGAACATAATATACTCATCTAAAAACTCCTAGTGATGAAAGTAATCAACACAGTAGGAGAGTGATAACTTTTGTGTTCAGCAAGTATCAGAAATGAGCATGTACCACTTTTTATGAAACTAAATATAACGGCACTTGACACCTGTTCACTCTCACTACCAGAATGGTACCCACTCACAGAAAACTGTTGGTCATGCTATGAGAATTGTAATCAAAACAGATGAGGTTCATATCCAAACCAGTCATCATAATTTAGTTTTCACATGGTTTCCCTAAATCATTTTGAGAGAATGATGAAACCATTTTTTGAGGTGGTCATAAATATTTTACAAGGGGCAGTTAAATGAAAACAAGGCAGATGGAAAAACATAAGTAAACTGGTTATTATTTCAAAAGTAATTTCCATAACTGTTACTACATTTATCCCACTGTGAGACAAGATGGCCAGTGCCGTCATGGAAAAATGTTTGTAGTTGTCTGTGGGATCATGTTTGTGCTGAGGCATGCATCTCTCCATCCAAAGCAAATCAATGGCCAAAAATGCCTTTCTTGGAAGCTCCAGGCATAAATAAATCATATGGGGAGAGGCCAGAATTATATGGAGGATGTGTAAGAGCTTTCTGGCAAAATTTCTGCAGAGTACTAAAAGGAGTCTTGTAAATATGTGAGCAGACCCCCATGTTGCCAAGGTTGTTTTGACATTTGTGGCCTTTGATTTGCTTCAGTCAAAGATGTGCACACTTGTGTAGAGTCACAGTTCCATAGGCAACCACAGACATGTTTCCATGAAGGTGCTGACCATCTCGTCTCACAGTGGGATAAATGTATTAACAGTTATGGTGATTACTTTTGAAATAATAACCAATTTACTTAATTTTTTCCATCTGTCTCATTTTCATTTGACTATTTGAATGCCCTTTATATTTCCACATCTCTCTCCAAATAAGCATATGTATCATCTGCAAGAGGACACTTCAGATAGGCTGCTATATTCAAACCTTGTATTTTTTATCCTGGCATTCTTCATGCTTCTCATAATTAGAGGGATAACATAGCAATGAACAGTTTCTTCTGTGGCATACTTGATGGTTTGTGTCTCATTTTCAACAGCAGACATACATCCAAACAGCTGTTAATAGTAATTGTATGGACAAAGTACAGTAGATGTAGCACATATAGTATCAAGGGAGTTTACTAAAGATAACAATTTAGATCACTAAGCAGAAGTTTGTAACCATATGCAACATACTTTTTTTTATCACAGTAGCAATGCATTCTTCCACCTTCATAACTGTCAAGGTAAAGCTGGTTATATACAGACAACGAATGATTGACAACAAATAGACTGTCACTTATTAACAATAAAGCTATGTCTCTGCTTTCTTAAAAACATCACCTTCAATGCATATCATCAGACAATCAAGGGATGTGTCGAAGGATAACAGCATGTCAAATAAGTAGTATACATGATATTGTGCACTGGTAATGACTGTCTTGGACTAAAGAACAGTGTAGACTTCTATACGAACTATTTGGAAATTAAAAATAATTTTGCTTTTCATAGTGAATACAAATCCTTTGCCACATTGAGCTTTATGGAATTATTACTTTTGAAATAAATTCAACAATGTCATATTGAGAAATGGTCAAAGAACAGAGGGTCTCATGTATTCTGTTAAAATAATGAACTCAAGACACAGGAGTTAGCAAATGAAGAAAAAGGTGACAAAGCAGTCATTCTGAAGCAGAAACAATATCCTCCTTTTTGGAAGAATTTTCTGCATGCACTTCTGAAAAATAGGCCTTTTCAAGCTCAGTAGGATGTGGCACTTGCCAAAGTATTACTAACCCTCCTTAGGTGCCAAGGTTGCTGAAGTGAGGAAATATACTGATGCAGCTGGTCTGAATTCTGGTGGTGTAAGAAAGGCACATAATTAAGTTTGTCTGACAACGGGAGAGTTTCTGATCATCAGGCAGTATTCCAGTGCTAAAAATAAAGTTCATGGAGTCAGTGCACAACGTCTTATGGTTGGGAGACACAGTAAACTGTTAATGGAATAATGGTGTTAAGTTTACCAGTCCACTGGTCTCATTTGAAATTGGGAGGAGGGGGGTACTAAATTTTATTCTTTCTATTTCTTTAATTCTGTGAACATCTGAACAACTAAACCAAGCACTATGTTAGCAAGCACTCAACACTGTCGCTCAAACAATACCATCTGCAAATGGATAACTTCTAATATCTAGCAAGTTATGCGCATGCATATAATTCAGTCAAGTTAGTTATTATAGACTTTTAAGTCTTGAGTTAGTAATTTGTCATTCTTTTAAAGCCATCATGCTTGAGAGATTAAAGAATTCCAGGCACAGTCCTAATGAAACATTTTTCATCAAAATTCCAGTGTCTGTTGCAAGAACTTCAGAAATAAACCAAGAAGAGGGATTCTAATATCAGGCTTCAGTTCTAAATTCACTGATTTCACTGGAGTAAATGACATATTGGCAACATGTTTAGATAATATTTCAACCAATTATGCTTATAATGAGGCAAATATGTGTTGTTTGGATTTAGGATTTTCTGATCATTGCTCTGTTTATGGAGTTACTAAAAACAATAGAAATTTGCACAAAAAACCCTACACCAAATGTCAGTTCAGCAAAGAAAATATTAACTTATTCCATCATAGATTAAATAATGTGGAGGGGGCTATAGATCACTGTACTTCATGTTCTCAAAATTTTGCTTCTTTCTTGGAAAACTTCCTACATGCTTTTAATGAACTTTCCCCCTTACTGTACATCATAGAAAAGTAGGAAATAAGGTAGAGTGGATTATTGAAGGAATAAAAATATCGAATGCAAGAAAAAGACAGCTATAGAGGGAACTAAAACATAACAGGGGTCCTGATTTTGTTACCTATGTAAAAAAATTACAATAATATTTCTAAAAAGGTTGTAAAAGCAACAAAAGAACTGGAAAATAGTAGTTTTATTTTGGATAATGAAGACAAATCAAAGGGATTGTGGCAAGTGATCAAATCTGAAGCAAGTGCCACAGTTAGATGCCATGATATTTCTGAAATCAAGATAGAGGATAAAACTATTGTAAATTCTGCTCAGATTTCTGAATTATTTTATGAATTCTTTCTACATGTAAACAAATCAAACATCAATGTAGAAGATTAACTAGATAAGTTAAATTTCTTCAACAGTAAGCAATTTGAAGGTGAACTTTTCAGTATATTTACCAAAACTAATAAAAAAGATATAGAAAATGTGATACTATCACTAAAAAGTTAAACATCTGCAGGATGGGATGAGATACCAACAAAAGTGTTAAAAACATCACTAAAATAACTGCACAGCCACTATCTACAGTAATTAAGAAGATTATTTTCCAGACACTCTGAAGTACACAGTACTATTCAAGAAAGGCACAAAAGAACCTATGGGAAACTATCACCCAATCTCTCTTCTCACATCACTATAAAAATATTTGAAAAGGTAGTCAGCATACAAATTCAAAATTTGAAAAATTTAAAATCATCTGAAAAAATCAGTATGGACTTCAAAAAGACAAAACCTCAGGTTTTGCTATAAAGCATTTTGTAGGCAGAATTAGCTCCTCTCTAGACAATTCACTGTATTGCCACAGGAATTTTTTGTGACCTTTGATAATGTGAACCATTTCCTGCTACTCTGTAATCTGGAAAAGTATGGAATTAGGGGCATGGTATTACAATGGTTTAAAAAGTCCTATCTAACCAACCGAAGACAAAGAGTGGTTACATCATCTGAGAGAGGGACTTATACTTCAAAATGGAAAATCATTTCACATGGAGTACTCCAAGGTTATGTCTTAGGTCCCATTCTGTTTCTGTTTTACATAAATGATCTACCACTTAACACTAAATGTCACTTAGTTTATTTGCACATGAAACATCTGTAATCATTGCAAGTAACAGTACTGACCAAATTCCCCAAACTGTGTTAAACATTTTAGAAAAATTAGATAGTACCTGGTTTGGTTTAAACAGGTTAAAATTAAACATGGAAAAGACTCAGTCAATGCAGTTTAGAATAAAACAAGTGAAATTAAATGATATTCAGGTCAGTCACAGAAACCAGGATTTGCATGAAGATAGTTGTGTGAAATTCTCAGGAATGCAACTAGATTAAAATATATCATGGAGCTCACATGTACAGTACCTTGAAAATAAATTAAATAGCCTAGAATTTACAAAGAGGATATTATACAATGCTACCAGTATGGGCATAAGAAAAGTAGTATATCACAGCTGCTTTGAGTCAATAATAAGCTATGGAGTTGTAGTTAGGAGTAACACAAACCATGCGTCGAATATTAATACTTCAGGAAACCTTCATTAGAAATATGCACAATGTAAGGCGAGGAAAATCAAGTCACCCACACCTAAAAAATCTAAGTATGTTAAATGTTCTCTCACTATGCATCTATGAGATGATTATCTTTATACACAGTAAACTTGATTTATTTGTAGGAGATCAATTTCAGCATGATTACAACACCAAAAATCAAAATAATTTTATGCTGCCCAACCACGGCTTAAAATTTTATGCTCAAACTCCACTTTATATGGGTGCAAAAAATTATTTAGAAGTGAAAGGAAGAGAAGAGTTCAGCATTAATTTAGTACACACTGAGAAAAACATTATGTGAGAAACTAGTGTAGAATTGTTTCTATGAAGTAGAAGAATTCATGAATGACAACCTGAAAATTTGAGCAGGAAGGAGCAAGTACTTAGGAGTGTTGATTTTTAAAAGTTTGTTACTTCCAAAGAACAAATATTAATTGCTTAATTGATTAATTTTCTAGTACAGTATATTATATTACTGATATTGTAAGGAAAATTGTAAGCTAGTTTTTGTGTTTTGATGAGACTCTACACGAGTCAATGACTTGAAATTGTATGTTATGACACAATACTCTTCTAGCTATCTACTAACTGGTATAGTGTGTGAATCCTGTCATGCAAAAATATCACATTTAAATAAGCGATTCTGAAACTCTCATTTGCTCTTTTTGTCTATAATATCTACTACATAGTAAAGAGTTTGCAATAAATAGTCATAAAATGTAGTAATTTAATTTTACAAATTTTCTGTTTCTTTTCTAACCTGCAGTTATTATGTTTTCTTTCTGTCAATTAATCACTCGGAGAAAGGTCATGTAATACTCAAAATGAAATAAATAATAGATTATTCTTTTAATGTCTTACCATCTTCATCTGTCATTGCTAGAACTTCTTCACTCCTTGGTCCAGCACCTGCCCTGTTATATGCCTGCACCAGTACACTGTATTCTGTAAACTTACGAAGTCCAGACAGTATGTTCCTTAATTCCATGCCAGGAATTACTTCATATGTTTTGTAGTGGAATGGCTCTGATGAATTTGCTGCTCTGTATCCAATGTAATACCCCATTATTTCACCATGATGAAGATGTTCTTCTGGAGGCTGCAACAAGATTGATTTCAGAAAAATAACTAAAGGTAGTCTGTAAGTAAGAAATAAAATAATTTCACACACATTCTAATTGACTTATGTCTTGCCCTGGCACATAATGTGCAACACTAAGTGCAAAAAAGGGACTGCTTTGCTAAGTGATTCAGTGTATCTATTTTTATGAGATTTTATAAACTTCAGCTACATCCACATTTTATATGGTAGTATCCAATGATTATCTTTTATGTGCATGTAAAGACATCTGACTACTTTAAACAATGAATTGTCACCATTTGCAACATCTTTCATACAGGGTGATTCAGCTGTACCTACTACTGTCACTTCAAGCAACACAGAAAAAATGAGCAGGAACTTTTTGTAGAAAATTTAATGTAGTTAAATTTTGTACTGGGATGTGTATCACTGGAAGCCATGGTTTTATTTTTAAAAAATGTATAAAAGTGTCCTTCACATACACCCCCACCACATACTCATCCCTCTCCAGTCAGTATGTTGTTCATAGCACTCCCTCCTAGAACTGTGTAAAAATTTCCAACTACATGAACTGTTACCAATATATGATCATCTTTGGTGTCTATTGATTGGGCTATTATCCCACTAGTATGCAGCTTTACTGTATGGCTAAATGATGATGGCATCCTCTTGGGTAAAATATTCCAGAGGTAAAATAGTCCCCCATTCGGATCTCCGGGCGGGGACTACTCAAGAGGACATCCCTATCAGGAGAAAGAAAACTGGCGTTATACGTATCAGAGCGTGAAATGTCAGATCCCTTAATCAGGCAGGTAGGTTAGAAAATTTAAAAAGGGAAATGGATAGGTTAAAGTCAGATATAGTGGGAATTAGTGAAGTTCGGTGGCAGGAGGAACAAGACTTTTGGTCAGGAGAATACAGGGTTATAAATACAAAATCAAATAGGGGTAATGCAGGAGTAGGTTTAATAATGAATAAAAAAATAGGAGTGCAGGTAAGCTACTACAAACAGCATAGTGAACGCATTATTGTGGCCAAGATAGACACGAAGCTCAAGTCTATATGCCAACTAGCTCTGCAGATGATGAAGAAATTGATGAAATGTATGATGAGATGAAAGAAATTATTCAGATAGTGAAGGGAGATGAAAATTTAATAGTCATGGGTGACTGGAATTCGAGAGTAGGAAAAGGGAGAGAAGGAAACATAGTAGGTGAATATGGATTGGGAGAAAGAAATGAAAGAGAAAGCCGTCTGGTAGAATTTTGCACAGAGCATAACTTAATCATAGATAACACATGGTTCAAGAATCATGATAGAAGGTTGTACACATGGAAGAATCCTGATAGATTCCAGATAGATTATATAATGGTAAGACAGAGATTTAGGAACCAAATTTTAAATTGTAAGACATTTCCAGGGGCAGATGTGGACTCTGACCACAATCTATTGGTTATGAACTGTAGATTAAAACTGAAGAAACTGCAAAAAGGTGGGAATTTAAGGAGATGGGACCTGGATAAACTGACTAAACCAGAGATTGTATAGAGTTTCAGGGAGAGCATAAGAGAACGAGAGTAGAAGAACAATGGGTACCTCTGAGGGATGAAGTAGTGAAGGTAGCAGAGAATCAAGTAGGTAAAAAGACAAGGGCTGGTAGAAATCCTTGGGTAACAGAAGAAATGTTGAATTTAATTGATGAAATGAGAAAATATAAAAATGCAGTAAAAAAGCAGACAAAACGGAATACAAACGTCTCAAAAATGAGATTGACAGGAAGTGCAAAATGGCTAAGCAGGGATGGCTAGCGGACAGGTGTAAGGATGTAGAGGCTTATCTCATTAGGGGTAAGATAGATACTGCCTACAGGAAAATTAAAGAAACCTTTGGAGAAAAGAGAGCCACTTGTATGAATATCAAGAGCTCAGATGGAAACACAGTTCTAAGCAAAGAAGGGAAAGCAGAAAGGTGGAAGGAGTATATAGAGGGTCTATACAAGGGCGATGTACTTGAGGACAATATTATGGAAATGGAAGAGGAGGTTGTTGAAGATGAAATGGGAGATACGATACTGCATGAAGAGTTTGACAGAGCACTGAAAGACCTGAGTCGAAACAAGGCCCCGGGAGTAGACAACATACCATTAGAACTACTGACGGTCTTGGGGGATCCAGTCCTGACAAAACTCTACCATCTGGTGAGCAAGATGTATGAGACAGGCGAAATACCCTCAGACTTCAAGAAGAATATAGTAATTCCAATCCCAAAGAAAGCAGGTGTTGACAGATGTGAAAATTACCGAACTATCAGTTTAATAAGTCACAGCTGCAAAATACTAACGCGAATTCTTTACAGACAAATGGAGAAACTGGTAGAATATGTCCTAGGGGAAGATCAGTTTGGATTCCATATAAATGTTGGAACACGTGAGGCAATACTGACCCTACGACTTATCTTAGAAGAAAGATTAAGGAAAGGCAAACCTACATTTCTAGCATTTGTAGACTTAGAGAAAGCTTTTGACAATGTTGACTGGAATATTCTCTTTCAAATTCTAAAGGTCGCAGGGGTAAAATACAGGGAGCGAAAGGCTATTTACAATTTGTACAGAAACCAGATGGCAGTTATAAGAGTCAAGGGGCACGAAAAGGAAGCAGTGGTTGGGAAGGGAGTGAGACAGGGTTGTAGCCTCTCCCCGATGTTATTCAATCTGTATATTGAGCAAGCAGTAAAGGAAACAAAAGAAAAATTCGGAATAGGTATTAAAATCCATGGAGAAGAAATAAATACTTTGAGGTTCGCCAATGACATTGTAATTCTGTCAGAGACAGCAAAAGACTTGGAAGAGCAGTTGAACGGAATGGACAGTGTCTTGAAAGGAGGATATAAGATGAACATCAACAAAAGCAAAACGAGGATAATGGAATGTAGTCGAATTAAGTCGGGTGATGCCGAGGGAATTAGATTAGGAAATGAGACACTTAAAGAAGTAAAGGAGTTTTGCTATTTGGGGAGCAAAATAACTGATGATGGCCGAAGTAGAGGGGATATAAAATGTAGACTGACAATGGCAAGGAAAGAGTTTCTGAAGAAGAGAAATTTGTTGACATCGAGTATAGATTTAAATGTCAGGAAGTCATTTCTGAAAGTATTTGTATGGAGTGTAGCCATGTATGGAAGTGAAACATGGACAATAAGTAGTCTGGACAAGAAGAGAATAGAAGCTTTCGAAATGTGGTATTACAGAAGAATGCTGAAGATTAGATGGGTAGATCACATAACTAATGAGGAGGTATTGAATAGAATTGGGGAGAAGGGGAGTTTGTGGCACAACATGACAAGAAGAAGGGACCGGTTGGTTGGACATGCTCTGAGGTATCAGGGGATCACAAATTTAACATTGGAGGGCAGCGTGGAGGGTAAAAATCATAGAGGGAGACCAAGAGATGAATACACTAAGCAGATTCAGAAGGATGTAGGTTGCAGTAGGTACTGGGAGATGAAGAAGCTAGCACATGATAGAGTAGCACGGAGAGCTGCATCAAACCAGTCTCAGGACTGACGACCACAACAACAACATAGTTAGTTGTTTTGTTAGTACTACGAATATTACCATTCCTGTAAGGGTTACTGCTTTTGTAAACATCATGCTAAAATGAATTACATTGACACTTTGATCCAAAATTCATCCTTAGCATAGTAGTTTCATAGTCTAAGGCCTTACAAGTACAATGATGTAACTGTTATTTAAAGCTGCTAAAGTTGACAAAACTGTTACATAAAATTTACACAAACATCAATTTTACAATTTGTAAGGCCTGGCTACACTGATGCCATAATAATGTCAGCCAGTGAAGGCCAGAAAATTTCAAATGTGGGAAATAATTCGGTCTGTCACAAATATTTGTGCAGTGGTAGGAGAGCTTGCAATGAACAACATACTACTGTAGAAATCCTGACCAACTGTGGTTGAATTTGGGAGTGGGGGTGTGGCTGAATGTCCATTTGGTATGGTTTACTAGAATAACTCTAAAACTGTGGTCTCTAGGAAAAATTTAACTGCATTAAATTTCCCACAAAAAGGTCCTGTTCCATTTTTTTCTGTAGTAGTAACAGTTTGCACATAGTAAGTGAAAGAGTATCAAAATCTCACCTGTGGGCTGCACAAAATGCCAGTGGTAGGGGTAGCTGTATATTCTAGACAGTCACATAAAAAATACCACCTTCACATTTGCACCGATATTGATATAAGGGTACATTATCAAGACATCACAAGAACTGACAAATTCAAAGAAAAATTTTGTCTCTAATCAACAATACCACGACAGCTGTTCAAGTGTGGTTCAACACATTCATAAATAGTTTTCAGAAACAGTCCTAGCATTGCTGTATGTTTACTTTCTGTTTATTTCATCTGACTGTATAGACATTTATACCATCTTATTTGTAACTATCACAGGACTCAAAGGCTACTCACCTTCCAGGTAACAAGGAGTGTTTCTGAGTTCCTAGCCTGCACCTGGATATCACGTGGTGGTCCACCAGGAACTTCTTCTGCAGTTGTTATGGTGATTATGCTACTACCATTTGACACACCAAGTGAATTTCTAGCCAGTACACGCAAGTGATATGTATGAGCAGGGAGCAGATCATTAATACTGGCACTTGTCTGTTCTCCATCCACTATGATTTGCTGCACATTCTTTTGCCATGAAGATGCTATGAAATATCAAGTTTCAAGCATTATTCTATTATACTCTGCTATATAGTAATTTATTTTATTTGTAAAAATAAACAATTATGAAACAAGTACATAAAAAACTGCAACTGATTGTGGTCCGATTCACAATGATGTGTTTAGTTTGACAAATATCAATCTTTTGACTGACTTTGTATTTTGCTCTATTTTTTCCTGTCCTTTTCTAACCTCTGCACAAGTAACATATCCATTCTTCTTGATAATCTCCGCTACACACACCACTCTTACACATACCCTTGGTATCAAGCCTGTTTCATATCACCCCTTCTTTCAGTTTGACATTAACTCATTGATAACCAGCTGAAGCACAGCTTGAGTCATGACACTCCTTTAAAACAACTGCACCAAAGTATAGGTTGAGCCATAGCACAGTGAAACATAGAAGCCAGTTTTTGATCAGAAATGAAACAGGTTTCATATCAGAACAATATACGAATGTGTGAGGGTACAAAATTTTTACTGGATTAAATTTGGGACTTTTTACATAAGCATCACAGGTGCAACATTTTCTGTACCTTTGTCATCTATAAATGAGCAAGGGCATTTGTAATTAATAGTGGTTATGAGGTTTAAATACTGCACAAGAGAATCAGTTTCATGTGTGTGATATTTTGTGTTAATTCAGATATTTGTTTTGTATTGTATTATTTGTTTGTGGCACTCCTCAGGTGGCATGCATCAGGTGGAGTTCATCAGCAGATGCCCTTACATTCACAGCAAGTGTGGTTCAGGGCTACCAACACCTCACTGACAGCCTAAGGGGAAACTTGGAATAAAAAATGGAGAGACTTACCAGTGAAGAAACGAGATAATACTGGATAACACCAATATTAAAAAATGTATAATTTGAATTTTGTAAATTAAGTCTCCACTCTAAACAGTTCCCTGTAGTTGAATCCATAAGAAATATCCATGGTTTGAACTAGCTGAAAGTTATTTCAAGAGTAGAGCTGGAGACTGACTATTAAGTAACATTTTTTGAAGAAACATACATAAAGAATTTTCATAGTTGTGCCACCCAGAATGCTCTCAATACCCACAGCTGCTTCCTGTCTTGCACTGCCTTCTATTTCATTTTCTGCAATTACTTTGAAAGAAAAGCTAGCAAATGAGTAGCAGGAAATAGCACAATTGGGAGCTTGCACAGTAATGAGCTATATAAGTATACTTGCTAGATTTTCTAAAAATATAACATGCTTGTTGTGTTAGCAGAAAATTTTGGATGCTATAGAAAAGGAATTGAATACGCTTTCACCTCCAACACAGATACAGCAGACTCCTCAAAAGAAATGAACTAATGCAACCTACTCCTCTTTATTTTGTACTTTTTTCTGCCTACTTGATCTCTAACACATTTTTGTAGCATTAAATCCAAAACTGTATTTGTTTTATTCCATTCTTTAACTGCCATGCTGTACTATGAGCCAAATGTGCACTGTCATTGGCTAGTGACATATTTTTCACTAGTGACCATCTGTTCTCTGCACCCTCATCTTACATCGATAATTTTGTTCATTTTGGATTCTTTACTTGTTTGACCATACATTCCCAAGTTTGATTTTATTAGAATTTTTATTGCTCTTCACAGTATATATTCTGTTTCTACTTAAAATGAAACTGCATGGTAATGGCTTTTCTGAGTTCATCTTTCTCACTGTAAGTTACCTGAAACCACAGTATTTGGACCTGTTCCACATGCATTAGTATTCCAGTTAAGAGGTCTTCCTAACATTTTTGATTTTTCAGTATACAGATTAATCAGCAGTGATGGCAGAGATTAACTTTTCTTTATCCTGATTAAACAATAGTGTATGGTTTTTAGTTTCAGGTGTCATATTGTTTACAAAGGTTTTGTATTTGTTGACAATTGCATGTATGTACCTATTCTTAATCTCCATTGACACAATCGACCATCTCTTTTTCTGGAAGGCCTAAAACATCACAAATGACTTCAGTTTCAACCTGAACATCAAGAACCTTCCCAGAGTCTGCACAAGAGCAAGTAGAGAAGGCAGAGAAATGTGTCACCGCAGGGAATTTTACTCAACTAACTCTATTAAATATCTTTACAAAATGATCAGCCTTTACTTGAAGAAGTTCAAAATTTAGTTCATGTAGGTAATCCGGCTGTCATATCTAAAGGAAGTAATCTTTAAAGCATTGAGCAAAATCTGTCAAATGCATTATTATGTTTTAATGCAAGACAAACTGGTCTAAACCAGATGGTTCATGGAGACAGGTGTGTACATTACATTTGAAGAACAGAAAGATCACAAGCATTAAGATAAAATTTTCACTCTGCAGCAGAGTTTGAAACTTTCTGGCAGATTAAAACTAAGACCTACACTGGGATTTGAACCTGGAACTTTTGCCTTTCATGGGCCATGAGCAATCCAGTTAAAACTCACAAATCCAGCCTCACAACTTTATTTCTCTAGGTACCTCTTCCCTAGCTCTCAAACTTCACACAAGTTCTCCTGTACACCTCGAGGGACTAGCTGTGGTGAAAATGGCTCAATCACAGCATGGAATGAATTTTCACTGTGTAGCTAAGTGTATAAGTTGATAAGAGCACTGTGTGTAAAATTTGAGTTTCAGACCAGCACGCAGCTTTAATCGTCCAGGGAAACTTCAAAACAGCACACACTTCACTGCACAGAGAAAGATTCATTCTGAAAATTTTGTTATCTCATAAATATATAGTTTTCTCAACTGAGCTTTCCTTTTGATGCAATAAACATACACTCCTGGAAATGGAAAAAAGAACACATTGACACCGGTGTGTCAGACCCACCATACTTGCTCTGGACACTGCGAGAGGGCTGTACAAGCAATGATCACACGCACGGCACAGCGGACACACCAGGAACCACGGTGTTGGCCGTCGAATGGCGCTAGCTGCGCAGCATTTGTGCACCGCCGCCGTCAGTGTCAGCCAGTTTGCCGTGGCATACGGAGCTCCATCGCAGTCTTTAACACTGGTAGCATGCCGCGACAGCGTGGATGTGAACCGTATGTGCAGTTGACGGACTTTGAGCGAGGGCGTATAGTGGGCATGCGGGAGGCCGGGTGGACGTACCGCCAAATTGCTCAACACGTGGGGCGTGAGGTCTCCACAGTACATCGATGTTGTCGCCAGTGGTCGGCGGAAGGTGCACGTGCCCGTCGACCTGGGACCGGACCGCAGCGACGCACGGATGCACGCCAAGACCGTAGGATCCTACGCAGTGCCGTAGGGGACCGCACCGCCACTTCCCAGCAAATTAGGGACACTGTTGCTCCTGGGGTATCGGCGAGGACCATTCGCAACCGTCTCCATGAAGCTGGGCTATGGTCCCGCACACCGTTAGGCCGTCTTCCGCTCACGCCCCAACATCGTGCAGCCCGCCTCCAGTGGTGTCGCGACAGGCATGAATGGAGGGACGAATGGAGACGTGTCGTCTTCAGCGATGAGAGTCGCTTCTGCCTTGGTGCCAATGATGGTCGTATGCGTGTTTGGCGCCGTGCAGGTGAGCGCCACAATCAGGACTGCATACGACCGAGGCACACAGGGCCAACACCCGGCATCATGGTGTGGGGAGCGATCTCCTACACTGGCCGTACACCACTGGTGATCGTTGAGGGGACACTGAATAGTGCACGGTACATCCAAACCGTCATCGAACCCATCGTTCTACCATTCCTAGACCGGCAAGGGAACTTGCTGTTCCAACAGGACAATGCACGTCCGCATGTATCCCGTGCCACCCAACATGCTCTAGAAGGTGTAAGTCAACTACCCTGGCCAGGAAGATCTCCGGATCTGTCCCCCATTGAGCATGTTTGGGACTGGATGAAGCGTCGTCTCACGCGGTCTGCACGTCCAGCACGAATGCTGGTCCAACTGAGGCGCCAGGTGGAAATGGCATGGCAAGCCGTTCCACAGGACTACATCCAGCATCTCTACGATCGTCTCCATGGGAGAATAGCAGCCTGCAATGCTGCGAAAGGTGGATATACACTGTACTAGTGCCGACATTGTGCATGCTCTGTTGCCTGTGTCTATGTGCCTGTGGTTCTGTCAGTGTGATCATGTGATGTATGTGACCCCAGGAATGTGTCAATAAAGTTTCCCCTTCCTGGGACAATGAATTCACGGTGTTCTTATTTCAATTTCCAGGAGTGTATTTCATTACTTAACATAAGCTGGTTTAGAATGTTTTTTTTTTTCAAAGAGTTTTACCATTCTCCAAATGAAAACTGCTATAGGTCAGATTTGTTGGAATATGGAAGGCAATTCACTGCTAGCTGACATATTATACTGACAATGACTCAAAACACACTACTGTCTCAGATAGGAACAATGAAAAGTAGCAACTGGGAAGAAGCAATATTCTGAGGTAGACTTCTCATGGCATGATTTTTGATAATTTAACATGCTCCTTGGGTCCAGCATTGTCTGATAGAGCTGCAGGAAGCCAAGGCACTAATGAATCTATTTCAGTAAATTAACTGTGATCTAAAGTGGACTTGGACATTAACGACAAAGTGATACCATTCCAGCTCGATACAGGAGCTGCAGTTTCACTGATCAATCAAGACACGTACAAACAGCTGGGCACACCTCCATTGCATACCACAAATGTTAAGTCAACTAGTTTTTCAGGTCAAGATATCCCTGTGTTAGGACAGTGCAGCCTTCTTGCAACATACAAAGGACAAAAAAAACTTGTGTCATTTTACGTCATTCGTTCTTCTTCTGCAGCGAACTTGTTTGGTTTCGATTTATTTCAGTTGTTTAACTTGTCTATAGTAGATCAGGTCCTGTCAGTGAACCAGACTGTGACTTCAGACAGTGTTTCTCGTCTATGTGAAGAATTTGCAGACATTTTTGCACCGGGCCTCAGTTGCGCTAAGAACTATAAACCACATTTGGAACTGAAAGTAAACGCGCAACCGAAATTTTTCAGAGTGCACAATGTTCCCCACGCATTGCGTGATGAGGTCGCAAAAACATTACACGATTTGGAATCACAAGGTGTAATTGAATGTGTGCAGGCTTCTCTCTGGGCATCACCCTTAGTAATTTTGCCAAAATCTTCGGGAAAACTGAGACTTTATGTGGACTTCAAGGCAACAGTGAATCCACAACTAGTGATTGCAACTTTGCCTTTACCCCGCCCGGAAGATCTTTTTGACAAACTGTGCCCGGGTAAATATTTTTCGAAGTTGGGCCTCGCAGATGCGTACTTGCAAATACCGGTGGACGAAGAATCCCAGCGCATTTTGGTGGTTAACATGCATTTTGGGTTGTATCAATTCAAACGACTGCCATTCGGGTGTGCATCTGCCCCTGCATTGTTTCAGCAATATCTACAAACTGTTTGTGCGTCGGTCCCTACTGTAGCAAATTATCTGGACAATATTGTGATCTCCGGATAGATGGAAGAAGAACATTTGGCCAATCTCAGAACATTATTTCAGGTCTTGCGACAAAATGGTCTTCGTTTGCGGAAGGACAAATGTGTGTTTTTTGCTCATGATTTGCCATACCTGGGACATGTACTCAATGCCCAAGGCATACATCCCAGTCCCACGCACCTTCGTGCCATACAAGACTTGCCTTCGCCGCAGAATTTGAAGCAGCTACAGAGTGTGCTGGGAAAAAATTACTATAACAGATATGTGCCACATGCCTCTTCCATTTAAACTCTGCTTCATCGCTTACGCCGTAAAGGTGTTCCATTCGTCTGGACGACGGAATGCGAATGCGCTTTTCGCCAGTTGAAATCGGCGTTGTTTTCCAATACTTGCCTTACACCATTCGATCCCCAGAAGCCCCTTTTGTTGATGGTGGATGCATCGGATTTTGGGATCGGTGCTGTGCTTGCGCACAAAGATGGATCGCACGATCACTCTATTATTGCCTTTGTGTCCAAATTGCTCTCGTCTGCACAAAGAAATTATTCACAGATCGAGAAAGAAGCATTGGCTCTCGTATTTGGTGTTACAAAGTTTCATGATTTCTTGTATGGTCGTCACTTTACCATAATCTCAGACCACAAACCTTTGACATCGCTTTTTCATCTGACCAAGTCTGTACCTCCACGTACAGCACAGAAATTCATTCACTGGTCTATTTTCCTCTCGCAGTACCACTATGATATCTTGTATCGGTCCACTGCTAAGCATGGAAACGCCAATGCATTGTCCTGCTTGCCTGTTGCTGAGGATAGGACATTCGTTTCCTCCGAACTTGCTTGCATGTTCATTGATGCAGAAACCAATGACATGGTCGAATCTTTTCCGATTGATTTTTATTGTGTA
The DNA here is from genome assembly GCF_021461385.2 of Schistocerca piceifrons. Classification (NCBI taxonomy): domain Eukaryota; kingdom Metazoa; phylum Arthropoda; class Insecta; order Orthoptera; family Acrididae; genus Schistocerca; species Schistocerca piceifrons. Next base: position 643,506,394 of record NC_060139.1, read on the forward strand.
CCTACAGCCACAGCTGCCATCCCTGTCCTTGCTACCATTCTGCATTTTGTTGCTGTGCAATGGCCCTTGTCAAAGTCATGGATAGGGGACCCGTTGGTTCGCCGATTTTTTGCATGGCGGAAATTCTTTGCATGGCCAAAAGCCACTTCCCCTTGGCAATGCTTACACATCGATTTTGCTGGTCCATTCCGGAATGCTCGATGGTTGGTTGTGGTAGATTCATTCAGTAATTTTCTTTTTGTTGTCCGGATGTCTTCCATGATATCATCTGCCACCGTCCAAGTGTTATCTGCTATCTTTTGCATTGAAGGTCTTCCACAGACTATTGTTTCCAACAATGGCCCACAATTCATGTCCGCAGAATTTCAGTCATTCTGCAAGGCCAATGGTATTCAACATCTGACGTCCGCTCCATTTTCGCCACAGTCAAACGGTGGTGCTGAACGATTGGTCAGGACTTTCAAGTCACAGATGTTGAAGTTGAAAGAGTCGCATTCTCAGGAAAACACGGTATTGCTCTTTTTGTCCTCATATCGCTCTCAGCCCAGAGATGGTCGCTCACTGGCTGAGTTGCTCCACGGTCACCCTAATCAAACCTTGATGTCTTTGCTACATCTGCCGCATCAGGTTCCTGTGCAGCGGCAGACACCTGCTTTTGTCCCAGGCGACGTTGTCTACTACCGCCACTACTGAGGTTCACGGCGTTGGCTCAAAGGGTGCATTCTTCGCTGCCTCGGACGCGCTATGTATCTGGTTTTGGGGGCCTCTGGTGAGGTGCGCTGGCATCTCAACCAGCTGCACCTCTGTTGTCACACGGGATCTGCCGCTCACCGTCTGCTTTCAGCAACGGTGCCGTCCGGTCAGTGCCCTGGGAAACCATCTACTGGCTCGCTGCAACTGCCGGGCGCCTCCCTGGGTCACGCACTGATCGCTTCCCGTGACCAGTTGTCCTCCGACATGGAACTCTTGCCCGCTCCGAACCATATGTCGTCTTCGCCTGTCGGGTGCCCCGGACACACACACACACATATCCATCCGAACATATACAGACACAAGCAGACATATATCATATATGTCTGCTGGTGTCTGTATATGTGTGGATGGATATGTGTGTGTGTGCGAGTGTATACCTGTCCTTTTTTCCCCCTAAGGTAAGTCTTTCTGATGTGACTTACCAAATGAAAGTGCTGGCAGGTCGACAGACACACAAACAAACACGAACAAACATACACACCAAATTCAAGCTTTTGCAACAAACTGTTGCCTCATCAGGAAAGAGGGAAGGAGAGGGAAAGACGAAAGGATGTGAGTTTTAAGGGAGAGGGTAAGGAGTCATTCCAATCCCGGGAGCGGAAAGACTTACCTTAGGGGGAAAAAAGGACGGGTATACACTCGCTCACACACACATATCCATCCACACATATACAGACACAAGCAGACATATATAAAGACAAAGAGTTTGGGCAGAGATATCAGTCAAGGCAGAAGTGCAGAGGCAAAGATGTTGTTGAATGACAGGTGAGGTATGAGTGGCGGCAACTTGAAATTAGCGGAGATTGAGGCCTGGTGGATAACGGGAAGAGAGGATATATTGAAGAGCAAGTTCCCATCTCCGGAGTTCGGATAGGTTGGTGTTAGTGGGAAGTATCCAGATAACCCGGACGGCGTAACACTGTGCCAAGATGTGCTGGCCGTGCACCAAGGCATGTTTAGCCACAGGGTGATCCTCATTACCAACAAACACTGTCTGCCTGTGTCCATTCATGCGAATGGACGGTTTGTTGCTGGTCATTCCCACATAGAATGCGTCACAGTGTAGGCAGGTCAGTTGGTAGATCACGTGGGTGCTTCCACACATGGCTCTGCCTTTGATCGTGTACACCTTCCGGGTTACAGGACTGGAGTAGGTGGTGGTGGGAGGGTGCATGGGACAGGTTTTACACCAGGGGCGGTTACAAGGGTAGGAGCCAGAGGGTAGGGAAGGTGGTTTGGGGATTTCATAGGGATGCTCTAAGAGGTTACGAAGGTTAGGTGGACGGCGGAAAGACACTCTTGGTGGAGTGGGGAGGATTTCATGAAGGATGGATCTCATTTCAGGGCAGGATTTGAGGAAGTCGTATCCCTGCTGGAGAGCCACATTCAGAATCTGATCCAGTCCCGGAAAGTATCCTGTTATAAGTGTGGCACTTTTGTGGTTCTTCTGTGGGAGGTTCTGGGTTTGAGAGGATGAGGAAGTGGCTCTGGTTATTTGCTTCAGTACCAGGTCGGGAGGGTAGTTGCGGTATGTGAAAGCTGTTTTCAGGTTGTTGGTGTAATGCTTCAGGGATTCCGGACTGGAGCAGATTCGTTTGCCACGAAGACCTAGGCTGTAGGGAAGGGACCGTTTGATGTGGAATGGGTGGCAGCTGTCGTAATGGAGGTACTGTTGCTTGTTGGTGGGTTTGATGTGGACAGACGTGTGAAGCTGGCCATTGGACAGGTGGAGGTCAACATCAAGGAAAGTGGCATGGGATTTGGAGTAGGACCAGGTGAATCTGATGGAACCAAAGGAGTTGAGGTTGGAGAGGAAATTCTGGAGTTCTTCTTCACTGTGAGTCCAGATCATGAAGATGTCATCAATAAATCTATACCAAACTTTGGGTTGGTAGGCCTGGGTAACCAAGAAGGCTTCCTCTAAGTGACCCATGAATAGGTTGGCGTACGAAGGGGCCATCCTGGTACCCATAGCTGTTCCCTTTAATTGTTGGTATGTCTGGCCTTCAAAAGTGAAGAAGTTGTGGGTCAGGATGAGGCTGGCTAAGGTAATGAGGAAAGAGGTTTTAGGTAGGGTGGCAGGTGGTCGGCGTGAAAGGAAGTGCTCCATCGCAGCGAGGCCCTGGATGTGCGGGATATTTGTGTATAAGGAAGTGGCATCAATGGTTACAAGGATGGTTTCTGGGGGTAACGGATTGGGTAAGGATTCCAGGCGTTCGAGAAAGTGGTTGGTGTCTTTGATGAAGGATGGGAGACTGCACGTAATGGGTTGAAGGTGTTGATCTACGTAGGCAGAGATACGTTCTGTGGGGGCTTGGTAACCAGCTACAATGGGGCGGCCGGGATGAATTTGTGAATTTTAGGAAGAAGGTAGAAGGTAGGGGTGCGGGGTGTCGGTGGGGTCAGGAATAATCGGCTCATGATTGATACATAAAGATGCCTGCAGAAATGAGCTTGAGGTATTTTGGTTGGTGCCGGGCAGTATGGTAAGATCTTTTGATTGGTTTCAGCAGAGTTAAGATTGGTGATGTTCAGATGGCCACACTGCTGGAGGGCTTAAGACAACAATCATGAGATTAAGAATAATTTGTGGTTGTAAGCATGAACACCTGGTAATATTATGGAACTTCGAGTTTTTTAAGTGGATTTCTGTTATTATTTCTTTTGTGACCACATAATTTTTATTCTATTTAACTCTTTTTAAGCAGCTGTGAACTTTAACATTTTGCTGCATTACTTCAAACTGTGTGATGAACTTGTTAGGTGCATTGCTACTTTTGGTCAATATGACTATTGTAATCTGGCCAGAGCAACTGAAGATAGTGATCATGTGTGTGAGAGATGTGTCTGCTAATGGGAATCTGTGTATGACTTCCTTTCTTTTCAGAATATGGCATTGGCCGGAAGCTCAGTGTGTAACAGTCTTTTTGTTGTGCTTGTCTGCAACCCAACATGTCATCTTTATGGTGACTAACAATCTATCCTTTTCATAACAGTGTTGATATTCCAACCTGAACTTTCAATTGTTTAGTTTAAATATTGTTCAATTGATTTATTGAATTTATGCGAGGTCATCATACACATATGTCTGTGTGATCATTTGTATTAAACATTTGGTTTGAATTCCAAACAATGCAGTTTAAGCAACATCATTTTCCTACATGATCTTACTTAAATATTTCATCTTTTATCTCAATTATTTATTTATTACTTTTTTGATAGTTTGTCTGTACTAGTAAACTGTTTGAAGAAGCTTAACTGTTTTAGTTTTTGGTCTTAAATGCAGTAGTGCATGGTCACCCCCTAAGGGCTTCAGCAGACCATGCAAAAGTTTTAGACTATGCATTGCTCACCTTAGCTATAACATTTTGTCCTGTCATAATTGAGTATTACTTGTTTAGGGACTGAGTAACAGATACGGAAAGTTAAGTTGCAATCACATGTGTCCTTTTATGGTTGAGGTCTTCTCTGACAGTAGTAGCATCTACCAGCAGGACAGCTGTTAATTTCACAAGGCTAGAATCTGCTACAATACTTGAGGAGCATGACAGTGAACTTATGTTGATGCCTTGGCTGCCAAATTAATCTCATTTGAACACAATCGATCACATATGGGACTATCAAGCATCAGCTTGCATTCACAAATCGTGCTGTAATCTGTGGGAATTGCATGACCCGTGTGTAGCATGTGGTGCCACATACTCCTGGAAAAATAATAAGTATTTGAAAGTTCCTGGCAGATTAAAACTGCGTGCCAGAATGGGACTTGAACTTGGGACCTCTGCCTTTCACTGACAAGTGTTCAACCAACTGCCTCAACTGACTCAAGACCCACACTCTAAGCTTTAATTCCGCCCCAGTACCTCATTTCCTACCTTCCAAACTTCACAGAAGTTCTCCTGCATACCGTCCAGCACTAGTGCTGCTGGAAGAAAGGATACTGTGGAGACATGTCTTAGTCATTGCCTAGGGGATTGTAGAAGATGAGGTACTGATAAAATTAAAGCTGTGAGGATAGGTCATGGGTTGTGCTTGGATAGTTCAGTCGATGGAGCACTTGCCTGCAAAAGGCAAAGGTCACTGGTTTGAACCCCAATCCAGCACACTATTTTAATATGTCAGAAAGTTCCAAATCAGTGTACACTCCACTGCAGAGTGAAAATTCATTCTACCAAGGACTTTTTGAATCCATATCATGCTGAACCACTGCTGTATTGTGTTCCAACAGTGGGCCAATGTGTTATGAAGCAGGTGGTGGTAATGTAGCATATATCTCAGATCATCTCAGCTCTGTTCAAAGAAATGTGAAATTCAATATGTAAATGGGAAAAAATTGATGATTTAAATTTTTAGACACCTTAGCTCACCACAAAACTGATTATGTTCTTGGAAATGCAGTTAACTGCAGTTCTGCTTGAACAGATTTGTATCTTCAAATAACCAGTTTTCATCATTCTTCTGGAAACGTCCTCAAGACAAGACCAATTAACAAGGTCAGAAATCTAACAACATTGCTGCTGTCATCAAATTTTGCAGTGTGAATGCCATGATATCCTCAGACACAATGCCAAATCAAATGGACCAAACACACTCTCCTGCATCATGTGCCCATGCATGCACAAAAGCATGCTGGACACTAAAATTGCTTCCCTAAATGTCTCACTAAGCTATCGCAAAGCACCACAAACAATTTAAACTGGTTTGATTGTTATGATGTTTAGTACCTTTTTGTCTGAATGCTCCTTATTTTATTACTGATAAGGACTATCTGCAGGACAGTAGTGCATTCCAATGTGGATGTTCTGGATCATGTGGCTGAATAGGGAAAATATAAACAAAAGCTTTTTTTTTTTTTTTTTTTTTTTTTCAGGCATGAGAGATGTTTTTTCATTCTTTTGATTTAGAGGCTGGTTGGTTGTTCAAAGCTTGTACATAAAAATGTTAAAAATTGACAAGAGTTGTAATATACAAACTTAAAGTTAATGTGGAGTGTTAAGAAAATTTTAATGGACTAAAGTTTGAGCTGAAGACATATTGCAGACTTTCATGGACAGTGTTGTATCACTGAACTATCTACACCTAGTAAAGTTTTCATTTACTGCTAACACTCCTCTGTTTCATCAAGTTCTGCAGATCCTCTACTGCTAAACAGGCACGTATGCAATTCCTCTGACATGAAATTCTAATTTGCTAACAACTGGGAAAAATCTTCATAAAAGTAAGGAATATGATTTTGAAAGAGACTACACCCCTCTTGTTATATATTTATAACCAAATGCCAAATGGAAAGCATTATTTCTCCATAAAATTTGAAGTCACCAATAAAAAAAAAGAAGAAAGTTGTTTGTATATCAGATTTATTGGTGATAAAAATAATTTTAGGGTTTTATACAGCATCTACGTTAAAACAAAAATCATTTCCACACTTACCCATTGTGCTTTTATACTGTATAATGTATACAGATACAGGGCTGTTTCCATCATATGAATGGTCCCACGTGAGGTTAACAGATCTGCTCGTGTGACCAGTCACATGCATGTTAGTGGGAGGCCCTGGAGTTTCCTGGACTATGAGATGGAAGTCAGAACGGTCACTTCCAAAGTGGTTTGTAGCTTGACATATGAAAGAGGAGGAATCATCTCTGTTGACATTCTTTATTAGGAGCCTTGAATGGACTCCGAATTCCAGACTCTCTTCACTTACTTCTGCTCTAGGGTGTTGTGCTGGATCAAATGGCTGTCCTTGTAAAAACCAGTTAATAGAAATTGGTTTGTCTCCCTTTGCAACACAATCCAATGTGGCAACACCAGCTTTAACCACTGTCACATTCTGCACCGGAGAGGAAAATGTGGCAGGCACTAAAAACAAAAGCAAAGTGAGCCTGATTAGCTTTTCTAAAGTAGTTATTAATGCATAGTGAATCATGGGAACAAAATTTTGTAACTTTATTTTTATTTTCGTTACACTTGTAGTTCTGATAGGTAAGTTTTTTTGCAAATATTTAACTGAATTGTGTAAAAAAGAGAGTGTACAGTATTTATTGCTGTTTACATGATATTAAAGATTCAAGGACTCAAAGTTCTTACCACAACAGTACAAAGAAAGGAACATAAGGAAGCATGAAAGGAGATATGAAAAACATAGTATGGCATGTTACAAAACATCCCAGATCAGGAGAGACAAAAATGACAATGAGAAGTTTTTGTTTCTTAATGTTCTGTCTTGAAAAGGATAGATTGCTGTCCATCACATAGAGAAGGCACTGAGTTGCAGACAGACACAATACAAAATACTAGAAATATTTAAAAACTTTGAGACAAAGTCCTTGTCAGAAGTAGAACTCTCACATATTCACACAACAACAACTCACATACACATAGCCACCGTCTCTGGGTGCAAAGACTCAATTATGGCTACATCTGATCTGAGCAGCAATCTAGCTGGGGTATGTGGTGGGGGTAAGGAATATGCATGAATAAGAAAGGAAGGGATAGCAGGGCAATGGTGGGGGAAGGTGCTACCTTCAAAGCATGCAAGGATGTGGTTAGGACAGGACAGGTCAGGCTGCTAGGTGCTGCTTTGAGTGGCTGAGCTAGAGGGTGAGAGGATGGAGTGGGGGAAGAAGGAGGAGGGAAGAAGAGAGAGGAGAGAGGAAAGAAGTATAGAAGAGGAAAGGACTTGTAGATGGGCTGGCAGGAAATAAGATATGTGTGTACTGTAGTGAAAGCAGGGAAGGGGTGAGACAGGTGCAGGACAGTGACTGTAAGTGTAAAAATCAAGATTGTTGATTACAGTGTTTATCACATCTGTCAAAGAGCTCACACACCAGCTGTTATATGTGCTCTTGTTCAGTACTGGCAGTTGATTTGTTCTCAGTGTTTCTTGCAATGTTCCATGGAAGTGGCAGAGTGTTAGAACTTCCAACAGATCTCAAGTAGTGGTAATCTAATGCAGAAAACCAGTCTCAAATGTTACAGCATATCTTCTTCTGTGATGTATTTATGGTACATGAGTGTTCATATTTTATGTGCTATTTTGGTTGAGATGCTTGAACAAGAAAATGTAATTTGTTTGAATGGTTAACACTTAGCCACACTGACATTGGCGATCCCAATGTGATTTTACCTGGCGAGAACAGCCTACAAATACCAGAAAAAGCAGTATAAATTCTCAAGGATGGACAAAGAATTTTTTCATGAAAATCCAAGAATCAGCATCCACTGAAGGATCATCGGTATCTTGATTTCCATGATAATATCTCCATTCTGGTCTCACAATCCAATACTCTAATTTGCACAGATAGAAGCAAGGTTCCATTATGCAGGTATAACTACCAATTCAACCAAATTTGCTCTGATGGACAGTTGCCTGAACCATCTTTATGCAGCTGAAATAGAAGATATAATTACTGCTCTTCCTGCACGAGATCCTCATCATGAACTCAGGAGAGAACTGACAAAAAATTTTCATCTCACAAGAAGAGCATGTGTGTCAAGTTCTATCACTGAGAGATATTGAAGACAGGAAGTCATCACAATATCTGACACACCTTTGCGGCAAGGGTGAGGCAGGAACTGTATCCAACACCTTGCTATGTATGCTGTGGAGTAGCCATCTTCCAGCCTAGGTTAAAGCTGTAATAACATGTCAGATGGAAATACCATTGGACACTGATGCAGATCTGACTAACAGAATTCATTATACAATAATTCCTCCATCAGTGAATGCAGTAGCAGTGCCACAAAACAGTGTTTCATTACCGGCAGTGACACACATAATTACAATCGCTAGTCAGACAAAGTTGATGCTCTGACCAAACAGAAAAGCAAACTGTTGCTTCATCACAAATCCAGAAATGACAGATGACATTATTTCAGAAGTTCACAAAGGCATATCAAGCTGAACTCATCAACCCTGGATAGCACAGAACAGCCACCTACTGTATGTTTGTATCACTTCAAATTTGGAGATTACCTTGTGGCTACAAACACAGCAGTGTCAGTGGGATATAGTTGCATCTGGACAAAAATTTCTTAGCAACACTGGCTCAGACTTGTGCATTTATCCACTCTGCAATTGTTGACCACCAACTTCATTCTGAATTTCTGTCACAAACACTTCATCTATAGCAACTTAAGATACGATAAGCAATGAAGATATTTTGAAAATAGCCATGGTCACCCCATGCAGCTTGTTTGAGAGTCTCTCCATGACATTTGGTTTATATGGTCCATTCAGTCTTGGTGAAGGTTCATTGAATCCATGTTGCAATGGTTGTCATTCTGTTTGGCATTCCTAGATGATGTTATTGTCTTTACAACAACTTCAGAACAGCACCAGCAACACTTGATTGAAGTTTTCAAATACTTAGAACAGTGCTGTGTGTTATTTAATAATGCCAAGTATGTTTTTGATAAACCACAAATATCTCCTTAGGCCATCTAATTTCATCAGCAAGATTTTTTCACTACCCACCCACTTAGAAGCCATTGTGAAGATTCCACAGCCAGAAACCAGCAAATAAATACACCATTTCTTGTGAAGACTGAACTATTACTGATGCCATCTGCCTCACTCAGCCAAGTTGCATGAACCAACGGACCTAAAACTAAGGGGAATTCATTGATCCAATGGACAGGTGCAATGAGCTCTGCTTTTGGGCCAGCAAAGCAAAGTGTACCAAATGCTGCATTCCTGACACACCCTGCACTGGATGCACCTCTTGTATTGGTTGTTAATGCTAGCAAGACTGCTATTGGCACATAATTGCAACAATAAATTGATGGCACTTGGCATCTGCTGGACTTCGTCTCACACAAGCTCTCCCCTTCACAACAAAAACAGAACACTTATGATGATTGTGAGTTTCTTACTGTCTACAAATCAATCACAGAGGCACAAGAATCTGTTCAGGAATTCCAGAAGCTATTGAATGAAGCACTAACTGCCATTCAGTTACAATTGGTTGAGGTGTGAAGCTATATTGTGAAATTTCATGTGGAAGCTATTGTCTTTTTCTGCCAGCTGCATTCCACAGAAGTGCTTTTGAAATACTTCACAGCCTTTGCCAAGCTGGTTTCAAATAATCAACTTCCTTGGTTTCAGAACATGTTGTTTGGCTTGGTAAGCAAAAACAACATCATGAGTGGACTTACGTGTGCCTTCAGTGTCAGCACAGTAACGAAATATCCCATTATGTGCATGTGCCAGTTCCAGATTGATGACATGCTTCATGCATGTGCATGTCAACATAAAATGTACATTTCCATCATAAAATGGTGAGTGCTATTTATTAACTGTGAGTGATTATTTCACTCACTGGCCAGAAGCTATGCCAGTTGATAATGTATTAGTGGAAACCCTGGTCTTTGCCTTTGTGTCACACTGAGTTTTCCTTCAGTTGTCTGCTGCACACTGACATGAACCACAGCTGGCAATTCAAGTTGATGTTATTTATTCAACTTAGTACATTCTGTGGTGGCCTCCATCACAGAACAACCAGCTATCACCCAGTGAGCATCAGTATGCTCAAATGTTTTCACCATTATTTAAAGGCTGCACTGATAAGTCATGAAACTAGTTTAACAACCACCTTACCAAAGGTTGTGCTTGAACTTCACACCATATGTGGAATTGACTTGGATTCATCACTAGTGGAACTGGTGTGTGGCAAAGCACTTCAGTTGCCTGGTCATTTCATTGACCAAAATTCCACAAAACTACCTGACCATGACCAATCAAATTACATTTGTCACCTGAGGGGACATACCACTCACATTAAACCTCATCAAGCATCAAGACATCGAATGACACCTACCTATGGGATCGTGACGTGCAAACATGTACATATGTCATGTTATGAACAGAGAGTGTCAAACCCACACTATAACCCCAAACACAGGCCCATATCAAATCATTAAAAGAGGAGCAAGAAATTTGGACATATTAAGTGGTGCTATCCAAAATTGTTGGGACTGGTGCTGCCATCTGTTGAAAACCTTTTCTTTAGACTAATGGTTATAATCACCCTCAAAGTAGTTCCCATCCATATGTACACACTGGTCCCATTGCTTCTGCCACTGGTCAAACATTTTCTGGAAGTCCTGTTCTTTGAGGGTGTTCAACACTGCCAGCAATGCTTCTGGAATCCTCTCTAGAGTGTCGAACCGATGGCCTTTCAACTTGAGTTTCAGTTTTGGGAATAGTGTGAAGTTTCAAGAGGTATAAAATCTGGCAAGTGTGGTGGGTAGGGTATAACTGCCATGTTTTTTTTTTTTTTTTTGCCAAAAAGTTCCTGGTGAGCAAGGACGTGTGACAGAGTGCATTGCCATGATGCAGCAGCCATTTCCCTTGATGCCAAAGTTCGGGCCGTCATTGCCGCACGTTTTCACAGGTCCATTGCAAAACATCACAGACATACATGGAATTCACTGTTTGGTTGGGTGGGAGAAAACCTTTGTACACAATTCCCTTGGTATCAAAGAAAATGATGATCATGCTCTTCACTTTACTCTTCACCTGTCTCACTTTTTTTTGGGTCTTGGACAGCCCAGGCTCTTCCACTGGGATGGCTGTTGCTTTGCCTGTAGGTCATACCCATAAATCCAGCTCTCGTCACTGGTGATAAGAAGGTTGGATCATCAGATGTGGTCTGATGAAGGTCCATGCACACTTCAACATGCTGTGCCTTCTGATCGGCAGTCAAGAACCTTGGCACAAATTTTGCGGGGACACGATGCATGCCAAATTCATCAGTCAACATTTGTTGACATGTCCCATAGCCAAAACCCACTTCATCCACAAGGTCTTGAATGGTTCGACATTGACCTACACGAACCAATTGTTGAAGTTTGGCAACAATGTCTGGCATTGTGTGGCTAACGGGCCTTCCAGTGTGAGCATCATCTTCGACCTCTGTACGGTCAGCCTTGAACTGAGCATGCCACTCAAACACACACGTATGGCTCATGCTCTGTCCCCAAACACTTGTTGAATCATTGCAAGGATCTCCGTAGCACTAATACCTCAGATTTTCACAGCATTTGATACACACATGCTGTTCTGTTCATGGATCCATCGTAAAATTGCCACGCACCAAGCACAGAAAATTAGGGAAATCACTGTGGACATGCAACACGTCCTCCATGCTGAATGCCACTCCACACACTGACTCATCAGATATGCAGCTCTCGCCACCTAGCAATGCAAAGATCTACTACTCCTACTTTCAGTAGGCAGTAGCAGTCCTGAAAATTTCGGATTCCACCTTGTATTAAAAGTTAATGCTACTATGATCTCAGTTGCCAGAGTGATAAATGCATACACATTCCCAGAAGGGCTGCCAACACTTGGGTCTCAGAAACAATCTCAGCCTGAAGCACAAGAGCAAACACCCAAAGTAGACTCACTACCCAAACAAAGAACATGCTCTGCACATTGACTGCACTTCCCTGTAAGATTTTTGGACAATGCACCATTTCCTGTGAGGAGGCCAATATAGAGGTCAAGATCATCCACTATTGTGTTTGTCACAACTACCAGAGGTGTTGTTGATTGGTATGGGTGGTTGATTTGATCCCAGTGTTCCTTGCAACATTCCGTGAAAGTGGCAGTGTGTCAAACTTCCTTATAAATATGGAGATATCAAATAGCAGTACTCTAACACAGAAAACTAGTATCAAGTGTTCCAGAATATGTTTTTTTGTGTTCTGCTTATGTTAATAAAATTTATTATTACTAGTAAATGAGTGTTCCTATTTCATGTGCTATACCAGTTGAGATGCTCAAACATGAAAACATAAGTAGTTCAGATGGTTAACACTTAGGTGCACTGGCAGTGTGAGTGAAATAAGAAGATGAAGAAAGTAAGCTAATAATAGCATAAACAAATGGAGAAAAAATTGCAGAGGTTAACAGGTAAACCAAAACAGCAAGACAAGTGAAACATTTGGGACAAAGTTTTTTATTCTTTGGAGAAGCACATAGTCAGATGAGCTTTGATAACATGTTAAAACCTGTGTTTCAGATCTAGACTTGAACCTGGATACGTGCTTTCACTCGGCAGTGTTAGTCTAAGTAACTATTCAAGTTGATTCATACTGGGATGGTTCAGCTGGATTAGTACTGCATGTGAAAGGCATTTGTTGAAGTCAAAACTATAGAGTTCATATTATGAACATACAAATGAAAATGTACATCATCTAAATGTATCTACTACAAATGAACATTTATCCCATCCTGGGAAGGTGTCTGGGACCCTGCACTTCCTTTCCAACCTTCCCCAAACCATTGTTTCCCTTCCTTGAGGAAGGAACTAATAGTGCCAAAAGCTGTTACAGGTTTTTGTACTTTTATATGTATGTATTGGCAGTATTAAAAATTTCACCTTGTGAAGGTAAGTCACTGTTATTGTCATCATCATAATTATCAACATTATCATCCAGTTCAATCACTTGATGCTGTGGCCTCTGAGTTGGGGTGCAATATAGGATCCCAACCAGTTCGTCCATTTATGCTGATTTTGAACTCTCCATTGCCAACTGAATCCAGCTGTCTTTTGTAAATCTCTCTCCCATCTGTGCTGGTCTTCCTCTCAGTATTTTTTGGTAAACTGGGTTTCATATTTACAAGTTGAATCAGATATACACTACTGGCCATTAAAATTGCTACACCAAGAAGAAAGGCAGATGATAAACGGGTATTCATTGGACGAATATATTATACTAGAACTCACATGTGATTACATTTTCATGCAATTTGGGTGCATAGATCCTGAGAAATCAGTACACAAAAAAACCACCTGTGGCCGTAATAAAGGCCTTCATGTGCCTGGGCATTGAGTCAAACAGAGCTTGTATGGCATGTACAGGTACATCTGCCCATGCAGCTTCAACACGATACCACAGTTCATCAAGAGTAGTGACTGGTGTATTGTGACGAGCCAGCTGCTCGGCCACCATTGACCAGACGTTTTCAATTGGTGAGAGATTTGGAGAATGTGCTGACCAGGGCAGCAGTCAAACATTTTCTGTATCCAGAAAGGCCCGTACAGGACCTGCAACATGCAGTCGTGCATTATTCTGCTGAAATGTAGGGTTTCGCAGGGATCGAATGAAGGGTAGAGCTGTTTTACCAGGCAACGCCGGTCAACTGCTGTTTGTGTATGTCCACTGTTCAAAGTGCCGTCAATACAAACAAGAGGTGACCGAGACGTTTAACCAATGGCACCCCATACCATCACGCTGGGTGATACGCCAGTATGGCAATGACGAATACATGCTTCCAATGTACGTTCACCGCGATGTCGCCAAACACGGATGCGACCATCATGATGCTGTAAACAGAACCTAGATTCATCCAAAAAAATGACGTTTTGCCATTCATGCACCCAGGTTCGTCCTTGCATACACCATCGCAGGCACTCCTGTCTGTGATGCAGCATCAAGGGTAACCGCAGCCATGGTCTCCGAGCTGATAGTTCACGCTGCTGCAAACGTCCCCACCTGTTGACTCAGGGATCGAGACGTGGCTGCACGATCTGTTACAGCCATGTGGATAAGATGTCTGGCATCTCGACTGCTAGTGATACGAGGCTGTTGGGATCCAGCATGGCATTCCGTATTACCCTCCTGAACCCACTGATTCCATATTCTGCTAACAGTCATTGGATCTCGACAAACGCGAGCAGCAATGTTGCGATACGATAAACCACAATAGCGATAGGCTACAATCCAACCTTTGTCAAAGTCAGAAATGTGACAGTACGCATTTCTCCTCCTTATATGAGGCATCACAACAATGTTTTACCAGGCAACGCCGGTCAACTGCTGTTTGTGTATGAGAAATCAGTTGGAAACTTTCCTCGTGTGAGCATGTTGTAGGTGTCGCCACCGGCGCCAACCTTGTGTGAATGCTCTGAAAAGCTAATCATTTGCTTATCACAGAATCTTCTTCCTGTCACTTAAATTTCACATCTGTAGCACATCATCTTCATGGTGCAGCAATTTTTATGGCCAGTAGTGTACATATTGTGTGACCCTTTGCATTTGTGTATTCCCAACTCATTTACTTCTCTCTGGTGTTCATTCCTTCAGCTTGATCTCAATTTTGGTGTAGTTCATTTCTAGATCATCTTCAGAGCAGACTAACGTAAGTTCACTAACTAATATTTGAAATTCTTCTATGCTACATGCAAAGGAAGGGAAATGTCTTTTTATTATCACAACAAGTGTGGCTTTGTTTGAATTGTTCATCAGACATGGACTGTGCTTGAGAGAAAGTTTGACTGAAGGCAGATTTGACAAGATTGCACTGATTGTTTGTGTTCATGTCTCACCATTCATGTTTAATGAAAAGCTGTTATCTCACTGTCATCATGAGTTTTCACAATTTTGGAAACCATGGTTAAAGGTAAATACAAAAGAGCACTGGCAGTTTTCGAAACGGTAGAAGTGTTGCATGTTTCCCAGCCAAGTACTGTACAGGAAGAGATTAAGAATAATATTCTATGCAACAAGAGGGGCAGGGGGGGGGGGGGGGGGCAACTAAAATAAAGCTTTCCAGTTCTTCCATAGATATAAGTTTCCATTTTGTGATATTTTAATGAACTGTCATTAGAGGACCATGTAGAAATGAATACATTTTCACAAACTTGTGTCCTCTTTTTCACTGAGAGGGTGAAGTAACTCTAACCATTTATTAAAAGTTTCAATATCCATTTGAAGAAAGTTGATGTAATTATCAAATTCTGAGCGTAATATTTCGTTTAACAATTTTCAATTTTAACCATTGCCTGGACCAGCATCTAATTTTTTTCTTTTTCTTCTTTACACTTAGATCTTAAGCCAATGCAAGAAGTGTGTTGTCTGCATTGGTAACTATTTGTACTAGTGTCAAAATATTTCACAACATGAACAGTGTCTGCTTCAAAAGCAAGGTTAAATTGATGAACTTGTTGGTACATCTGCAGTCTTGTTTGACAAACCCATGGACAGAAAAGAGTGAATTTAACAAACAAGATTGATCATTCATGGGGGGGGGGGGGGGGGGGGGGCTCTCAGTTTTTCAGTGTAGGCATAAAACCATGATTCACCACTAGAAAGTAACTTGTAAAAATGCTCATTCTGTTTGAGACTGTTCTTATTGATAGTAAGAACCTGAAACCCACATTTGGAAATGACTCTTTGGAGTCCCAAATTTTCTGTTAAAATTCACTGAACCATGTTCCAAGAAAATCTTGTTAACACTGCTCCATGTTCAGTGGTCCACTATTTGTCTTCAATGACAAGTTCACAGATTTTCTCAATGTTTTTCTATGTTCATGCAGTTAAAAGACGTCCAGAACAAAGCCTCAATAGGTCACCATTTCTGAAGAGAAAAAAAAATTCAGACAGTAATTTTTCCCCAGAGTGTCATCTTTGTGGCTGTTTCAACATTACATCAGTTTCTACAGTGTTTTTCCCAAGAGGGAAGCAAAATTTCACAACCACACTTTGCTCACTTACACTTTTCAAAACAATAGTAATAATAAAAAAATAAGGCAAGGTGAAAACAGCCGTAGCAAAAGAATTCACTACAAGCAGACAACACCTCCCTGATTAATGCCAGGAGGATTTAAATATTAAGAGGTTATGCAATAACACATAACAAGAACGCTTAACAAGAAAACTGTGTACTACACAAGCTCACACAGCCCATCTTATTCCAGGAACTTTGAGTATCTGCTCATACCATGTGTGTCTTCTGAAATAACAGGAGCAGTTTCAATCAAACTTGATACAAATACAAATTATTATCTGAAAGAAAACTGCACTCTTGGAATAAAGCCTGACCAGTTTCAATCAAACTTTATACACTTATGACAAAATCTAACCTAACTTGGTACCTATGTGATTTACTACCTAGGAACACATATTACATCTACATCTACATCTACATGACTACTCTGAAATTCACATTTAAGTGCTTGGCAGAGGGTTCATCGAACCACAATCATACTATCTCTCTACCATTCCACTCCCGAACAGCGTGCGGGAAAAACGAACACCTAAACCTTTCTGTTCTAGCTCTGATTTCTCTTATTTTATTTTGATGATCATTCCTACCTATGTAGTTGAGCTCAACAAAATACTTTCGCATTCGGAAGAGAAAGTTGGTGACTGAAATTTCGTAAATAGATCTTGCCATGACGAAAAATGTCTTTGCTTTAATGACTTCCATTTCCAACTCACATATCATATCTGCCACACTCTCTTCCCTATTACGTGATAATACAGAACAAGCTGCCCTTTTTTGCACCCTTTCGATGTCCTCCATCAATCCCACCTGGTAAGGATCCCACACCGCGCAGAAATATTCTAACAGAGGACGAATGAGTGTAGTGTAAGCTGTCTCTTTAGTGGACTTGTTGCATCTTCTAAGTGTCCTGCCAATGAAACACAACCTTTGGCTTGCCTTCCCCACAATATTATCTATGTGGTCTTTCCAACTGAAGTTGTTCGTAATTTTAACACCCACGTACTTAGTTGAATTGACAGCCTTGAGAATTGTACTACAAGTAATCGAATTCCAACAGATTTCTCATGTGGATCACCTCACACTTTTCGTTATTTAGGTCAACTGCCACCTGCCGCACCATACAGCAATCTTTTCTAAATTGCTTTGCAACTGATACTGGTCTTCGGATGACCTTACGTGAACAACCTAAGAGAACTGCTCAGATTGTCACCCAGGTCATTTATATAGATCAGGAACAGCAGAGGTCCCAGAACACTTCCCTGGGGAACACCTGATATCACTTCAGTTTTACTCGATGATTTGCCGTCTATTACTACGAACTGCGACCTTCCTGACAGGAAATCACGAATCCAGTCACACAACTGAGACGATACCCCATTGGCCCGCAGCTTGATTAGAAGTTGCTTGTGAGGAACAGTGTCAAAAGCTTTCCGGAAATCTAGAAATACGGAATCAACTTGAGATCCCCTGTCGATAGCGGCCATTACTTTGTGCGAATAAAGAGCTAGCTGCATTGCACAGCGTTTCCTGAAACCATGCTGATTACATATCAATAGATTCTTCCCTTCGAGGTGATTCATAATGTTTGAATACAGTATATGCTCCAAAACCCTACTGCAAACTGATGTCAATGATATAGGTCTGTAGTTCGATGGATTACTCCTACTACCCTTCTTAAACACTGGTGCGACCTGTGCAATTTTCCAGTCTGTAGGTACAGATCTAGCGGTGAGCGAGCGGTTGTATATGATTGGTAAGTAGGGAGCTATTGTATCAGTGTAATCTGAAAGGAACCTAATCGGTATACAATCTGGACCTGAAGACTTTCCCGTATCAAGCGATTTGAGTTGCTTTGCAACCCCTAAGGTATCTACTTCTAAGAAACTCATGCTAGCAGCTGTTTGTGTTTCAAATTGTGGAATATTCCATTCATCTTCCCTGGTGAAGGAATTTCAGAAAACTGCGTTCAATAACTCCGCTTTAGTGGCACAGTCGTCAGTAACAGTACCATCGGCACTGCGCAGTGAAGGTATTGACTGCGTCTTGCTGCTTGTGTACTTTACATACGACCAGAATTTCTTCGGATTTTCTACCAAGTTTCGAGACAATGTTTCATTGTGGAACCTATTAAAGGCATCTCGCATTGAAGTCTGTGCCAAATTTCGCGCGTCTGTAAATTTTAGCCAATCTTCAGGATTTCGCGTTCTTCTGAACTTCACATGCTTTTTCCGTTGCCTCTGCAACAGCGTTCGGACCTGTTTTGTGTACCATGAGGGATCAGTTCCATCTCTTATCTCTTTATGAGGTATGAATCTCTCAATTGCTGTTGCTACTATATCTTTGAATTTGAGCCACATCTTGTCTACATTTGCATAGTCAGTTCGGAAGGAATGGAGGTTGTCTCTTAGGAAGGCTTCTAGTGACATTTTATCCACTTATTTAAATAAAATTATTTTGCGTTTGTTTCTGGTGGATTTGGAAGAAACGGTATTGAGCCTAGCTACAATGACCTCGTGATCACTAATCCCTGTATCAGTCATGATGCTCTCTATTAGCTCTGGATTGTTTGTGGCTAAGAGGTCAAGGGTGTTTTTGCAACCATTTTCAATTAGCGTGGGTTCATGGACTAACTGCTCGAAATAATTTTTGGAGAAAGCATTTAGGACAATCTCGGAAGATGTTTTCTGCCTACCACCGGTTTTGAACAAGTATTTTTGCAAACATATCGAGGGAAAGTTGAAGTCCGCACCAACTATAATCGTATGAGTGGGGTATTTATTTGTTACGAGACTCAAATTTTCTCTGAACTGTTCAGCAACTATATCATCGGAGTCTGGGGGTCATTAGAAGGAGCCAATTATTAACTTAGTTCGGCAGTTAAGTATAACCTCCACCCATACCAATTCGCATGGAGTATCTACTTCGACTTCACTACAAGATAAACCACTACTGACAAAAACAAACACTCCACCACCAATTCTGCCTAATCTATCTTTCCTGAACACCATCTGAGACTTCGTAAAAATTTCTGCAGAACTTATTTCAGGCTTTAGCCAGCTTTCTGTACCTATAACGATTTCAGCTTCTGTGCTTTCTATTAACGCTTGAAGCTCAGGGACTTTCCCAGCACAACTACAACAATTTACAACTACAATTCCGACTGTTCCTTGATCCAAGCATGTCTTGTATTTGCCATGCGCCCTTTGAGATTGCAGCCCACCCTGTACTTTCCCGAGGCCTTCTAACCTAAAAAACCGCCCAGTCCATGTCACACAGCCTCTGCTACCTGTGTAGCTGCAAGCTGAGTGTAGTGAACTCCTGACCTATTCAGCGGAACCCGAAACCCACCACCCTATGGCGCAAGTCAAGGAATCTGCAGCCAACATGGTCGCAAAACCGTCTGAGCCTCTGATTCAGTGGTAAAATGTTCCTACAACAAAACGAGTGTAAAAATATTAAAAATGACCAGACTAGCATAAAATTCACAGCTTTTGGTGTTACTAAGCTGACAGTTATGATGATTTTTTTTATCTCTATCTTTTGTTATCTCTATCTATTTTTGTATCTGGCAGAGATGGGAAGGGTTTTTCTTTTTCTTTTCAAAATGGCTCCCTTAGTAGCATTGAAGTTATTCCTTTATGGCTTAACACATGACCCATCACCCTTGTCAATAATTTCCATATGTTTCTCTCTTCACCAGTTGTGTGGAGAACCTCCTCATTACTCATCATTTCACCTAATTCTCAACATTCTTGTTTAGCACAACATCTAAAACACATCAGCTCACTTCCTTTCCAGTTTCCCTACAGTCTATGATGGCTTCCATGTCATGCTGCACTTCAAACATACATTGTCAGAAATTTCTTCCTAAAATTAAAGACTATGTTTGATAATTTGAATAAACAAGACTGCTGTGAGTGTTAGGATTGCTTATTGGAGAACAATATTTATACAGTATTTATTTATAGAGAAGCCTATTTCTTTTCAACTGAACTGTCCAGTATGGTGTCCATTATCACAGGTATCTGCAACCATACAGAACAACAAACACACCACTTCATTCCTCAGTCCTTCTGTATTTCTTTCTGCACTGATTCTTCTGGATGATTATCTTAAACACCAGTCTCTTCTTCATCTATACTAAATTGTTACCTGAGTCCAAGTCTACTTCTGTGTACACCTTACCATCTAATATCTGATTTCAAAATCTCTGTCTGACAATGATGTAATCCAGCTGGAATCTTCATCTGTCTCCTTTCCTTTTACAAGTACACCTACTCCTACTGTGGTTCTTGAACAGTGTATTCATATTACAGATATTTATACAAGAACAATTATTCTCCAATAAAGAACTCTAACAGTCATAGTGGTCTTGTTTATTCAAAGCATGGAATGATATGGCTATGGTCATCTTACATATAAAATAGCATGTCCTACATTTGACACTAATGGACTATTTTTCATGAGGAAAGTCCTCTTAGCCGTGATAGTCTGCTTCTTATATCCTTCTTGCTTTGTCCATAATGCATAATTTTGCTTCCAAATTAGCATAATTCTTTCAGTTTGTCTACTTTATGGACTCCAATTTTGACATTAAGTTTGTTGTTAATGTCATTTCTTCTACTCATCATTACATTCATCTTTCTTTGGTTAATTCCCAGTCTATAGTGTGTGATCATTATGCCGGTCATTCCATTCAACAAGTTGAAATTCTTTCTGACTGTCACTGACAATAACAATGTCATCTATAGATCATATCATTGATATTCTTACAGTCTGAATTTTAATCTCACTCCTGAATCTTCCTTTTATTTACATTATTGATTCTTCATAATAAAAATAATGGGTGTAACACTAAATCCTCTCTTACTATGTTCCTAATCTGAGAACTTCATTCTTGGCCTTGTGTCCACTTGATTCTTATACATATTTAGTACTCATCTTTCCTTATAGTTTATTCCCATTTTTTCTCAGAATTTTGAACAACTTACACCATTTTACAATGCTGAATGCTTTTTTTTGTTCAATAAACCCTATGAACAATGTCTTGGATTTTCCTTTGTTTTGCTTCCACTGTGAAGCAAAATGTCAGACCAGCCTCTATCATGACTTTACCTTTTCTAAAGCTAAACTGTTTGTCATCTAACAGATCTGCAGTTTTCTTTTCCATTTTGCTGTATATTATTCTGGTTTGCATCTTGGATTCTTGAACTGTAAACAGATTGTGTCATAGTTCTCACACTTATCTAGTCTTGCTATCTTCAGAATCGTACAGATGACATTTTTTCAGAAATTTGACAATATGTCTTCAAACTTGGTGCTCCAGAGAATCTTTAATAGTCATCTGGGTCACTTTTCGCAATAACTTCAGAAATTTAAAAGGATATTATCTATGGTTTTTCCCTTGTTTGATCACAAATCTTCCAAAACTCTGTCAAATTCTGACTTTATAAATGGATCTCCTCATGTCCTCCATGCAAACACTCCTTTCTTTCTAAATCACATTACCTTATAGTCCCTCCTCCTTGTAGAGGTCTTCAGTGTTCTCTTTCCGCCTGTTTGCTCTTTCCTCTGTGCTTCACAGTGAAATTCCCATTGCACTCTTTAATGTTAATGTCTATGCTTTTAGTTTCACTAAACATTGTTCTGATGTTTTGACTTTCCTGTATAATATTCAGTCAGGCAATGACCATTTCACTTGGATTTCTTTGCACTGTTCCTGGAGCTATTTTGCCTTGGTTTTCCTGCACTTCCTTTTTTGCTTGCTTTTTCTTGACCATTTTTGTTTTTCTTCTCTTATCAATCAACTGATATATTTCTTCTGTTAGCCAAGGTTTCATCACAGTTACCTTCCTTGTACCTATATATGTCTGTCTAACTTGTGTGACTGCTATTTTTAGAGAAATCCATTTTTTTTCAACTGAACCATCCATTATGGTATCCATTATCACATGTATCTGCAGCCATATAGAACATGAAACACACCACGTCATTCCTCAGCCCTTCAGTATTTCTTTCCACATTGATTCTTCTGGATGATTCTCTTGCACGTCAATCTTCTCTTCATCATTACTAAATTGTGACCTGAGTCTGTGTCTGCTCCTGTGTATACTTTATCATCCAATATTTGATTTGAGAATCTCTTGTCTGACAATGATGTAATCCAGTTGGAATCTTTATGTGTCTCCAGGCCCTTTACAAGTACACCTACTCCTCCTGTGGTTCTTGAGCAGTGTATTCATATCACAAGCTGAAATTTATTGCAAAATTCATATTGTCTCTCTCCTCTCTCATTCCTAATAGTGAACCCATGTTCTCCCATAACTATGTTTTCTGTTTCCTCTCCTGCTACTGTGTTCTCATCACCCATTATTATTAGATTTTCATCTCCCTTCATATACTGAATTACATGTTCATTATCTTCATTACTTTCTCTCATCTTCATCTTCTGCTGCTGATGTCAGTAGACATCTGAACTACTGTCATTGGTGCTGGTGTGCTGCCAATTATGAAGAGAATAATCCTATCCCTGAACAGTAACTCATTCACTGCACAGCCTTCCTATTCATGCTGAAGCCATTACATAATTAAATGATTTTCTGTTACAGACCCCCACTGTATCTAGAGCGAGTCTTTGGATTTCCATTTTACAGATTTTCTAGCTGCCCAACTGTGGCTGTCCCTCCTACTTTTTATTTCTTCAGTTGTTGTTTGTTGTCCTTGGTGTCAACATACTGCATTGCTACACTGATTGAAAAAATGGGTTGTGGATTCCGACACTGACTACTGCAAATTATGTAGCCAACAGGTGCACAGTTGTGTATCACTGTACTTTAATTTCACTGTTCACAACCCCCGATAATACACCGTTATATGGCCAGTACACTACTGTTTAACTTGCGACAAGCCTCATCAATAGTTTGCAGGCAAAACTCCACATACTGCTACATTACTTTACTGTTGAACATCTATGAGCAATAAAAATGTAGCCACAAAGTTCATAGTTCTTGAAGAATAACCATGTACTTATGGAGCAGACACTGTCACTGTTTTAACATACGGCTTAATTGTTTAACACTTATTACACTGTTAAGTTGAATCATTGTTGTTCTAAACAGCACAGGTTACTAGTCTGAAAATCGGCCGTGGACTGACCGTCTCATAATCAAAAATCCAGCCCTTATATATCACCACAATAATAGGTACTGAAACTACACATTGTTTGAAGTTAAAATTACAGAAATTATAATTAAGACTTAACTCATTAAATTAAGTGACTACATCGAAAAATTGGTTCTTTTTAACAGTTTCTTCTACTACAAGGGTTAAGATGAATTATTTGTTTAAATCATGAAATTAACAAATATAGTTACACAAACAATACTTTTGACAAAACTGCTAATTATTTTGGAATTAATGAAGAGCTGGTTTTGCTAACATGTTTTTGAATAGAGCTAAATAGATACTTGTATAATAGAGGGAAACATTCCACGTGGGAAAAATATATCTAAAAACAAAGATGATGTGACCTACCAAACGAAAGCGCTGGCACGTCGATAGACACACAAACAAACACAAACATACACACAAAATTCTAGCTTTCGCAACCAACGGTTGCTTCGTCAGGAAAGAGGGATGGAGAAGGAAAGACGAAAGGATGTGGGTTTTAAGGGAGAGGGTAAGGAGTCATTCCAGTCCCGGGAGCGGAAAGACTTACCTTAGGGGGAAAAAAGGACGGGTATACACTCGCACACACACACACATATCCATCCACACATATACAGACACAAGCAGACATATATCTTGGAAGTGGGTGATGTATTATTGAGTATATATAGGTGGGATAAAATTGTATAGTAGATTACGGTGTCTGCTTGTGTCTTTATATGTGTGGATGGATATGTGTGTGTGTGCGAGTGTATACCCGTCCTTTTTTCCCCCTATGGTAAGTCTTTCCGTTCCTGGGATTGGAATGACTCCTTACCCTCTCCCTTAAAATACACATCCTTTCATCTTTCCCTCTCCTTCCCTCCTTCCTGATGAAGCAACCGTTGGTTGCAAAAGCTAGAATTTTGTGTGTATGTTTGTGTTTGTTTGTGTGTCTATCGACGTGCTAGCGCTTTCGTTTGGTAAGTCACACCATCTTTGTTTTTAGATATAAATAGATACTTAAGATTACTAGTACTTCATCTTCCAAAGTTTACAATTATTACGGAATTTATACTTTTTTATATGTCAACAATAGAATTTAAGGTACGAAACAATCACTGGTTTCACCTTATAACAAAAGGTACTAACTAGGAATAGGCAAAACAAATTAAAAAATCAATTACATACATAAAACTAAGCACAAAATTAGATCTGGTGTTATTTACTTTAAAACTGAGGGCCAATCTTTCTATTTAATGGAAATGCAGATTATATTCACATATGTTAATGATAATTAGTTAAAAGTTGCAAAATGAATTAAAGGAGGCAGAGGGCAAAACAAGAGGGGAATTTAAATTACGCCAGCTTGTTTCATCACACAACAACATTCAGACTTATGACCTTCCATTCCTTTCCTGAGACGAAATGGGTGACTAATCTGGACTCTTTAGCCAATGGAGTGATCATCGTGATGCTTTTTTAATTACAGGCCACATTTTCTGGAGATACCATACAAGGTGTCTTAAAAGCAGTGATTTCCATTGCCTTCTGCATCCTCATGCAGTTTATAATTGCTGATTCTTCTACTCTTTAGGGGCAGTTTACTAACCCAAGGGCAAAGGAGTGCCCTGAGTCTCTGTCCACTCCTCCCCTCTCTTTGGCAAGTCCATTGGCAGAATGAGTGTGCCTCCTTATACTGAAAGTCTTTGGCTGGCTTTGATGATCATTTTCATTTAAAATTCAAGTAGTGACTAGGTTGAAACCCAGGAAATTTTGATTACTAGCCAAAGACTACCGATGGCAATTAATCCATAAGAATGGGTGTGGGAATTTGGGTGGAAAAGGGGGGTTGACATATAAAGTATAAAAATGGAATGCATACACTAATTTGAAGTAAGCATGGTACACATATCACTGTCACAAAATACTGGTGGTACAAAATGTCTAGTAGCCCTATGTAAGCATGTGGGATGGCATACAAAAGTAACTGAAGTGATAATAGTATTTTATACGCACTCTTCAAGGTCATTTTTCTAATAACATTTCATACCTATCAGGGTGCTACAGGATAAGGACATGATAATCTGTAAAGATAAGTAAAACTGACCAAAACAAGAACTGAATCCAAAGTTTTTGGGCTCATTAGATGACATAACAGCCAAAGAGATTGGGGTGAGGTATGAAGGACCAAACTGTAAAAATAGCCTAAAATAGCTGCTATTACAGTCACTTCTGGAATTTTCAGGTCAATTGTTGACAGTTCCAATGATGTTTATGTCAAAACTTAGTCAAATTTAATGAACAGCACTCTTCAAATGCTTCTGGAAGAAATTATACATGCAGGACAATGTTTTCCTACTCCAACGTATTATGAATAATCATTCATCACTGGAAACAGTGTATCAAAGCTACAGTACTGATTGCTGAATGTACAGGCAATGACTCTGACACCATCGGTCTACTTCCAACTACATTAACATTACACCAAAGTTTACATTATGATTTGTACACCATATTTAAACTTAAAAAAAAATTAACTAAATTAAGTTCCTTTTATACTATAGATTGACTTTATTCTTCATAGTATCTAATGAAAGACAAGGTAATGCTGGGTAGTCAGCTATTATTTATTAAAGCATTCATCTTAAAAAACAATGTAGCTTAATTGCAAACAGATGGGTTATAGTATTTCAAATTATAATTAAATTATAATTTAATGTTTATAAATGATGTTATTCTATGAGCTGATATATCATAAACTTTTTTGAAAAACATACCATGAACAGTGATGTAAATAATTTTATTTAAGCCCATTCCTATTCCATTAGTGGCCTGACAGGAGTAGTATCCTTTGTTCTCGGGATGGATGTTTTGAATCCAGAGACTTCCATTTTCCAGAATTCTGTAACAATGAAATGTGATTAATCTGTAAACTAATTACAAAATTAAAAGAATGGTAACTACAGTCTCTCTTCATTCACTTTTACTTTTTTCAGTGAAAAAAATATATTATTGGCAATTTGCCCTCAACAATCTTTCTTGTTGCTGCAATGTTCCTGATTTATTACCAGAGGAAGGAACAAATGGGTACCAATTAGGACTACAGTTCTTGCAGAAATATATTTCCTATATAAGTATTAACTATAAGCTGGTGAATTATATTTTGAGATGCAAACACTCTTGTTCTGCCAATTTGACCTGAATCTAAGAAAAAAAAATAATTACGTAAATAAAAGATGAATTTTTAATGTACCAAATTTTTAGATTGGACTAAAACATGTAAAATAGTGTCTCCCAGTCCCATAAAGATTTCTAGCCACAAACAGATAGTCCTGAAAATTTGTAACTGTGAGTTTTTAATAGGCATGAAAATTCTTGTCAGGTATAAAATGAAAAATATGGCACACATGCAATAGATACAGTAAAGACATAAGTCATTCATGAATCAGTTAATTGGTAGAGCAATAGTATGGAGGTGTGTTATTCATGCATCAGTTATGTTTCGTCACACAACAAGTATTTTTATAGCTACTAAAATTCACAATAACAAATGTTCGGGATTATCTGTATGGGATTAGGAATGTGTCTGGGGCTAGCAGAAATTATTTTGTACTCTTTACTCCAATTTAAAAACATGGTATACTAAAAAGTAATTTTTATTTAAATAATTATTTCCCACTTTTTAGTCATGTATATGTGTGAAATTCTTCAATCATTCACCCGACTCAGACAGTATATTGCTTCTTCCTATATATATCTCACAAAAAGAGTGTGAAAGTAAAATTAATGAAATATGAACTCACAGGGAGGCTTGCCAGCAATTGTTCTTCCTGTGAACAATATTCGACAGGAACAGGAAAAGGGGGAAATGGTAGTGATACACAAAGTAGCCTCTGCCACAGCAGACAAGAAAATCAGTCAATACTGCATTTTCTTTCAATTCTGATTTACGTTCAAAGTTTCAAGTCTCTGGCTCATCAGGAAATTAGTTTAGAATCAGTTGCAAAATTTATACCAAACTGACAGACAATAAAGCAACCTAATGGTAGAAAGGTACCTCTTTTGACTGATCCATAACATAATCAGTGAAAATATTTATTTCTTTTTTCTTTTAAAAGAACAAAATTTTTCAGAGATATTTTGAAAATTAACATGATACAACAAAAAACCTAATACTTTTAATTTTGTAATGAATGAGTGCAGGCAAGCTGCAGATAGTTTAAGTACTAGTGATTCTTCCTTACTGCAAGTTTGTTTCATCTGTAGTGCCAGTCTCAAGTAAACATCTAGTTGGAATGGATGATCATATTGCATCAGTGAGTACACTGTCAACAGTTTAATTGATAAAACTTTTCACATTGGAAAGAATGAAATTTTCATGGTTTCATGTCTTGTAATGATGAGAAACTGTCAATTCATACTACAAATTATTGCTGTTATTTGTATTTGGACGTCTGTGATACATTTTTTTCTCATAGTCTATGTTGCCTGGTCTTTTTTCTCATATTCTGATCTCCCTGCACTAATAAGTCTCTTTGACATATGAAGTCATATTTTTGTTTTAAATTTTGATGTAGTCCTATATGAAACTGGCCATCCTTAATCCAGTGAAGTAAAAATAGGACTCTGCAATATGAGATAATAATTGAGAATATGTCAGCCCTCTCTGTATTCTACAAATCTTTTGAAATGGAGATGGAAAGCTCTGTAAGTTCCTGCATATAGCAGAAAACACAGAAGAGTATTCATCTCCCTTGGTCTGCATCTTGTACATCTCAAGAGCTGTCGAACTTCCAAGAAATTTTATAATTTGTATATTAGTATAACAAGAGTGCTGTTAATTGTCTATCACTAAGATAAAGGGGAACATATTCAACTGGAGTCTACTGCTCTAGTAAGGCCTGGCTTGCTATGGCTAATTAGTTCCTTCTGCCAATTTAGTCCGCCCATCCTTATTTATGTTGAAATGTTTAGTAATGGACAGACTCGTGATTTCAACACTGGAAGGGACAATACATCTGAATTGATATCAATTTTATGTGTTTCAACATTGTTGTCTTCATATTCTGAATTTTCCTCATGTGAAGGGTTGTTAATTCGTTAATAGCAGCTCTATCATAATTTTATCATCTGTGAGATATTTGCACATTTTTCAAAAAGACACCCTTAGGACCTTCTGTATGCACAATGAACTCTTATTTAAATGTGTAACTCATCTGAATGTGACAGTGAACAATTTACTTACTGATGCAAATGAAACTCAATAATGGTTATAATAAGTATATGTTTGTGCAGATTAACTTTGGTGCAACATGGAGCAACAAAAGTTATTGCAGTAGGTCATATCACACCTTACACAGAAAAAATTATTATAAGATTGGTTTTGACTGTGGTGCAAGAGAGATGCTGAAAACAAGAGTTTAGTGTAAAATTCCTCAGTTTAACAATTCAAAGCAATCTAAAATGGGACACACTTGTTGATAATGTAACACATAAGTTGTCTAAGAATATATTTGCAGTTAACTGATTAGTACATTCTGCAAAGACACTGTTTATTAAAAACTGCATACCATGCTTGATTTTCCTCTCACCTGAATTATGAAACAGAAATTTGGGGAGCAATAGAAGGAATCACGTTGTGGGTTGTTTCCAAAAATTGATGTAACCACAGTAAAAATGTACATTCTAAAAGCCATATTACTTGCTGAAAGACTGAAGCCCCTCATTTATTCTGATTTGTATCAGTACAATACCAGAAACAAGGAAAAATTTTACAACAGCAGTCACAGACAGTGCTCTAAAAAATGGGAGCACTATGTGCAGGTTCGAAATTAGTCAACCTTAAATTTCAGTTAAAGAAATTCCTGTAACCAAATCTCTTTTACATATTAGAAGAGTATCACACTTACATGCAGAATAAGAAGCGCTTTGAAAAAATATGTGAACAGTGTTAAGCAAACCATTTTATTTGTAATCTAATAATTTTGTTAATCAGTGAGATATTGAGAAGATGTATTATTGTGTTATGTATCAAGAATTGTACCCAGTTTTAGTTCATTTGCAATGAAGCATTCAATGTTGAATAAAGTATTATTATTATTATTATTATTATTATTAGAAAGGATTTTATGTGGGGTCAACTTCCTTGGCAGTGTACTGAGAGTTGACTGATCCTTTGCCCAAGGTACTATAACACAGCAATACAGGAGGCTATGTATGGACATGTAATACACAAACAGTGTGTGAAATTTCATTTTACATACTTATGAATTTTCAATGGTTGAAAACAATTACTTAATTTGTTACTCTCCTATGGAAAACTTATTTGTTCAAATATTTTCTACATGTTACTTCTGTTTCTTCTTTTTCTTCTTCTTTCGTGGCTTTACAGCTCATTGTGAGCCTTGGCCTCCTCAACAGTTTTCTGCCAATAATCTGAGTCCGTTCCTAGAGCTCTAAAATTTCTGTAAGCAGTTTTCTGGAGACTCTCGATGACTCCAACCTCAAATTTGATTTTCAGCTGACCACACTCTCTCTGTCATCCTTGAAATACATTTCTGTGTACTTCTGCAAAAGTCATCTGCACTACCTGCCCAACTCACCTGAATATGGATGATTTTGCTATTATTCTGATAGGTAGGTCTTTATAAATGTTGTTGTACCACTCATCATTGTATCTTTCACAAATTGGGCCAATGATTCCTTGGAGACTCTTTCTTTCAAATGTGTACAGCATTTAGATTTCTTTCACTGTTAGGGTCCAAGTTTCAGACACATATGTGAGCACAGGTCTTGTAAGATTAGTTAACGGTAAGTTTGAACAACATGTAAGTGTTACAGAGATGCTTTGGGAACTCAAATGGGAATCCCTGGATGGCAGGTGACATTCTTTTTGAGAAACATTATTGAGAAAATTTAGAGAACCAGCATTTGAAGCTGACTGCTAAATGATCCTACTGCCGTCAACATACATTGCATACATGGACTATGAAGATAAGATACAAGAAATTAGGGAAAATATGGAGGCATACAGATGCTCATTTTTCCCTCATTGTATTTGTGAGTGGAAAGAAAATGACAAGTAGTGACAAGGGTACTGTCCGTCATGCACTGTATGGTGGCTTGTGAAGTATCTATGTAGATGTAGATGTACCTCTTGGTGCAGTAGATCAGAAGCCTTGAAAAGTGACTTGTTAGAGCAAAGTAAGCTCTATTGGCTGCTATTAGTCTCTTTTTGACTTAATGTAAAATGGAAAATGTCTTTTGAGTAGGTGACTCTTGAATCAAGGTACCAGAACTGCTCAATCTCTCAAAGGTATGGTTTCCCATTGTTATCGAAGCCGGCATGTTCTCCTTATGCCCCTTTCTGGCAGCCACATATTTTGTTTTCTGCTGGTTTATGTCTAATCTCATATTTCTGATAGCCTAGTCAAGTGCAATGGATGTCTCACCCACTGGCTTTTCCATTCTTGTCACTATATTTATGTCATTTGCATAAGAGAGTATCTGCACCAATTGATGGTAGATTGTCCCCCCACTCAAAAAGCATGCATCTCTCACCACCTTCTCCAAGGCAGCATTAAAAATAAGGCAGGCCAGTGTGTCTCCCTGCCACACCACATTTTCGATATTCATTGTGTCAGGAATCAGTCTTCCTATTCTTATGCTACTTCATCTCTCACTCGTTGTCATTGTCACTAGCCTTACCATTTTTCTAGGGATTTCCAGTTCTTCTAGGGCATACTATAGCTACTCTATCTATACTGCCATATGCACCTTTACAGTATATAAATAGATGATGCATGCCAGTCCTAAATTTGATCATCTTCCCTATGACTACCTGTAGAGTACAGATCTGATCTGCAGAGTTGACGTTTCTTTAAGAAATCCACACTGATATGTCCCCATCTTTCTCTGAATTATTGGAAGGAGGTGGTTGAATATTACCTGGAGAATACTTTATAGCCAGAGTTAAGTTATGTGATCCCCCTATAGCTATCACATTCCAACTGATCTCCATTCTTGTAAATGGAGCTTATTATTCATTCTTTCCGTTTCTGGGACGTTTCCTTCACTGCCCATACTAAAGTAGTCATCCTTAGGAAGATCTGTTCCAGTTCACTGCCTCCTTGCTTAAGTAGTTCTGCCAGGATAAAGTCTGTTTCCACTGCCTTGTTGTTTTTCAGTTTCTTCAGGGTAGCTCTTATTTCTTCTGGGTTAGGTGGAACTGTGGAATCAGAATCATTTTCTCCATTGTGTACCTCTGCTGGGATTCTTGATATTGTTCTGGGGTTGAGGAGTTTGTAACATCTCTCTTTTCCCTCACTTCAAATTTTTCCTGCCTCATCTTTAGTCAGACTTGTTCTACTAGTGAATGGCTTCATGCTGCATTTACTTCTTTATCAAATTATCTTGGCTCATTCTTATTCCTCTAAAGCTCCATTTCTTCAATTTTTACTTTGATCCATTCTGTCTTTCTTCTCTGGTAGGTCCTCTGTTCAGTCCTCTGTTTTCCTTTGTAATATTTTCATTGTAATGTTCCACCATCCTTCTTGTACACTATGGCTGTAGTGTCCACTTATACACCATCACATTCAGAATTGAAACATGGAGGTCTCATATGCCTTACTTCACATCCTAGCATTTCATTTGCTGATGTCTCCACTACATCTTTCATTATTTCCCACTGGCATTCAATGTTATTGCATGATACAGTATTTTGAAGTATCCATATTATCCTCTCTTAATACTGTTTTATAGTTTCAGCTGATTTTAAAACTGATATATGATATTTAGACATACAAGGCAGTGTTCCTTGCACTATATTGGAGAACAATGACACAGAGGCTAAATAAATAAATAAACAAACCAATATTGTTTATCATCTCGATAATACATGTCATTCTGATTCTTCAGTATGTAAAGAGAGGGTCAGTTGATTGGGGGGGGGGGGGGGGGGGGGGAAGGGAGGAAGAGAATACAATGAGGTCATCAGTCCCATTATCCAATGTGGCAGAAACTGAAGAAGGAACAACACCAACAGCACAGTTCAGTCAATGGGAAATGAGAACAGGTAGAAGGAAATTTGGGGTCACAGGAAGAGTAAAGAATAGAATGGGACTTTATATATTTTTTTCTTTTTTTTGGGGGGGGGGGGTTGGGGGGGGGGGGAATGCGAGGAATAGCAAGAGCAGTGGGTGCCCCAAAGGCAGTATGCATCATGGGGTACCGGCACCACCACCGACCCATTTCAATCCCAGTCATATCATGATTGCGACAAAATGGGGACAGCACCATGGGAAGAAGACACAAGAAAAGGGGAAATAAAATGGCAGGAAAGACCAGACAAAACATAGGGGAAAGGGGGGGGGGGGGACCTGGCTAGCATTGGAGGCAAGGCTGTAGGTCTACCAAACCACTGCCAACACTAACTGGGAGACTCCAGTTCCACAAGGAAATTCAGGTACGTAAATCTGGAAGGACAAACCATTTTCATGAAGAAAACTGAGGGTGGATATAACAACATAAGGGTTGTCCATTAATGTCCAGGACAAGGAGAGTGGGAAGGTATATTTAGTGTGAAGAGCCAAATGCTGGGAGCAGTGCAGAAAAATATGGCTTACAGTGAAGGGGGGCCCACAACTACAAATGGGGGACTGCTCACTACACAATAAAAAAAAAAAAAAAAAAAAAAAAAAAAAAAAACAAAAAAAAAAAAAACATAGGTCATCATGATATGGCTGATAGAAAGATGGCAGAGAATGGTAGACTCATGGCAGAAGTGGAGGGAACAATGGCACGTGGTGAGAGTCCCCTTAATTGTACAGAATTTATTAGACAAAGGAGTGACCCTCCAAGAGCCAGTCCATGACTGAGCCACAAGGAATTCAATGTAAAACTGCAGATCAGCCCCTGGAAGGGTCATGGAGAAGGGGAAGTAGATGGCTGTCCCCTCCATTCCCCCTCCCCTTCCTGACTTTCCCACCCAACCAAGACAATCTGCAGGATCATTACCTGGGATCCCATGTGGAGGAGAACCCAAAGGAAATCAACCAAACTAGCAGCACAGTCAAGATCAGTGAGAAGGTCATGGATAGCAGACACCAAGGGGTGGTGGGAGAAACACCAAGCAATAGCCTGAAGGCCATTCATAAAATGCGCACATAATAAAACCTGGGTGAGAGAGTGCCATTTAATAAAGCAAAGGGCCCGGATATGACGATCAGTTCCTTGGTAAACGCCCCGCACATGGCAGACAAAAGATGGTGTTCATGTCAACAGAAGATGTAAAGGCATATCCCACATTATTGGTGGATTTAGAGCCACCAGTGTAAAAAACAACAGCATCCCAAAACTCTCAAAAGAGTGGGCTGAACAAACAATGACACATCATTGAAGTGATGGAAGCTTTCAGACCTGGAAGAGATCCATCTGAATCTGAGGCCAAGGAACTAACCAAGGGGAGACATTCGGAAGAGAATGTGGGGAACAGTACAAAGAGGGAAGATGGAGAGAGAAGTAAGGCAGAGCCCTACTAGTAAACCCAGTCAATGGCAGGCAGCAGGTGGGTGACATCCCAATGCTGTGAAAAGAATAGATAGGAGGATAGGAAACCAGAAGCTGGGACTGCTGAACTAAAAGTGGGAGGGGATCCCAGTGTCAACCAGAAGACTATTGACAGGACTAGTGCAAAAGCCATTGGTTGGGATATCATGATGGTGGACCGTGTCCACATGAAGAAGCATGGAAGGGGCAGTTGAGTCATAAACTTGATAAACCATACTCCAAATGGAACACAACTAAGGCCCAATTAGAGAGGAGAAGAGCTGAATGATCCATGCCCCAATAGGTGTGGGTAAGGAAGTGAAGGACATCAAGTTTGTGGAAACAGCCAATCTTCAGAAGGTGGATGCGGGGCAGCTGAATAAGCTTGCTGCCAAAAGAATACCCAGGAAATGGAGTTGGGGTCCACAGTCAGGCACTGGGTGTCAAGGCAGAGCTCTGGATCAGGATGAACCATAGTATGGTGGCAGAAATGCACCACCCATGATTGAAGGGGGGAGGGGGGGGATTGGAAACAGTGTGAGAGACTCCACATGGGATTGTGCCAGATGGCACACTGGAGGTGTTGCCCCAAGGGCCACTGGATGGAAACCATCCCAAATACAGAAATCACCCACATACAGAGCAGGGGTGACCAGTGGTCCTACAGAGGCCACGAGTTACAGTGATGAGGAAAAGAAGGGTATTTAACACACAACCCTGTGTAATGCCATTCTCTTGGTCCATGGAGAACATAGAATGGCACTAACCAGAAGTCGAAACAACTGGTGGGGCAGGAACCAGTGAATAAAAATCGGGAGGGGCCCTGAAGAGCCTACTTATGGAGTGTAAGTAAGATGTGATGGTACTAAGACTTGTCACAGACCTTATGAACACTGATAAAAAAACTGTAGCAAGATGGTGGTGCTGAGAAAAAACCTGCTGAAGCAGTTGATCGATTGGAGACCATCCCTATCCCAAGATTCAAGTACCCAATAGATCCAACGAGCCACTATTCATTCAAATAACTTACAGGGGATGTTACTCAGACTTATTGGCTGGAAACTATCATGGTACCATGGATCCTCACTGAGCTTAAGGATGGGAAGCACAATACTGTCCCTCTCTTGATAGAGATAATGCTGTCCCTCTCTTGAGAGGAGAAAATACCTTGGAGCCAAATACAGTTACAAACCTCAA
Source organism: Schistocerca piceifrons (assembly GCF_021461385.2). Taxonomy (NCBI): domain Eukaryota; kingdom Metazoa; phylum Arthropoda; class Insecta; order Orthoptera; family Acrididae; genus Schistocerca; species Schistocerca piceifrons. Next base: position 643,541,555 of record NC_060139.1, read on the forward strand.
TGAGATATTGTCATTTTGGAGGATGGAGGTGTTGAAGTAATTGGTTTCAGATGGAATCAAGGCCAGGGGCTGAATCATGGGAAGAGGAGGGGGCCATAAGAAGTTCCCCATCCAGTAAAACATTCATTGTATGATTCCACAAGACACGGGGTAAAACATAAGTGGGAAGCTCCAGCCCGCTGTTTCTGGAAGAGGAACATTGCTAGATAGGAGACTGATGCAGATAGCATCACAAATTTGATTGCAATGTGTTTTGTGAGAAGCAATGGATCTGCACAAAGGCCACCCTGGAGGAAAAGGCCTCGGATGGATGACATTGAAATAAGTGTACAAGGAATAGAAAAGCAACTGAAATCAGCGAACAGAGGAAAGTCCACTGGACCTGATGGGATACCAATTTGATTCTATACAGAGTACGTGAAAGAACTTGCCCCCCTTCTATCAGCCGTGTACTGCAATTCTCTAGAGGAATGGAAGGTTCCAAATGATTGGAAAAGAGCACAGGTAGTTCCAGTTTTCAAGAAGGGTCATCAAGCAGATGCACAAAACTATAGGCCTATGTCTCTGACATTGATCTGTTGTAGAATTTTAGAACATATTTTTTTGCTCACGTGTCATGTCATTTCTGAAAACCCAGAATCTGCTCTGTAGGAATCAACATCGATTCTGGAAACAGCGATTGTGTGAGACCTAACTCGCTTTATTTGTTCATGAGACCTAGAAAATATTAGATACAGGCTCCCAGGTAGTTGCCATTTTCCTTGACTTCTGGAAGGCGTTCAATACAGTTCCGCACTGTCGTCTGATAAACAAAGTAAGAGCCTACAGATTATGAGACCAGCTGTGTGGCTGGATTGAAGAGTTTTTAGCATACAGAACACGGCATGTTGTTCTCAATGGAGAGACGTCTACAGATGTTAAAGTAACCTCTGGCATGCCACAGGGGAGTGTATGGGACTATTGCCTTTCACAATATATATAAATGACCTAGTAGATAGTGTCGGAAGTTCCACGCGGCTTTTCACGAATGATGCTGCAGTATATAGAGAAGCTACAGCATTAGAAAATTGCAGTGAAATGCAGGAAGATCTGCAGCGGATAGGCACTTGGTACAGGTAGTGGCAACTGACCCTTAACATAGACAAATGTAATGTATTGCAAATAAATAGAAAGAAGGATCCTTTATTGTATGATTATATGATAGTGGAACAAACACTGGTAGCAGTTACTTCTGTAAAATATCTGGAAGTATGCATATGGAACAATTTGAAGTGGAATGATCATATAAAATTAATTGTTGGGAAGGTGGGTGCCAAGTTGAGATTCATTGGGAGAGTCCTTAGAAAATATAGTCCATCAACAAAGGAGGTGGCTTACAAAACACTCGTTTGACCTATACTTGAGTATTGCTCATCAGTGTGGGATCCGTACAAGGTCAGGTTGACAGAGGAGATAGAGAAGATCGAAATAAGAGCGGCGTGTTTTGTCACAGGGTTATTTGGTAACCGTGATAGCGTTACGGAGATGTTTAGCAATCTAAAGTGGCAGATTCTGCAAGAGAGGCGCTCTGCATCGCAGTGTAGCTTGCTGTCCAGGTTTTGAGACGGTGCGTTTCTGGATGAGGTATCAAACATATTGCTTCCTCCTACTTATATCTCCCGAGAAGATCACGAATGTAAAATTAGAGAGACCTGAGTGCGCACGGAGGCTCTCCAGCGGTCGTTCTTCCCGCGAACCATATGCGACTGGAACAGGAAAGGGAGGTAATGACAGTGGCACGTAAAGTGCCCTCCGCCACACACCATTGGGTGGCTTGCGGAGTATAAATGTAGATGTAGATGTAGATCTAGATGACTGCTCACAACCTCAGAAAATGCGGAGTGTAGTCCACACCCATGATGAAGGGATGGAAGATCCTAGGGAGGAGACAAAGTGTTCCCAACACAATCACTTGCTGTTTCATTAAGTAACAGGCTTTGACATGAATGCATTTAAAGACACTAAGACCAGCAGAGGACAGCTGCAGCATAAGGCACTGCAATGATCAGTGGTGATTACAGATGGTGATAGCATGACAGTGATGAAAGGGATCTTTTGGCGAGGGACAGTAATGCCGGTGGTGCAAATGATTGTACTGGACACGTCACAGATGACTTCATCAATACCACCTGAGAAAGAGGTGTAAGCATGACCTATGAGGTATATAGAGGGCAGTCAGCATGATGCAAAGCCCAGTGGGGTAACCAGACCATTGAGAGGTGGAAAAGACACAAGATAATCGATGGGAAGTGGTCACTATCGCAGAGGTCATCGCGCTGCAGCAAACATAGGGAAGGAAGAAGTGAAAGGGAGGGGAGGTGAAGTAAGAAAAAGATCAATGGCAGAGAAAGTGCCAGAGGTGGCACTAAAATGAGCAGGGCAACCATCATTAAGAAGGCACAGGTAGTGGTCTGCAAGAAACTGGTGAATGATGAATCCTCAACTAGATGAAAAAGCACTGAGTGAGGGGCATTAAAATCCCCAAAAAGGAGGGAGGGAGGGAGGGAGGGAGGGAGGGAGGGAGGGAGGGAGGGAGGGAGGGAGAGAGGAACTTCTGAAGAAGAGCAGTTAGGACAGCAGACATAAGTGGCTTGACAGGAAGAAGAGACTGCAAACCATGATTGCAGAGTCCTAGTGGACCCAGATGGCAATCTCTTTCAATGTGGGACAAAAGAGGATCCATTTACTATCAATGACCATACAGATCGCTTTGCAGATGTCACTGGTAGTCCTCAAAAGGACTGACCTGGTTCCAACAGAAAGCATGGAACCCACAAAGGGTCGGTGAGTGAGCTTTAGAAAAATGAGATTCTTGGAGAATGACACAAACTGTGAAGTAAAAGGAAATAAGGAATTGCAACTTGGGAAGGTAACAGTAGTGTCCATTACAATGCCATTGAATAAGCATTGAATGGGGATCCAAATGTGAGGCAAATGGACTGAAACCAGTCTACCATAAGGCTACCATCTGTCACCAACAAGGATGGTGTGACATCCACAAACAGGAGGTCAGACTCAGGTTGTGAGGAGGACTCGGCACCTCCAGGGGCAATGGAGGGGCCTTACCACAGCGTTTATGATTTTTCTTCTTCTTCTTCTTTTTCTACTTCTTCTTCTCTTCTGTAGGTCAAGGAGTGCAGGGCCTAAACAGAGAGCAGGCTTCAGTGAGATCTGGAACTGATAGAGAGTGGGAAACCTTGGGGTGCACAGACTGTGGATCCTGCAGCTGACTTGTGGCAGCAAGCCTCTGGTCTGAGAGATGCTGGCAGGAGGGGTCTCGGGAGAAGGCCCCATCACCATCAAGCATCAAAGAAAGGGGACACTTTTCTGAACAGGTAGGGGGAGTGGCACCTGGAGGGGAGGATTTGTGGGAACTGCAGGGAAGGAAAAGAGGAGGAGAGGAGGGCAGGACTGAGATAGGGAGGAGGGAGGAGGGGAAAGAATGTAACAGAGGCAAAAGAAGATGTCACAGACACATGGTGAAGAGGTCATATTCTGATGAGACTGAGTGTATGATAAACAATCAATGTCTTATACTCCTCCATCTTCTTTTCTTTCTTATAAAATGGGCACTCCGGAAAGCTTGGAGAGTGATGGTTGTGACAATTAATGCATAGGGCAGCAGAACATAGGGGATTCCCTCCTGCTCCACATTCATTGCATAGAGGGTCCGCTATAGAGCGGAAGACATGTGCCCAAAACCCAAACATCAAAAACACCTCATGGATGGCAGGACATATGGCTTCATGTCACACTGATAAACCGTAACTTTGACCTTCTACAGTAGGATATGCCCCTCAAATGCCAGAACAAAGATTCCAATATCAATGCAATTGTCCTTACGGCCTCTATGAACATGCTAAACAAAATGAACACTGAGCCATCCCAGTTTGGCCCAGAGGTTTTCATCAGTTTGAAGGATGAGGTCCCAATGAAAAATGACTCACTGAACCATACCAAAGCTCAAGGCAAAGGAGCAATGGATACTGGATGTCACCAAGATAATGCAGGCACAAACAACCACAGTCTGGGTGGCACTGAAATGGACCACATCTTATTCAGATAGTCCACTTCACCAAACATATCTTCAAGAGATTCCATGAAAAATAGCGGTTTCATGGCAGTGAAAGTGTTTCAATCAGTCCTGGTACAGACGAGGTAGCAAGGAAAGGGTTTCATCTTAATCTGGCAAGCCTGGCCCTCTTCCCAGGGCACAGCCAGGGAAGGGGAGGCCACGGGGTCATAAGAAGCAGCATTAAAAGATCCATTTCAAACTAAAGAGACAGCCATAGAAGAATGGCCAGTTTTTTGGAGCTTAATGCATTTCATTTGCAAAGTGTCAGCCCTGATAACACTCATTGAGATCAGGGCTCTCACCGTGGGTGCCACCCAGCCACAGCAAGGGCCATCTGGCATGGTGGCCATTGCCAGGAGTTGCAATGCTCCAAAATGACAAGCAACCACTCCTGGGTATACACAGGGAGGTAGCAGCTCTGGTATGAGAAATGTTATCCCTGTTTTGTCAGGGCCCATCATGTGGATTGGCTATACGGTGTTAAAGAGCAACAGCATCAAGAATAAGATGGAAGGATCAGTAAGGCCACAAACTGAAGATGGTAAGAGAGGCATTCTTTCCCAATTGATTCACACTATGGAGACAAAATTTAGAACGGGAGTTCAAACCTCATTTTGGGAATGAAAATGCCAAAAAGGAAATATGATGCAAAAAAAGAGAAACAAAATTGTAAGAGATAGCAGAAACCAGGAGGATAGCCAGGCCAATCTAAATAAGGACACCAAGGGAGGGAAAGGCAAGAGCAGAGAGGAAGGACTGAGTACAGGGAGGGATGGCCGTGTGGAAGGGAGAAAGGGTCACAATAGCTTGGGGTCTCATGTGTGCTACACATGAACTCATGAAAGAGCTGTAAGCAGCCTGTGTGGGTAAAAAAGATAACAGTAAAGACAAAACTATAGCAGAATGATGTGTGGCACATAGACATGAGCAACAGAAAATGGAATTCACTAGCTTTTAACCTCTCTGGCTCTTCTTCTAGTAGAAAGTACACACATTCACATACAGATGAACACAAACACCCAAACACAAGCTATAACGGCCATGGTGACACATATTATTGATTAATCATTATCAAGAGCAACTGCCTGACTTGATAGATGTGGAAAGACGATAGGGAAGAATGCATGAGGCAAGGAGTGGTCAGGGGGGCAGAGCGAGACAAAAGTGGGAAACATAGATGACTCAGAGGCTACACAACAAGATGAAAGGAGTTTTGAGGGGTAGAGAATATAACAGATATATAGAGACGGGCATGGGAGAGAGAGGTTAATAGAGAGGAAAGTGGAGATGTGGAGATGGAGTCAGTGAGCAGAGTGGAGGGACTGATAGAAGGGAGAGGGGGTGAGGGAGGGAAGGAGAGAGAGAGAGAGAGAGAGAGAGAGAGAGAGAGAGAGAGAGAGAGAGGGAGGGAGGGAGAGATTGAGAGAGAGAAAATGAGAGAATGCCAACAAAAGAGGGAAGAAAGGCTAGTAGGAGAAGGGAATTAGGGAGTACATGATCCAGATGGGGAAGGAGTAGTGTGGACAGAAGAGAGAAGGGGAAAAGGTGAAGTAAGGCAGTATAAAACACATTAGTGGAAGTTTACCCTAGAACGGTTAGGCAAAATATAGTTTCAAGAATGGTCAGGCTGGGTCTGTGGGACCCAATAAATAAAACACTTATAACATATGACAAACCATGTATTTACATCAAATGACAAATTTTTATTTTGTTCAGGTACTACTAAATGCTATATTGACATTATTTCAACTTCCTGGATTACATTGTAAAAAAACATACTTCTTTGTAGTACTAAATGTAAGTAAACTGTAAATAGAAGTAAATCTGATTGAAAGACGACTGTAAATGAGCATAAGTTGTAGGATTAACAAGCAAAAGTGTTGACTTTTCATTATATAAATGGAAATTGTGAATATAATTAATAGTTTGGAGATATAGTCCTCTAAAATCATCATTTTCCAAAACAGTTGCTGCAAACCATTTCAGCATGCACCATGCATAACCACACCTTGAAAACTTTGCAAAAGTATTTAGTTTTGCTGTCCTTGCATTTTTAGGATCTTCCCCCTTTTCCCTCGTTGTGGATCTTTCATTATTCTTTATTCTTTGGTGTCAATGAGATTAGAGGGAAGCCCGCAAATTTTGAGCAGGAGGCTAGGTTGTGTTGTACAAATTGTCAAATATGGTGTTATGAGAGACTTTCATAGGGTTCTGAGGCACTCTCTTCTAATTGAAACATTTTTGTTTGCTTTGAATACTACATAGTTATTGAGAGCTGCAATGTTCAACAACTGAATAAAGAGACCTTCTTGACCCCTCTACCAACAGTATATTCACCACATGAAGCATTAGTGACACCTATGCCACCTTTTGTTTTGTTGTAGTATGTTATTGTACTTGGTTTTCTTTCTTTTCGCCTTTGTTACTGTCAGTTTCGTCATCATGATGCACTGAAGAAATAAGCAGTACTGATTTTTTTGGTTTTGGTACATATAAGAGTAATGTGATGTCTTCTTGAAATCCATACATACTTGAGTACTGTTTTTTACATTTTTTGGGTAAAAACTCAACTGGAATTCCAGGCTTTTTTTTAATGTGCCAAAAACAGTAACATTGTTTTCTTGTAGTACTTTTCTGATGATTGGGTAAGAAATAAACCAATTACCTATTGTCAGATTTCTTCTGGGTCTACAAGATGCAAAACATTGCCTGCTTTATTACTGACTTTGTATGGTCCTTGTGGTTATGTACCTACATAGACTTCCAAATATCTCACATATTATGTTTTAAAACAAGCCAGGATGTAAAACTTGATCCCACACTTGTCAGGTTTATTTGGGATATACATCCTGAACTTGTACCTGCCTCTGTACAGAACAAGCATTTTGTCCAAAGTAATGTTTTCTAATGGGGCAAAATATCCATTGCAGTTGGAGGCAATCATATGAAGAACAGATCTTATGGCAGCAAGATTATCCTGTGCTATTCTCTCTTCCCTTTATGGGTTTTCTCAAACCTGATACAATGAGTCAAAAATCTGAACCTTTACAATGACGTACTAGTTGGAAAGATTTCTATTCCAGTCCCATTTGTATTCCAGAAGTCCTCAGTATTCATTTTACCACCATGCAATGTTCCAGCTAAGTAGACCAAAATATGCCTTTGGTTCATCAAAACTTGTAGACCTTTCAGGTCACTTGTTTGTTTGTTTTGAACTGAATCAACATAGATATTGGTTGATTCAAGAACTAAATCAATTAATGTATTGCTAAAAAATAGCTACCAAGATTCTAATGGTAAATGTATGTCCATCCCAGCTAGAATGCTTCCAGACAAATGTATGGTAACTATATTGTGACATCGTGTTCAAACACTTTGTTGGAAACACGTTTTTCTCTATTTAGTTGCTCCATTCCTTCCTGTATAAAACTGCATAGGTGACAACAACAGTATGTGCATAGGTGCTGGCAAAAGGGTGAACATCTTCCTCTTCACCACCACTTATTTAACTTTTACTGTCATGATCACCATTCATTTCAAAGTCTGGGTCCACATCAGAATCCTCTACTTTACTCTCATCAGTATATAAAATCCTGTAAATTTCATTGATGAAAGATTTTCCCTTGTCATTTTAAACTGAAAACAACTGTCAATGATCATTTAGTTTTAGGAAATCACAAATAGTTACCAAAGTAATTCAGTGATAGACATACACCAAAATATAAATGGGATCACACTGGCAGATATTTGTAATGTAAATGGTCAGGCTGGAAGACTGCCAAATAATCACTAAATAAAGCAAAACCTCATTCACAATGTGAAAGCTTTCTATTAGATATTAGAGGAAGATAGCAGAGTGTTTGAGCCAAGTCAGCAACTATAAGAATATAAATTCAGTGAAACAAAAACTAGTTGGTCTCACAGACCCAGACTGACTGTTCTAGGGTTAAGCCAGGGGAAAAATGAGAAAACATGATATGCTGGAGAGACAGTTCCCACCAGTATATTTCAAAGAAAGTAATGCAAAATGTTGTAAGGAATAATTGAGATGGCTCACATAGTGTGGCAGCTGTTGAAGTCAAATGTGTTGTGGTGCACAGCAAGTTCATTAACTGGATGATCCAGTTTGCAGTTTGCCACTGTGGCTATGGCCATTCATGCAAGTAGACGGTTTGTTGTCATGCCCACTTACAATCATACAATGCTGCACAGTAATTGCACCACAGCTGATACATAGCATGGCTGGTTTCACACATGGTCCTGCATTTTATGGGATAGGGTGTGCCTGTGACTGAGCTGTGGCATGAGTTGGTTTGTGGCTGTGTGGACATGTCTTGCACCTGGACTGTCCATAAGGGTGTTCATGGGGTGTAGGACTAAGAGCAGGATTAGAGCAGTGATGAACAGGAATGTTCTGTAAGTTGTGTGGACAGTAGAATATTACTTTGAGTGATGTGGGTGGGATTTTGAGTAGGATATCCCTCATCTCAGGGCATGATGAGATGTAGTTGAAGCCTGGGTGAAGCATGTGGTTGATCTGTTCAAGTCCAGGGTGATACTGGATCAGTAGAGGAGTTATTGTTGGTGGCTGTTGGTGTCAAAGGAGGAGATGGCATTGGAGATCTGTTTGTGGGTGAGCTAATAGGATACAGTTTGTCAATAAAGGCACTGGTAAGGTTATTGGAATATTTCAACAACTACTGTTTTCCACTGCAGAGCCTGTGTCCATGGATGTCAAGGCTATGAGGAATAAACTTCTTAGTATGGAATGGGCAGCAGCTGTCAAAAAGGAGGTACTGTTGTTGTACAGTGCTCTTGATATGAACAGATGTAATTATTGAGTCACTTGACAGGTGGAGATTGACATCTAGCAAGGGGGCTTGTTGAGTTCAGAAGGACCAGGTAACTGGGTTTGGGAGTAGATGTTAAGATCATGGAATAAAGGGCAAAGATTGTTCCTGGAATTAGTCCAGATCACGAAAATGTCAGACATGAATCTGAACAAATGAGAAGTTCTAGACATTGACTGGATAGGAAGGATTCCTTCACATGGCCTGTAAATAAGTCAGCACAGGATAGAGACTAAAAAGTACCACAGATTTGTTTATAGGTCTGATCATCAAAAGTGAAATAATTGTGGGTCAGTTTGTGTTTGGCCAGGAGAATTAGGAAAGAGGTGGTGGGTTTAGTATCAGGAGAATCCTGGGAAAGGTAAAGTTCCACGGCCACATGGGCATGGGAGATGTTGATTTACAAGGACATTGGATCCACAATGGAGAACAAGGAGGCCAGTTATAAATGGACAGGAACAGTGGAATAGCATTGAAGCAAGTGAGCACTGTAGGATGAGAGCTATGGATGATAAGTTTGCAGGTGCTGGTCAACAAAGGCAGTATCTCATTCTGTTGGAACATTGTAACAAGCCAAAAGGGGACAACTACTAGGGAGGTCTGTGGAGGGCAGTTTGCAGTGAGGAGAGATATAGATTCAGGATGTGAGATTTTGAGATGTACCTAAAGCCTTGAGGGGTTGGTGTAGGTCATATTGGACTTATAGGATGGAATCATGGTTGTAAGGTTTGAGTGTAGAGGTGCCGGAAAGTTGGCGAAGACCCTCAAGCTCATAGCCACTATGATTCATAACTAGATGTTGATCTCTGCCTGTCAAGTGACTCAATAATTACATCTGTTCATATCAAGAGCCCTGTACAACAACAGTACCTCCTTTTTTACAGCTGCTGCCCATTCCATACTAGGAAGTTTATTCCTCAGCCTTGACATCTATGGATGCTGGCTCTGCAGTGGAAGGATGATAAGGTATTGATTGGTTTTCAGTTTATAGGTAGCTGTGTGCCTCACAAAAGTTATATTGGACCCACTATAGAGGGATGTAGGAAAAAAGAATGAAGCCGGGTTAGAAGTGAGGAATTCTTGAAAGATTACCAGTGGTGACTGGTTGGAAAGGGAGGAGGATAGCAGTTGTTGCGAGGTTTGAATTACCATATTTTAATCTTTTAAACAACATTCTATGTGAGGTTTTCGTTGGCTATTGTCAGTGGGGGCTGGGGGAGGGGAGGGGGGGAGAGAGCGGGTTGCTTGGCAAAGAAATTTTTCCTCTGCAAACAACAAGTAAATGACAGAAGGCCCTTAGCAAGTGCAGCATGGTTGAATGTTGATTTTGGGCTAGAAAAGAAACCTTTAAAAATTCCTGAGAGTTTGGCAGACAGGTTGGAACAGTGTTACGGGATGAGTGTTCAGGGCAGTGTTCTTCATGGAGGATGGAGGACGTTTCTGGAAATATGGAAGATGCAGTAAGTCAGCAAGACATGCTTGTGGAGCTATGAGGATTTGACAGGAGAGGTAGCCTCTTTATTGGTTGGAGGTAATCCCATGTGGGCATAAAACAAGAGTAACTAGGCCAGCAACCTCATACGGTACTGGGAATGCTGTTCTGACTGCTGAAGGGCAACAATTTATAGTGCGGTGACAGCATTCATGAAATTACAGTCACAGAGTAAAATAAATTGGGAAAGTAGTAGAGACTGTCAAGTATAACTTGAGCTAGGATTGTGTAATTATGGAAGACCAGACTAGTGAGGGTGAGAGGCTGATGAAAATAGGTAGGGTGAAGGTTATTGTGCCAGGATGGGTAACAGCCAATTTTAACGGTAAGCCTATTAGATGGACTCTACATGCCACACAAGATTGTATAAAAAATATTTGTTGAATAGAGTTTCACAAAGGCAAAGGAGAGTTTTTGGAAATGATGGAATTGTAATAACCACCTTGGTTGGATGGCTGGGAGACAAAAAGAGTGACTGAAAAAATAGCTAAAAAGTTGAAAATAAGAAGATGAAAACTTAAGTTTGAAGTGATGAAATGGAAATAAATGATAGACAGGAGCTATTTAGAAACTATGTAGGAAGTTACAGGGAGGTTTATAATATGCTTTTACAGGAGCAAGAAGCAGTAAGTTCACTCATAACTAACATGGTCAGTTACAAATTGATTGTGCTGGAGGGGAGCTGCATGAATTTTTAGTGACACTGCATTACACTGTGACCGTGATGATTGTGCAACACTTTCATACAGTTCTTGAATCACAGCACACCACACAAAACAGTTACTTACCCATTCTACTTAAATTGGTAGACATAAGTTCTCGTTAACATATTGCTTTATTTTCAGACTCAGTCACACAGCATATGAAGTCTCTTGCAATGCTGTCATAAGACAGGTCAATCAAGAGACTGCTTAAAATGTACATCCAAGCTCAATGTTTTCTTCTTCAGCATTGTTCATTATGGTTCCAGTAATCTTCTGTCTAGCATATTCCTTGGAGCTGTGGTTGGTAATGAGGTCTATCTGCACTTGCTCTGATGTCAGAACATCAGCCACTGTACCCCAACACCACCCGTAGCCCAACAAATACCTCAGACAGAATGTGCACAAAACCAAACACAGACAAACACATACAATACATTCGTGAAATGTTAGTTATAATAATAATAATAATAATAATAGCTTTATTCAACATCGAATGGTACACTGCACATGTACAAAGAAACCTTAATGATTGAAGTTATTTGTACAATACACAAGACACATTCTTCTGAATACGTCATTAATTTACGACAAAATTACAATAAGATGTTCACTGATTTCTATTCACATAATTTCACAAAGCATTTGTTGTTCTTTGTATGAGTATGGTACTCTTCTAATGTGTAGAAAGGGTGTTTTACTAAAAATTTCTTAAGCTGATGTTTCAGTTTAATTGTAGGAAGAGCCATGACTGCACTAGGCAGTGCATTAGCTAATTTTATACCTGCGTACTGAGGCCCCTTTTCGTAAACTGCTGTTCTGTGGCTGCCAATGTAAAATCTTTCTTTATTTCTAGTATTGTACTGGTGGAAATCTGAATAAGTGTTTGGGTGCAGTCTTTTCACAAGCAATATGGCTTTTAGAATGTACGTATTTATAACAGTTAACACCTCAGTTTTTGGAAACAAGTTGCGACAAGATTCCCTATATTTTTGTTTACAGATTATTCTCACATCCCTTTTTTTGAAGAATGAGTAGCTTATCTAGATTAGCTTCGTTTGTTGCCCCCTGAATTTCAATACCGTAGTTCAAGTGAGAGGAGAAAAGAGCATGGTATGCAGTCTTTAGGACTACAGTGTCTCTACGGAACTTGCTAATAGTACTGATTGCCAATATATTTTTTTACAACTTAGTTGTTAGGGAGTCAATATGTGTGTCCCATTTCAGGTTGCTTTGGATTGTTATGCCAAGGAATTTTATACTAGACTCTTTCTGTACCAATTCATTGCCAATGTATAATTTAATTTCATTATTCAAACTACTTTTGTTAAACTCCATCAAACATGTTTTACTGGTGCTTACATTTAAGTGGCTTTCATTAAAAAACTGAACAATTTCTTTTGTCATATTATTACACTCGGCCTCTAGTAAATATGTGATTCCTTTTTACACATAATGGACGTGTCATCAGCAAACAGAACAATTTTGGAATTTATAGTACAATATTTAATATCATTTACACAGATCAAGAACAGAAGGGGGCCCAACACTAAGCCCTGGGGCACGCTACATTTTATGCAAGTGATCTCTGATTTGTAGACACCACTTTCCATTTTAAGTAGGACAAACTGTTTTCTATTGCTCATATAACACTTTATTAGGTCATAATCAGCGCCTCTAATGCCCATGTTCCATAGCTTGTCTAATAGGATGTCAACATTCACACGATCAAAGGCTTTTCCAGGTCTAGGTATACACCTGCCACATGTTCCTTGCTTTCGATACCCCCTAACACCTCTTCAATTAGTTGAGCAGCTGCAGTGCTAGTTGATTTACCTTTTAGGAATCCATTTTGATTTTTGAACAGCAGGTTGTGTTTGTTAAGAAAGTTTATAATCCTGTTGTATATAACTTTCTCAACTATTTTGGAAAATACAGGAAGGATTGAGACTGGTCTGTAGTTTTCTATTTTGTTGTTGTCACCTTTCTTAAAAATGGGTGTTACCTGTGTTATTTTTAGTCTGTCTGGAAAGGTGCCTGATTTTATTATATTGTTGACTACTACAGACAGAGGTACAGAGACATTTTGGCCACAGACTTTTAAAACATTAATATTTAGGCCATCATGCCCAGCTGAATTAGAGGGTTTTAGAGAGCTAATGATGCCCATTATTTCTGCACAGTTTGTGGGGGCTAGATATATACTATGGTCACATGTATTACCTTTAAAACTGTAGTGCATATTTTTATGTTTGTCATTTATGGCTTCCCCTACAGAAGAAAAATATTCATTAAAATATTTACAATTTCCAGTTGGTCTTTTATGAGCATGCCATTGTGGTTAATAGTTAAGTCCATACAGGATTTGTCATTGCAGGTTCTAAAACTGTTTATGACTGCCCAGATGCCAGCAATTACATAGTGTGAAGCTTATTTGCAACATAGTTGCTCCTGGTCTGTGTGAGTAAGTGTTTATAGTGTGCCTGATATATTTTGAAGGACAGAATAACATCACAGAACATGAATCAGTACCTGAAATAATGCTATAACTCTGCACATTTACTCAATCCTATACATCATAAAGGGAGCAGAAATTTTAGCATGGTACATTCACACAGATTTCAGGACATTAAGTCTCAAAATTTCTGCACCCTTTCGATGTGACTATAAGTGATGAGTGATCATACAATGCAATAACAATAAAAAACTCTCACAAATAAACATTACCTTTCCCTTTCCTTTTCCCTTTCTCTTCTGTCATTCTCCATACCATCCCTTCCATTGTTTAGTGCCTTCTCTCACCACTCTTCACCTATGCCCCTCCCCCTGATGAAGGGTCTCTCTCTCTCCCTCTTTCTCTGTCTGTCTATCTCTCTCTCTCTCTCTTCCCATCTCCTTCTCCCAACTCCCCCCTCTCTGTCCCTCTACTTCTCCCTCCCCCCTCTCTCACCCCTTTATCTTTTTCTCCCCTCCCCCCACCCCTGCCTGTTTCCACCTGTCCCCCATTCTCTTTTCCATCCCTGACACTCTCCATGTCCACCTTTCTCTCTATTAACCCTTTCCATCCCCACTCTCCTCTCTCAATATCTCTTATATTCTCTATCCTTTCAGAACTCTGTTCATCTTGTGCAACCTCTGTGTCATCTATCTTTCCCACTCCTACTTCACACAACCCCCTCTTAGCTCTATGCATCTTTTCTCTACCCCCTCCATGCATCCATTAGTTGGCAAGTGCTCTGAGTAATCAATAATCAGTGTTGTTGTGACCATGGTAGCATGCATTTGGATATCTGCATGGTTTTGTGGGTGAATGTGTGTACTTTCTACTAGAAGAAGAGTAAGAGAACTTGAAAGCTAGTGAAAACTGTTTCCTGTTGCATGTGTCTATGCACCAAGTCAGTCTGGAATAGATGAGCGGTTGCCTTTCCATTTTTTTCAAGTATTGCTCTATCCAGGAATCTTCATTATTGCTATGATTGTTCAGTATGGACACACACACACACACACACACACACACACACACACACACACACACACACACACCTACATACACACTTGTTATTAATTAAATTCTATTTTAATAAAAGGCATTATTCTTACAGATAAGTCCTCAGTGCATTTTCTGTTCAAACAAAAAAGACTGGGCTCATTTAAAAATTGTATATAAACTATGTGATAAAAAGTATCCAGACACCTGGCTAAAAATGACTTACAAGTTTGTGGCACCCTACATCAGTAATTCTGGAATTCGATATGGTGTAGGCCCACCTTTAGCCTTGATGACAGCTTCCACACTCACAGGCATAGGTTCAGTCAGGTGCTGGAAGTTTTCTTGGGGAATGGCAGCCCATTCTTCATGAAGTGCTGCACTGAGGAGAGGTATTAATGTTGGTCGGGGAGGCCTGGCATGAAGCTGGTGTTCCAAAACATCCCAAAGGTGTTCTATAGGATTCAGGTCAGGACACCGTGCAGGCTAGTCCATTACAGGGATGTTATTGTTGTGTAACCACTCCACCACGGGCCTTGCATTATGAACAGGTGCTTGATTGTGATGAAAGATGCAATTGCCATCCCAGAATTGCTCTTCAACAGTGGGAAGTAAGAAGGTGGTTAAAACATCAATGTATTCCTGTGCTGTGATAGTGCCAAATAAAACAAGGGGTGCAAGCCCCCTCCATGAAAAATAAAACCACACCATAACACCACCATCTCCAAATTTTATTGTTGGCACTACACACACTGGCAGATGACATTCACCAGCCATTTGCCATACCCACACTCTGCAATCAAATCGCCACATTGCGTACCATGATTGATGTGCATACCACACAACATTTTTCCACTGTTCAACCATCCGATGTTTACGTTCCTTACACCAAGCTAGGCATCGTTTGGCATTTACTGGTGTGATGTGTGGCTTATAAACAGCCTCTCGGCCATGAAACCCAAGTTTTCTCACCTCTCTCCTGTCATAGTACTTGCTGTGGATCCTTTTGCAATGTGGAATCCCTTTGTGATGGTCTGGATAGATGTCTGTGTATTACACATTACGACCCTCTTCAACTGTCTCTGTCAGTCAACAGATGAGGTTGGACTGTATGCTTTTTGTGCTGTATGTGTCCCTTCACATTTCCACTTCACTATCACATTGAAAGCAGAGGACCTAGGGATGTTGAAGAGTGCAGAAATCTTACATACAGATGTATGACACAAGTGACACCCAATCACCTGACCATGTTCTCCATGGAGCGCCCCATTCTGCTCTCTCACGATATCTACTGACTATTGAGGTTGCTGATATGGAGTACCTGGCAATAGGTGGCAACACAATGCACCTAATATGAAAAACATATGTTTTGGGGGTGTCTGGATACTTTTGATCACATAGTGTATACAGGGTGTTACAAAAAGATACGGCCAAACTTTCAGGAAACATTCCTCATACACAAAGAAAGAAAATATGTTATGTGGACATGTGTCTGGAAACGCTTACCTTCCATGTTAGAGCTCATTTTATTACTTCTCTTCAGATCACATTAATCAGGGAATGGAAACACACAGCAACAGAACGTACAAAATGTCCTCCATTAGCGGGGATACATGCATCCACCCTCCGTTGCATGGAATCCCTGATGCGCTGCTGCAGCCCTGGAGAATGGCGTATTGTATCACAGCTGTCCACAATACGAGTACGAAGAGTCACTACATTTGGTACCGAGGTTGCGTAGACAAGAGCTTTCAAATGCCCCCATAAATGAAAGTCAAGAGGGTTGAGGTCAGGAGAGTGTGGAGGCCATGGAATTGGTCCGCCTCTACCAATCCATCAGTCACCAAATCTGTTGTTGAGAAGCGTACGAACACTTCAACTGAAATGTGCGGGAGCTCCATCGTGCATGAACCACATGTTGTGTCGTATTTGTAAAGGCACATGTTCTAGCAGCACAGGTAGAGTATCCCATATGAAATCATGATAACATGCTCCATTGAGTGTAGGTGAAAGAAACTAAAACGAGCTCTAACATGGAAATTAAGCATTTCCGGACACATGTCCACATAACATCTTTTCTTTATTTGTGTGTGAGGAATGTTTCCTGAAAGTTTGGTCATACCTTTTTGTAACACCCTGTATAATCCTGAAACAGCAGTCACTGAAATAAAATTATGACACATAATTTTGTGACCTATAAAGATATGTTGTAAATGCACAGAAAAACAAATCCAAAAAGTTTCAGATGTATGTGAAAAGACACTTCTCCTGGTAAAGTTAGCTGTGTTGTGAGTTTATTGCTAAAAAACTCCAGCAATAAGAACAGTTTGTTTGCATTAATATTTGTGATGTGAAATGCACACCTGCAGGAAAGAGATTTACCTGTAATTGTTCATAGTATGGCTGAGATCTTCATATGTTGATGGTGGCATTCCAGATTCTCTTGTCCATCTAATGGTAGGTTTAGGGGAGCCCTCAGCTGCACAAGAAACTAATAAATTCTGACCCATCAGAGATTCTGAATCTTTGGGTTCTACTTTCCATGATGGGGGTACTGAAAGATAACAGTCCTTGCTTTATAACTTATTTTAATTATATATTCAATGCAACAGAAAAAGTTCATGCACTAGAAATTCAATATTATTTAATGATATTGTAAAATATTTGCTGCGTCTAGAAACAAATTTTATATTGTGAACCCATGTGTGCAGCAAGTGAGTCACTAGTTAAATAGGCACTGCAGGATACGGGGAAAACATTTTGGGGAATATATATGATGATGATGAACAAAGGTGGCTGAGATCTAGCAAAGGACTGTACAGAAATACAGATCAAATAAAATCACCATTTAAAAAGAGAAGATTACTGATTTATGAGGACATATACAGAAGGAACAACAATTGTCTGACCAAGAAAATCTGGAAATTTATAACCATAAACAGCACAAAACTGAGCTGGTTTTTGGAATGCACAAGTTTGTATCTCAGTAAAAACAGTGGTGCAGCAGGTTAAATTCAGATACTCAACCACCAGGGACTGAGAGTGGAATAAGCACCCATAAGACTAAGAGGGCTTCTGATGGAGGATAAAAAGAAAGCATTGATTGAGGGCGTCAATAGATATTGGGAGAACATCGAAGTTAACTGGAGAACTGGAGCTAAACATGAAAAATTATCTAGACTGTTAGTACAAAGTACATAAATCCAAAGAGCTTTGAGAGAGAGACACAGAGAGAGAGAGAGGAGAGAGAGAGTGTGAGTTTAGCTTGATCATGCAAGAGCATCGAAAAGAAAAGGCCTGTTGTGAACAACACAAAAGTTAATGAAAGTAACTAGAGCATGATGAGGGTGAACAGAGGCAAGCTAAGGAGTATGTTTTCATGTCTAAAGTTAGGTCATTTAACACTGGAATCCAAAGCAAACAAACCAGACTTCCTGTTTATGTTGTTGCAGAATATTCTATATTACATTGCATCCTTATGTGACTACATATCTTTCATTTCTCCTCAAGATTTTTGTGGTGGTTCTATATATCCATTCTTCAAATTCTTCCACATAAGATAATAAATTATGAGTTTTTAGTTGGGGCAACAAATGTCTGAAGAATAAATAAACTGAAATATTTATCAACTGTAAACGAGAACATAATACATTTGCTAATTCAACTATATCAGAGGAAAATGAATTAGTGAAAAATCAAGTATAATAACCAGTTTGGGCAATGAGGAAGTTGTGTAATATTTTTCCAGACAAGGTAGGAAAAATGCGACAGTATTACACCATGGAAGGAGGAAAAGACTGTATGCAGCAAATTGTTATGACTACTATAAAGCACAGCAGGTAGTTTTTTATAAGTTCTCAAATTAAAGCCTCCTGTTTTTGTTTCATTTCTCTACAATGAAGCAAAAAAAGTGAGAAGCGGTCAAAAGCGATAAGAAGGAGGGCAAATAATGCATAATGCTAAAGAAGAGGCACATGGAAAGCAAGAGTAGTGGTCGAATAAACCAACTTTATTATGATTCATATTTTATATTTCTTTCACTCAGCTTTTAACTCAAAATAATTTTCTCTATGACATTTCTAGAGAGCTGAATTCCTTTTGTTTTACCTTAGTTTCATATGAATTACTATTCCGTAAAAAAAATTGAGATCATTTAAACCTGATACATGCTCCGACCTATAACATATGGTTACAATGCAAAACAGTTTATTTACTTAGTTATTGTTCTTGAAGACAGAATTTTGACAGTTGTTTTCACCCTAAGAAATATTGCTGCAATATGGCTGAAACTATTTGACATATTTTGTATTGTGATGTAGTAACATGTACAGAACAATCTTCATAAAATAATTGGAATAATTGAAATTACAAAGGACACACAGGATTATGAATAAAAATAAATGAGGACCATATTTTTGATACTACTACAAGAATAAAATTTGTGGTATGCATGTATTATGAATCATCCTTTACCTAAATTTTTTTAAAAAAAGGAACTTATATTGACATGATACTTAGAGTTATTCTCAATCATAAACAGAAAGGTATACCATTTACTACCAGCAGTGTTGTGTGGTTGGTTGTTGCAACAGCATTTGAGGCTTGGCATGTATAATTTCCTGAATGAAGCACAGATAGGCTGTTGAATGTTAATGCTCTTGAGTAATCATCGAGACTCTTCTCAGTCACAGCTAGTGCTGGAGGTATCTCTGATCCATCTTTTAGCCAGCGAAATGTAATTGGAAAATCCCCTTTGGTAACTACACAGTTCAGATGTATGCGCATACCCTCTTGAAGATCAGATTTCGTGGGTATAGGATCAATGGCTGGAGCCTCTAGAAGAGAAACAATTTTGCAGTTGTTACTTTACTTTCATATTACATAACTTCCTACAGTCAACAACTATGCTAAATGTGTACAACGAAGAGATATAATAATGTGAATAATAAAAGTTTTAAACTGAACAAATATTTTACCAGTCCAAAGTAGTTAGAACAATATTATACATTTTATTATACTTACTGTTCATTCTTGAAGGCATTTCTCCTAGCATGAGAGACAATCTTCACATACGTGCTGTTAATTGAGAAATATATATGTATGCATCAGCATTATGAAGTGAATCAAATCACCACCTACAAACTCCTACGATGTGTAGAGGATGCCAGGTAGAAAATGGTTTGAATAGAAATACATCTAGAGATGCCGTTCCTTGCTCCAGAACAAACATGTAAAACATGTTTCCCTCCAGAGGATGAAATATTGATAACAATTTGTAGTGCTCTGGTAATGATTTCATTTGTAACCATCTAACTAATGATATTGTGAAAAGGAAATTTGCTACTCACCATACAGTGGAGACACTGAGTCACAGATAGGCACAACAAAAAGACTGTCACAAATATAACTTTCAGACAGTAAGGCCTTCATTAGAATTAGATGGCAAATACACACATACACACTCACACTGATGCAATTCACACACACATGATTGCAGTCTCAGGCAACTGTGGCCACACTGTGAGAAGCAGCACCAGTGCGTGATGGGTGTAGCCCTGCCTTTGATGGGATAGGTAATGACTTTGACTGGACTGGAGTAGATGGTAGCGGGAGCACGTATAGGACAGGTCTTGCGTCTAGGTCTATTTCTGGGGTATGAATCATGAGATAAGGGTTTGGGAGTAGGGGTTGTGTAGGGATGAACAAGTATATTGTGTGGGTTCGGTGGATGGCAGAATACCACTGTGGGATGGGTGGGAAGGATAGTGGGCAGGAACTAACTAATGAAATAACAATGCCTAATTTTAACAACTCTACTAATTGCATAATATGATGCAAATTTCAGTGGAAGGAGAGGTGTAACATTAAAAGTGGGTACTGTATGTTTTATATGAACACCAGCACTGGTACACTCAGTTACACCAGTCTGTTCCTGATATATTGACTTTTACATTCAAACAGTTATCTGTCTGGCAGTGTAAATGTATTAGATGTTTGTAAGGAGAACTTAAACCATTCTGTATAAGCTCATAAGTTTTACTTGATACATGTACTCTTATTAACTTTCATTATTGATTCATGAGGTCTGATGATGTGATATTAATAAAGAATCTTTAATTTTGCTTATTTTTACTTGAAAACTGCAAGTAATGTCAAGTAAGACATTACACATGTGTCATTTTTAAAGTAAGAACTACAGTGTGTCATGTCCATACATCCTCTCACATGGCATCTGTTCATGGTCATCTACTCTTGGCCAGTCTCTCACCATGCCACCATTATGTTTCACTCCTCTGCCAGTGTTGGCTGCATGGTTATACTGCTTTGTCAGTCAGTAATCCTGCTGATTGTGAAGTGTGCTTGGTTATTTGATCCTTAAATGCAAAACAAGTTAACCCTGCTGAAATTCACTGGCAGCTTGTTGAAGTTAAAGGTCCAGGTGTAATGAATGGCACAAATGTGCATAAATGGTGTAGGACAATGAAGAAAGGACAATGTTCATGATGATGAACACTCTGGTTTCTTTGTTTTGGAGCGCAATCTCAAGGATGGTGACGAGTTCATGAGTCAAATGTGACTGGTGATGAAATGCGGATTGTGCATTACACTCCAGAGATGAACATCAAACCAGTGAGTGGCATCATTGAAACTCCCCAGCAAAACCATGAACATTTTTCAATATGGAAAATCATGGCCACGGTTTTTTCGTACTGGAAAGATATTCTTCTGTTAGATGTTTTGCCAAGAAGAATGACAATAAATATTGAGAGGTATTGTGAAACATTGTTAAAGCTTAGGCATGCTATTCAAAATTGGTGGCAGGGACTGCTCTCTAGCAGCATCATTCTGCTTCACAAGAATGCCTGGCCTCATGTTGCAGCAAGAACAAATGTGCAACTGAACAAGTTTCATTACTGGATCATCCAGCACACAGCCATGACTTGGCACATCAGACTTCCACCTGTTTCCAAAACTGAAGGAATTTCTTGGTGGGAAGGTCTTGTAAGATCATGACATGATGAAAGAAACTGTTGCTAATTGGTTTAATGGTCAGGCAGCAGAGTTCCTTGACACTGGGATGGTGCTTATTGTAGTTTGTGATACAATTTATTTCATAAATAAAGTTCCTCTTACTCCAACACAAATCGTTTCTTACTTTAAAAATGAACCTCATTTTAAATAAATCTGCTGCTTTTCTAACTGAGCTGCTAATTGTTCACTCTAAACACTAGGCATAGTGGGTGATGGGATTAATTGTTTCAACAGAGGCTGAATGATCTTGATTGTTACCCATAGGTTTCTTGGCACAGCTGCTTAGTTAGTCAACCTTAACTAGCTTAGCTAGCAGATGGCAGATCAAAAAACAGATGATTCAGCAATGCACTTATTGATTCATAAATCTTCTTCCATGAATATCAAGAAGATCAGATTTCAGGGAGTGGAATGAGATTAATATTGGCAGGAGCAGTTACTGCAGCTATTACTGTAAACTTTTTTCTTTGTGCTTTGTTACAGATTTGACTTGGACAGCATCAAGATGGCAACATAATAGTAGAAACCAGTTCATCTGGTGTGCAGAATCCAAATCTGTGACAGTGACACTGCATAATTATTGCTGCCATTATGAGAGGGTACCACTGGCAAAAGCAAGCATAGTGAGATGATTCAAAACTGTAAAGAGACAGACAGTGTTGAAGACTTTCCTCGAAGTGAAAGACTGCCCATGTCTCAAGCATATGTTGATTGAGTCCAAGCTTCATTTTAGTACATCCTCCAAAACTCAATTTGTTGTGCACCATGCAGATTGGAAGAATCATAGTCACTGTCCATAACACATTACATAAATGGTTACATCTTCTTCGATACAAGGTACAAATGGTCCAAGCATTGCAGCCAAACATTGGTCCTCTGTGGTATATATTGGTGTTTTCCACAACTAACATCCACTGATGCTGACAACAACTACCTGAAAAAGTGCTTGTTTTCACATGGAGCAAAGTTCCACATTTCTGGATATGTGAATCTCCACAATATTAGAATTTGGGGCTCTGAAAACTGGCTCCACACTTGCAAACACATCCGTGATAGCCAGAAGTTTAATGTTTGGTGTGGCCTAATGCACAGTGGGGTGATAGGTCCCTTGGTCTTTGCAGAGAAAACAATAATAGGAAATGTTTACCTGAACATGCATGAACAGTTCCTGCTACCACAGATCAAATGGCTGTAGCTGTCCATCCTCCTACAGCATGATGGTTCACCCCCACAGTGGAATGTGAATGTACAGGATGTGCTGAAAGACACATTTACTGAGAAGGTCAGAGTCCCCATACACTCTGAATGTCACGCCATTAGACTTCTTTTTGAGGGGTTATATCAAGGTAAATGTGTATACTAACTGTAGTGAAAATAATATTCTTAAAAATTTATTTGAGCTGAAAGAGATAATACCAAAGGTAAGAGCATTATGTATAGTTCTGTAAATGATGGTGTTAGTGATAATGATGTTGTGAAGGAGGCAGATGTTGATGATGCTGATTTTACTATTGATGACTGATGATAGTGCTGGAGATGTGAAATATTTTGTTGGTTTAAAGGAAGAAGTGAAGTTGTGATCATAATGATGGAGAATTTTCAGAATTAATTGAACTTAATGGTACAAAGTTCTTTTTTTTTTTTTTTTTTTGCAGAACATTTGAGTCATCTCAAAGCTAAAGAATCAGAATTGCTCAGCCATGCTCAAGACTTAAGTGATGTTGAGGGAAAATGCAACAAAAGTTCAGAACAAAACTCACATTGTTATGATAAAGAGGCTAGAGAGAGGATCCTAGATTTATGTGACAGATAGTAACAGTAAGAAAGTAAACTTAGCAATCAGACAGGTAAACAGTTAATAAATATGGAGGTCGACCTGAATAACTTTGATGAAATACAACAAGACTTACTTACTGAACCTGTTGAGCATAATACCAATGATCAGATCAAAATTCCTTACATTAATCTAAAAATCTGGAACTGGGTGGGAGGTGCCTTTTGGATAGTGGTAGTCAGATTTAAGGCATTTTAGAAACTTTGAGTAAAGAACACAGACAACATCCTAACTATTTAGAAACACCTGCTGTGGGAGTCAAGGCTAGAGGAACAACTTGCAGACACAGTAAACAAATTAAAGTCCAGGCTTGCATATCTTTACAAATTATCTGATGCTACATTTACCCCTGGGTTTCTTGTGGTACAGGATTGGAATGAGCATGTAATTTTAGGGGTTGACTGGCTACATAAAACAAATGCAGTAATTAACTGGAAAGAGAAATCTCTGTTTATTTTAGGCCATAATACTAAAATTGTACAAGCACCTTTCTTGTAGTAAGGGACAGTCCATTGAAAGGTAAGGCAAATAAATTAACTTGCATTGAAGAGGAAGTTTTTACAACAGAGTGTTTAGAGGAGGGAAGTATATATGATGACATCATACAGACTGTTAAATGAAAAAGTCACAAATGCAAACAGTTTAGATGATGGACAGAAAAGTGAACTTAAATCCTTACTTTATGAGTATTAAGATGTTTTTAGTGGTGTACCAAGCATAGTCATGAATTTTGAATGTGATCTTAGGATGAAATCTCATACCCCATTTTTTCAAAAACCATATGATGTTCCAATTTCTAAGAGAGAAGTGATAGAAAAAGAGTTACAAAAACTTGAAAGATTTGGGAGTATAGAAGAGAGTAAAAGTGGATAAAATAACCTGATAGTCAGTGTTTCTAAAAGATGTGGGGGGGGGGGGGGGGTGTTGAAATTGTTCTGGGCTCTCGGATTTTGAACAGGTACATACAAAGAGAAAATGGTTACCCTGAAAATATGGATGAACTCATGTATAAACTCAAGAGCATAAAACTAATGAGTACCCTAGATTTAACATCAGGTTTTCATCAAATACCTCTGTCACCAGAATCTAGAAAATATACTGCCTTCTTGTACAACGGTAAGTTTATCAGTACAAGATTGTACCATTTGGTTTAACTGTGTCATTGGCTGAATTCGTTAGAGCATTGGACTGTGTATTGGATGAAGAACTAAGATCTAAATTAGATACCTTTGTAGATGACATTTTGGCATGTAACTTAAATTGAGATGATACTTACCGATTGTCGAAGGAAATATTTTCAAAATTAAGGGAAGGGAGTATCACTTTAAAACTAGAAAAATGTAATTTTGGAATGAAATAAATAAAATTTTTAGGTCATTACATTTCTGAAGAAGGTATTCTACTTATACTGAAAAGATAGAAACCATTGCTAAGTTACCAACCCCATACCCAAGGAATAGGAAGCAACTGAAATCATTTTTTTGTTTAGTAGGATTTTACCAAAAACTTTTAGGCAACTAAGTATTAACCACACTTTGTCTTAGTAACCTACTTAAGAAAAATGTAATTTTGAAATGGGATGAAAACTGTCAGGAAGATTTTGAAAAGATCAAACAAACCCTATGCAATGGTAGGATCCTATTTAGACCAGACTTTCCTCTACCATTTTGTTTATGCTGTGACTCAAGTAACTATAGCTTAGCAGCTCATTTATTTCAAATAAATGAAGAAAATGGAATAAGGAAGTGTTGTTCCTCAGCATTTGTGAGTAGAATCCTATTAAAACATGAGCATTAATACACAGAGACTGAAAAGGAATTTCTTGCCTTACATTGGGCTTTTACAAAATTTAAGAGGTACCTTCTAGGCCACAAAGTAATAGTGTTTTCTGACTATAAGGCACTGAGTTACTTACAAGAATGTAGGTTGTACCACAGGTGGTTAACCAAGAGGAAAATGATTCTTCTATTTGATTATGAAATTAGATACATCAAAGATTCAGATAAAAAAATTGCAGATGCATAATCTCAATTACTTGTAGGGAATGACCAAATACTTCATGACCAAGAGGAAGAGAAAGTTTACACTTAAGTACATGTAAGGAGTAAAGAGTGAGAAAACTATTAAAGCCATTTGTGATGACATCACAAGGAACCAAAATCATGATAACAATTGGAAACGAGTTAAGAGCCCATTAGGAAAGCCAGGAGAAGGTAAAGTTGCAAAATTCTACAAAGTACCCAAAGGTATACTGTTTCATAGAACCCAAGAAGACTCAGATGTTCAGAAACTATGCTGGCCAGAACACTTTATTGAAAAATTAATTAGTTAGTTATACTCATGAAAGCTACGAACTTTGAAAAACCATTAAGTCACATGGCTGTTGATCTTTATGGACCCCTCCCGACATCAAAAGGAGGATCCAATTACATTATGGTGATGGTAGACATTGTCTCAAAATTTATTAAACTCTGCCCTATTAGGAAAGCCACTAGCCACACAATTGCATTAATAGCTGAAAACAAGTATATCCATACAATAGGTTAACCTGAAGCCATCTTATCAGATGACAGGTCACAATTCATTGTAAACAATTGGAGATATATGATACAAAGAACAAAAATTAAACACATTTTAATATCTGCCTATAATCTGTCCAGTAACCCAGCAGAGAGAAGCATGCGAGAAATTGGGAGATTGTATAGAACATATTGCAGCCATAAACATACATCCTGGATTGAACACACTGCAGATTTTGAAGATGTTATAAATAGTTTACAACAATCAACTACAGATTTTTTCCCCTTTTGAAGTTATGTTTAGTAGGAAGCCACCAAATTTCATAAATGAATCCATAGATTTCCCAACTTGTACATCCATTTCAGCCGAGGAAAGAGAAGAAAATGTTAAGAACATAATGAAGAAACAAGGTGACACTAGGAAAAAGTAACATGAAAACAAAATAAAAAACACTCAGATAAATCTTGGTGACTTGGTCCTTGTTAAAACTCATGAATGATCAAAATTACTCACTTCCAAACATAAGAAATTCTTCTATATTAACATTGGACCCTTTGAAGTAGTTGAAATCCCCCACCCCAATGCACACAGACTGGTATATCCTAAGTCCAGAAAACTCAGCTTTGAGAAATGTTACTGCCTTGAAACCTTACATCCGAAAAACTTAGTTTTCAAAATTTTCAGAAGATAAGTAGGGGATCTCAAGATCTGTCTAGGACACTTCATTGGATATGTCACTTACTCTTCTTCCTATCCTGTCACTACTTCGTAAAAAGTTAGGTAGTATCTTCAACTGTCTTAGATTTTGGGTAATGTGTAGTTAACATTTTGAGAGAGGGAAACATATATTTTGAACAGAAACATTGGTGAACAGTCATTTTTTAGAGTAAACAGAAACATAAAATCTATACAACACTGATTATGTAAAATTCAGAGAGTTAACACCTATTTGATTATTTTCTGAGTACAAAAGGGTAATGGAATTTTACAAAATGTACAAGTATATCAAATTAAGTTGAACACCCTGAGTAACCAGAAAACATGAAAGTGTAAAAGGTTGCATAATTGCACGAACAATGAGATTCGTACACAGTGTCTACCCAATTTTTGGTAAATTTTGAGGAAGTGTATGGTGCATATAGCTATTAGTAGAAGACCACACCTGAGATATTTAGTGTCATGCACTAGTTTTCAAAGTGTTTGTATAATGTAACAAGTGAAAGTACAGTTGCCTAGTGGAGTGAATTTGAAAGTAATGAAGTGATTGTAGGGGGTGTTACCTTTCTGAACCTTAAGTTGAAGTAACGTGATTGCATACAGTAATGAGTTGTGCAAACAATGCAGTGATTACATACAGTAAAGTAATAAAACATGTAAATAGTGTAATGTCTGTTTCTGTTGTTAGACGAAAAGCTATACGAGTTGTGAAGTCTGCTGCTATGTGGTGTCATTTTGTGAGGTTGATCTGTTGTGTAATATGAAGCAGGTGATTTTTTTAGGTAATTATTACTATGGAGTATTGAGTGGAGTAATGAGGTGATATTATGAAGACATGAGATGAAGTTATTAAATTGATACAATGAGGAGATATTTGATGTATTTAATGAAGTGTTGATGTATTACTGATGTAATGAGGGGAATGAAGTAAGGTAGGGACTGGTTAGTGAACCTGTCTTTTCTTACTGTGGAGAAAGTTTATGAAAGACACACATAGCCAGCAAGGTTTGTAATGCAAGCTGCTTTTGATTTGAAGTAACAGATGCAAGTAAATACTCAGTTATATTTATGCAGAAAGGCTGATTCTATGTGAAGTGTGACATCTTTTGTAATTAGGCAAAATGTCAGTAATCTGTACACTGAAAAGTGATTAAGCACCTTGTTAGTAATTAAGGTGAAGATCATGACACTTGAAAATAGGAAGTAAACTGGAGAACATTTTTACTGAATTAACAACTATACCTAGATAGCACTACATACTTGTACACTGTTAAAAGATAATGAGAAGGAAAACTGTTTACTTCTGAATTTATGAAATTTTTTATACTTACACCGAACCATATAAGGTAAGTCAGGATGACACATCTGAACACTTGATGGTTGATGTACTCAGTATTCAAAAGGTTTTATGAATTGAAGTATGTATTGTACCAGACTATACACTTGAGACATATAACAGTTTCATTACTGTTTCTGAAAATATGATGAGAGATGGGAGTTATTTTGTTCTTTTCTGAAAACATGATGAGGTATATACTAAGTTTTTAAAACATTGTACCCCACATGGGGAACTCCATACTGAATTTGTCTTGTGCTTGATGTGCACCAAGTGTTACAACCATACAGTGACTTATTGAAACATGTAGTGATCAACATTTATCTGTACAGAAATTGTAGTTTTTAAGTGTTTCAACACAACCATATTCCATGCATTGACTTGTAAATATCTTAGCGCTATTACATATTTTCTTTATGTTTTGTTATTTATGTAACCAACTATGAGTATGGGGTTGATTATTAAAGATACTAATAGGTACAAAGACTACTTTGCCACTGAATACTATACTCACACCCCATAAACATGGCATAACATTTTATCATTATGTAAATACCTTGAAGATACTGTCTGATAACTAGTAATATATGTATGCTATTCTTTGTATTTGAACTACTTGTAAACAGTGCAGAGTGCACCATGCAATTTTATGTAGATGTCTATGACACACAACTCTGAAACAAACAAATCCTATCTTCACTGAAGTGTGTACAAGCTATCAGGAGAGTTATTGAAATCTGTGCACACTTGTTTCCCAAAATTTGATACACAATATCATCTGTGTACAGCATATAATCTTGTGTATTACCTAAGTGGACATTTTCCAATTGTATCTAGTTTTAAGTGAATTTTCAACCAGAAGTGGTATGTAAATTTCAGACAACCCCATGATCTGGGAAGGACATTTTCATTTTTGCGCTTTAAGTGTTAGTTACATGACATGTTTCTATGGACATTCACCATAGTGCTTATAAATGTAAGTTATTTCATTGATGTTGTATAGTATCCTCAACCATGAGTTGAAACAAATTGATAGTGAATGTAGCTGTGTGTTTAAACACGCTACATGTTACCCTCAACTGGATTTGAACTTAAATTGTCATAAAGAACTTTTGCTTATATAACAGATTTTACCATATGGTATTCCCAATTGAAGATGTGCCATGTTAACACACTGGGCTTATAACTGCACTGCTATACACATAATCTACTATCCTGGAACTGAGTATTGCTTATATGGTACACAGAAATTTATCAAATGCTTTGAAATTTTAGTAGTGTCTATGCTGCACACAGTATTTCATGAACTATTAACAGTGTAAAATGCTATTGTAATCCTTGATAGTGCCAAAAAGGCACAGAGGACTTGCTTCTAAGATATGGTATCACATTTTTTAGTAGTGAAATTCGTATCGTAATCTACAATATCGCAAGTGGTATTATATTTTACAGTTATGTTGAAAGTAACAGAAAAGACTGTTTTCAAAATACACTCCTGGAAATTGAAATAAGAACACCGTGAATTCACTGTCCCAGGAAGGGGAAACTTTATTGACACATTCCTGGGGTCAGATACATCACATGATCACACTGACAGAACCACAGGCACATAGACACAGGCAACAGAGCATGCACAAAGTTGGCACTAGTACAGTGTATATCCACCTTTCGCAGCAATGCAGGCTGCTATTCTCCCATGGAGACGATCGTAGAGATGCTGGATGTAGTCCTGTGGAACGGCTTGCCATGCCATTTCCACCTGGCGCCTCAGTTGGACCAGCGTTCGTGCTGGACGTGCAGACCGCGTGAGACGACGCTTCATCCAGTCCCAAACATGCTCAATGGGGGACAGATCTGGAGATCTTGCTGGCCAGGGTAGTTGACTTACACCTTCTAGAGCATGTTGGGTGGCACGGGATACATGCGGACGTGCATTGTCCTGTTGGAACAGCAAGTTCCCTTGCCGGTCTAGGAATGGTAGAACGATGGGTTCGATGACGGCTTGGATGTACTGTGCACTATTCAGTGTCCCCTCGACGATCACCAGTGGTGTACGGCCAGTGTAGGAGATCGCTCCCCACACCATGATGCCGGGTGTTGGCCCTGTGTGTCCGCTGTGCCGTGCGTGTGATCATTGCTTGTACAGCCCTCTCGCAGTGTCCAGAGCAAGTATGGTGGGTCTGACACACCGGTGTCAATGTGTTCTTTTTTCCATTTCCAGGAGTGTAGTATTAACTTTTCAAAAATTGAGTAATTTTAGGAAGACAAGTGTATAAGAGAACAAATCATTTATCTTATTATTTTCTGCATCCAAGTTAAAATTTGCTGATTGTTCAGCATTAGTTTTAGTCTTGTTACTCCTGATACATTAATATTTGATATGCAGTTTCTGTCTTAGTATGAGTACTATTTTTAATATTACTAATTAGTATTTATACAAAATTCAACAGCATAGTTACTTTTGACAAAATCTAATTGTTTTGCTAGAAGTAACCTTTTTCAAAAATTTCTTTTCAAGATGAGTTAGTATTTGCTTTTGCCTAAGGGTTTGCCAGGCATTCTTTTCACTTAACTTCAAATCAATTAAGAAGTCATTTTGACATTTCTCTCTTTTTTTGAAATGCAGATTCTGAGAGCCTTGTTTATCTTGAAATTTTCTCATGAAATATTTCATATATGTGATTAGGGAACTTTGGATTTTGAAGCTGATACACTGCGAAATGTTGTAGGAAATACCTTAGGAGCTGTGTCCACTCCTAAAAAAATCATCAAGACCATCAGCAGTATGAAGAACCATCGGACATCACCCTCCAATTCATTGCACGCTAAACGAATCCTTTTACCAGCTGTCAGCTATTCAGGCCACAGAAACCTATGATGATATTTCGTAAACACTTGTTTTCCTGCATGTTCTGCTTTTCAAATTTGTAAACATTGTGCACACCTGTGAGACTTTCCTCGCAGTGGAATGCGAGCGAAACTATCAGAGGGTGTGTAACATGCAATAGCCCGTTTGGATCATGTATATTCTCAAATTTAGGATATTACCCTTTTTTTGACCGTATTTGAAATGTTTTAAGCTCCGACTGTATAGTAGTGTATGTTGTGCTAACACAATTATAAAATTTTCTGTGACATCTATAAAATTAATTTATCTAAAAAAATTCACACTGGAAAAAACACATTTAAAATCTGATACTTAATACTAAGCTCATTTAACAAACTAAAAATGCCTAACTAAAAAGAGAAATACAAAAAATAATTATTTTATAAAAATCTGGTTAAATTGAAGCCCTGTGATTAAAAAACAAATTTCATAAAATTACTGTACCATAAAAAGATGAAATATTTATTTATGTGAATATATATTATCATAATTGTTCTGTATGCTGTTGAGTGAATTTCATTTTCTGTAAATTATTTTCAATTTAATGTTCTATGTTTAGATCTTAGTACGACTACATCTTTACTGATGTACTTAGGAATGATGTTAACTGTGTGTGAGTTTGTGTTGTGTGTTTTCTGGCAGGAAGGAAGGAAGGAGTGATGTAATTTTTTTCTGTTGTGCTCAGTTATTGGACAAATTGTGGATTCATGTTGTGTATAAATGGAATGAGTGAATATTGTAATTAATGGCAGCCAGGCATCTACGACTATTAAATATGAAAATTACATACGAATCAGTTTGACGTCAGTGTTATACAAGAAACACGTCAACCTATTAGGTTTCCAGAGCTATAAGAGATTCTGGGTTCCAGACAGAAGAAATTCAAGCAATGGATTAAAGGAGACCTCAAAAAACAAGATGAGTATTTTTTCTTTAAAAGTACCACTAGACCCGGCCAATATTTTTTTCTCCACGGACATTTATTACAATTAATGGTCACCCGATTGAGAAAACAAAGGAGGTTGTTAAACTGTCACTTGACTGTGGTAAGAGGTAGTGGGTATGTGTATTGGATAAGTCTTGAGTGTGGGTTGACCACAAGAGAATGACCCATGACTCCATGAGGTGCAGGATCAGGAGCTGGATTGCAGCTGGGCTGGACTAGAATTTTCTGTAAGTTGGTGATCAAGGAAACACTACTCTGTGTGATGGTGGGATTTTGAGTTGGATATTCCTCATCTCAGGGCATTATGAGAGATAATTGAAGCCTGGGTGGTGGATGTGGTTGATCTATTCACAGCCAGGACGATACTAGGTGTCAGAGGAGTACTGCTCTGTGGCTGGCTAACAGGGTTATTGGTGTCAGAGGAGGAAATGACACAGATCTATTTATGGATAGGGTACTGTCTGTCATTTAATGGTCTCATAACATTATTGGTATATTTCATGCTACATCCATGGGTGGCAAGGCTGTAAGGAATAGACTTCTTGATATGGAATGGGCAACAGCTGTCAAAACAGAGGTAGTGTTGTCTGTTGGTGCACTTGATATGAACAGATGTAATTATGGACCCATCTGAGAGGTGGAGGTTGACATCTAGCAAGGGGGCTTATAGAGTTCAGAAGAACCAGATGATGTGGATTTGGGAGTAAGTGTTGAGGTTATGGATGAAAGAGTGAAGGTTGTCCCTGCCATACAACCAGATCATGAAAATGTCATGAGTGATTCTGAACCAGACAAAGTGCTTTAGGAATTGACTGGATACAAAGGATTGCTCTGGACGGTCCAAAAATAAGTCAGCATAAGGTGGTGCCTTCTGAGCACCCATGGCAGTACCAAGAGCTCGTTTATAGATTTGGCCTTCAAAAATGAAATAACTGAGGGTCAGTATGTGGTTGGCCCACAGGATTAGGAAAGAGGTGGTGAGTCTGGTATCAGGAGAAAGTGGGGAGATGTAGTGTTCCATGGCTGCAGGGCCATGGGAATGGGGATGACGATGTGTAAGAGGATGTTGCAGCCACAGTGAAGAACAGGGAGCCTGGAGTTAAAGAGACAGGAATTGTGGAAATGTGGTGAAGGAAGTGAATACAGTCTTGAATGTTAGTTGGAAGGTTGTGCACAACAGTGTGGAGGTACTGGTCAACAAAAGCAGAGATTTGTTCTGTGGGAGCTTTGTACTCAGCCACAATGGGACAATTGGCAGGGAGACCTGTGAGGTCCTGTTTGCGGCATTTGGGCAGTAGGTAAATGGTAGGAGTGCAAGGAGTTGCTGGTGTGAAGTGGGAATTGGATAGAGATGTCAGGTTTCGGAATGAACCTAAGACCTTTAGGAGTTTGTGGAAGTCCTTTAAGGCTCTTGGGATAAGTGAAGTTGGACTCACTGGGAGAGATTTAGGAATGTAAAGAAAGACTAAGTTAGAAAAGTTACTAGTAGATGACTGGGAGGTGTGGGGGGGGGGGGGGGGGGAGGTGGATCTCATTGGGAGGAAGATCAGAAATGCTTCAAACAAGGTTCTATGTGGTATTTTGGTTGACTGTTGTCAGTGGGGTGTGCAGCAAAGAAATTTTGCCACTGTATATACAATGGGTAAGGGAAATGAGGTAATTTACAAGTCCAGCAAAGTTGAACATAATTTTGGGCTAAAGGTGAGGCATTTAGAAAGTACTAGGACTTCTGCAGAGGTCAGAATTCTAGCAAATAAGTTGACAACAGTGCTCAGTGATGAGTGCTCATGAGCTGTGTTTCTCATGGAGCATGGAGGAAGATTTAGGGGATGTGGAAGGTGGAGTAAGTCAGCAAGGGATGGTCATGGAGCTATGAGGGGTTGACAGGGGGGTTGAATCAGAGTGGTAGGCTCTTTATTGGCTAGAGGTGTTCCCATCTTGGCATAAGACAGGAGTAGCTGGGACAACCTCCTCGCATGGTGCTGCGAATGCTGTTCAGCTGCTGTAGGCAAGAGTGTATATTGCAGTGACAGCATTCAGGAAGTCGTGGTCACAGAGTAAAAGGATTTTGAGAAAGGAGTAGATGCAATCAAGTATGGTACAAGCTTGGATTGTATTATTATGAAGAACCAGACTGGTGTGGGCGATGGGCTGAAGAAACTAGCAAAGGTAAAGGTTGTTGGTATATGATGGGACACAGCAAGAAACACCAATCTTAATGATTAGTGCATTACATAGAATACCATGTGCCAGACAGGATTTCTGAAAGAGGATGTTTACTGGAGTTTCGCTATGGAAAATAAAGAGTTTTCAGAATTGGCAGAGATAGTATGAGCAGGGATTGTTGATTAAGTCGTATGGACACAAAAGGGATGACTGAAAAAGACAGGTGACAGCTGGTTAAAAAAGGTTGAAAATAAGTAGGTGAAAATTTATGGTTGAAGCATTATACCAGTAATGGATATAATTGGTGGGTAGGCCTACTTTGTAGGGAACTATGTGGGAAGTTCAAAGCAAGATCACAAAGTGTTATAGAGAAGCAAGAAGTACAGCTAACATGTCTTAAGAAGATCCCTCTGACAGTTCTTAGCATTAATGCTGTTGCCAGGTTTCAATTACGAAGTGCTAAAGGCTGCAGGCAAAAAGAGTAACACTGAAGTGTTGCCATACAGGAGACACATGACCTTATATTAACATGCACCATCATACAATGGGATCGTAAACAAACAAGCGTGATTGAGTAACAGTTAAGATGGGCAACACAAGTCGCTACTGTGTTAAAAACAGAGCTGGAATTAAATGTTTGAAAAGTGGGTGTCACCGCGTTAGCGGGGAATCGTAGTGCGGCAGTTGTTAGTGTGGAGGGCTGTTAGAACAGTGGGCATTCAAATTGCTTAACAGAGGAAGGCCAGTGCATATTTTGAAGGCAGTTACTGTAGAGGAGAATAAAGTACAGACACGTTAAGGAATAAAGCATGGAGAAATGAGTTGCAAGTACGTAAATAATGACACTAACAATGGTAAAAAGGGATGGGAAGGAAGGCAGCCAAATCAGCAATGTTTAACAACATGGAAATCCCTGGATGGAATAAACTGTAAAATAAAGGAAAGGCAAACACTCACCTATAGCTAACTGAGGTGTGGTGCATAGAAACATATGACAGAAAACAGTATTCATATTAGGTTTCAAGCTCTTGCTCTTTCTTTAGCAAAAATCTACACATTGACACATACAGCCATCAAAAACACACACACTGTGCCACAGTGAGACTGACTGGTGTCAATTATTGAGAGAAGTTGCCTTGGTAAATGGAGATGGGAAGGATGGTAGGGAAGCATACATGAGGTGAGGTGGGATAAGTGTGAGCTGGATATTTTGACAGATTACTCAGAGGCTGCAGAACAAGATGAAACTGAGCTAGAATAGATAGAGAGGTGGAAGGGACAGAAAGAAAGGGATGGGAGGAAAGTAAGGACGGTGGAGATGAAGGGGAAGGAGGAAGGGAGAAAGGGAAAGGAGTGAGAAAAGGGGTAATTAGAGGGGAGAGAGAAAAAGAGAGAGAGAATGCCCATGTGGGACAGGTGGGAGGGGAGGGAACAGTGGTAGGAGAAGACAGTACTTGATGTGAATGGGGAGGAAATTGTGTGAATAGAGTGTAACATGAGACAGTGGAAAACAGGTTAGCATAGGTTTAGGTCTGTAGGATTGAGAGAGAGCATCATATGCTGGAAAGACAATTCCAACACACATAATTCAGAGAAACTACCACTGGGAAGGAAAACCCAAATGGCTCACATAGTGAAGCACCTGTTGAAGTCATGGATCATTCCTTTGTAGTTGGCCCAGATTCAAGCTCTGTCTCATACACCCATCCTCACCTCCTGCTGCAGCCCAGTCCCAGGAATTTTCTCACTTATAAATGGCAGAGCTACATGTGAATGCAGGCACTTCAAACATCAGGTTATACTGCAGTCACTGTGCAGCATTGTCTGTGGGCATGACAAGTATTAGCTGTCTACTCACATGTATGGCCACCACCAAACTGTGGCAAATTGTGAACTTGACCATGCATTAGCAAAATATGCAGTGCAGCACAAGGCAAATGACTTCAAAAGCTACTTCACTATGTGCACCATTTGAATACACCCTTTCAGCATAGCTTGCTGTGAACTACACTGGTGGGAATTGTCTCTTCAGCACATCTTGCATCCTCAAAATCCTCCTGGTGTAAACCTCTGCATCACCATCCCTCTTCCCTTCTGTCTTCTGTTCACACCATTCCCTCACTGTCCAGATCATGTATTGCCTTTTCCTACCAATTTCCCCCCCCCCCCCTCCCCCCACATGGATTCTCTCTCTCTCTCTCTCTCTCTCTCTCTCTCTCTCTCTCTCTCTCTCTCTCACTCACTCACTCACTCTCACTCTCCCTTCCCCCTTTCCCCCATTTCCACACCTTCACCCCTCTACCTTTATCTCTTCCCATTCTCTCTTTCACTTCATATCCAGCTTGCTCTGCTTTCCTCCCCTCTCTTCCCCCTCCCCCTCTCTATCTATCTCTTACATGCTCTTGCCTGCAAACTCCTTTTGTCTTGTTGGGCAACCTCTGGGTCATCTGCCAAAAGACCTGAAAACCAGCTTCACATTATCCAACTACCTGCTCCTTGTCTTGTGCATCCTTCTCTACCCTGTCCCCACTTTCATCTACCAAGACAACTGCTCTCAATAACTGATAATCAACATGTCTCATCATGGCCATGGGTGTGTACGTTTAGGTGTCACTTTGTGTACTTTTTCTAGAGAAACAGCAAGAGCTCAAAAAGTAGTGTGAACACTATTTTCTGTTGCATTTTTCTATGCACTGCATATTAGTCAACTATAGGTGAGTGACTGCCTTTCCTTTATTTTATGTGTTATTCCATTCAGGAATTTCTATTGTTGTTATAAATTTATATTTGAAGCTAACAAATAACTCTTTTCTTTCTGTTGCCGGTCTGCATTTTATATCCTCTCTACTTCAGCCATTGTCAGTTATTTTACTGACAAAATAGCAACACTTTTCAACCAGTTTCAGTGTCTCATTTTCTAATCTAACTCCCCTAGTATAAACCGATTTAATTTAACTGTATTCCATTATTCTTGTTTTGCATTTTCTGACATTCATCTTGAAGCATATTTCCTACATTATCCAATCAGTTAAATTGATCTTCCAAGCCTTTAACTGTCTCTGATATGATCACAATATCATATCTAAACATTAAAGTTTTTATAATTCCCTCTGAAGTTCAATTCCTTTTCCAAACTCTTTGGTTTCCTTTACTACTTGCTCGCTGTGCAGACTGTTCTGCCTATTGACTTTCTTCTGTTCAAGTAGCAGATAACCTTTTGTTTCCCATATTTTATCCCTATTATCTTCAGATTTCTGTGCATGATTCCTGTCAATGATGGCAAGAGCTTCATATAAATCTCTGAATACATTAGAAACAGAATTATCTTAACTTTGTTTTATTTTGTAAGATAAGATGTAGGGTCTCTCCTGCCTTATGTGTTCTTACATGCCTTGAGGACCCAAACTGATCTTACTCAAGTTTAGCTTCTACTAATCATTCTGTTATTTTATAAATAATGTGTGTCAGCATCTTATTAAACTTTTGGCTCTGTAATATTCACACCTGTGTGCACCTACCTTCTTCTAAATAGAATTATTATTTTTGAAGAGTGAAGGTATTTCAGCTCTGTGATATATCTTGCATACCAGTTGGAATAGTTTCACCATGGCTGGTTCTCCCAAGAATCTCATCAGTTTTGCGGGAATGTTATCTGATTTAGGTGCCATGTTTTAACTTCAGCATTTCTGTGCTTAATTCTTCTTGCAGTATCACATTTCCCCTCTCATCTTCACCTACTTCCTCTTCCCTTTCCACAAAATTAACTTCAAGTTTTTTCATTTGCATTGTTCATCTATATGTTCCTTGCACTTTTCTGTCTTTCTTTCTTTACATGCACTTTTTCCCAATTGAGCAATTGATACTCATACAGCTGCTTCTCTTTCCTCCAAAGATCTGCTCAATTTTCCTACAGGCTGCATCTACTTACAAGAAAGTTTTTATGATGTGATAATATGATGCATATTCCATTGACATATTTTATACCATTTCAAGATGTTCAGAACACATATAACCTGAGTTTATATTTCATGAAGAAAATGTTTGCGGATTAATTCTCACATCTGAAGGCGACAATAAATTGCTGAAACCAGTAAAGCAGTAATCAGACAATCTTGACATAATAAAGTATTATATGAATATTTATAAGGTCACATGCTTCCCTATGACAATATGTCAGTTTTTTAAAAAAAAATATCTGAAACCTTCTGGAGTCCGCAGGTGTCTGCCAAAAATATAACCTTCTCTCATTATTATTAAACCAACTGTTTGTGAGGATTAACTGTACCGTTCAAGATCCTTCCAGGTGGCTTTACCTTTCAGTTCTCCTCCCCCCTCCCCCCCACCCCCCTTCCCCTCAAGGCTATCTCCTACTATTTTTCATTATCTTCCTTTTTCTACTATTGGATTCTAGTCCCTTATCATAATTAAATTTGCATCTCCCATAAAAATCTGACTAATTTCTTTTCCATCATCATACATTCTTTCAGTCCCTTCACCATGCTGTAGTGTGTGTGTGTGTGTGTGTGTGTGTGTGTGTCTATATATATATATACACACACTTATGCTACTGTTGGTCTTGGCATAGTGTCTGTCTTGGCTACAATAATGTATTTACTATATAGTTCGTAGTAGTCACCTGTTTTCCTGTTTTCTTGTTCATTATTAGTTTTCCATGTTTCTTAAAAAGATGAAACTTTCACTATTAAATTGTGCCTGATAATGCAGAAATCTAATGATGTATAACAGGCAATCACTTTAAATTTCTGTATGTACTACAGTAGAAAGAATCTTTTAGTTATTAAAACTGTTGTAGCATTACATTCTTGCAGTTAAGGCATTACTCATTTTAATATTTCTTACCCATGACCTGGACATTCAGCTTGCTCCTCGAAGTTTGGCCATCAGGATTGGAAGCCACACACACATATCCAGCATTATCACTCTTGTGTATATTTCTTATTACTAATGTGCCATTTGGAAACACAAGATGTCTATGGTTTTCAGGTAAAGCCTTTCCTAGAAAAAAAAAATGGGGACAGTATGAACAACTTATTTCATATTTCATAATAAAGATAAGTTAAGTGATATTTATTGAATGTAGCATGCAAGAAATGTTGAGGAACTACCTATACTGCAAATCTAATTACACACTTGGTTTAGATTGTTGCTCAATTATACCATCAAAAGTCATTTTTTTAAAAACTGGTACCAGTGGGATCTCTGTGACAACTTACACTTTTTACCTCGCCCTTTTCTATGTATAATTTGCTAGGAGGACAATCTGACACCAAGGGAATGCTCTGTAAATGAGTCTTAAAGCTGTAACACAGCCAGTCACACTAGTTAAAGCAACAATCCCTAGCTGATCACTGTTTCTGGAAAAGCTTTTATTTAGAATTGGCAGCTGCAACAATCATGCACAGTTAATTTAAAAAATAAAAAAAAAAATCCATGTGTGGTTGGGTGTAAATCTACATAACAAACTTTAAGCAGTTCACAATCCATCAGCACCATTTTTCAGCTTATGTGTGGTCAGATATCAAAGACGACTAGTTAATGGGACCACACCTGTTGTCACACACACTGAGAGAGAAGTGCAGAAAAGAGGGAGGGGGAGTGTGTAGTTCTTGCAGAACGTAATGTCAGAGCTGTTACACAAAATTCCTTTACAGAGACAGAGTGA
The DNA here is from genome assembly GCF_021461385.2 of Schistocerca piceifrons. Lineage (NCBI taxonomy): Eukaryota > Metazoa > Arthropoda > Insecta > Orthoptera > Acrididae > Schistocerca > Schistocerca piceifrons. The sequence goes on from NC_060139.1 coordinate 643,581,320, forward strand.
AATATTGTGCGTGCATAAAGAGGAGCCAGCCATTAGATATTCTGGCCTGAAATTGATAAGTTGTATGTTTTCCAGGACAGGTTGGAGGAGCCAGCATCCGTCTGTCCCATGAGGCACAATAGAACATTGCTTAAGGGACTGAATACTACGAGAGTCTCTGGTTTATATGTTTATAGCAGTGCTTAATTTCTAAACGTTTAGGTGCCAGAACACACCTCTACAACCATACATTTTCCTTGCCTACTCCCCTCTGCTCATCAGCCATAAAAATCACTCGGTCAAATTTTTATAAACCTGTGAGTAATTTTGCAATGAGATATCAGGTTCACAAAACTCTGCTCGATACTGAGGGTTGTGAAACATAATTTCTTAGATTCAAAACAATAAAAACACAAGATATAATATAAACAAGAGGAGCTACTATCTATCCCTGTAGCAGTGTCATTGTGACCCTAGTTCTCTGCTCAATATGTATCGGCACAAGCAGGTAGTGTTGCATGCCAGTCTTGTACAGGGCAGTGAAACAGATAAAATTTTCAAAGTCCCAGAGTGAAGCTATCTCTCTACATTACAACATAAGGCAGCCACAATGAAAACATTTCATAACCGAGACTGGTTCAGAGCAAGCCACATCAGCATTTCTGGCAAGCCACATAGCAGGGTTAGCAGAATGTAGTCAGTCAGAGCAGGTAAACAGGCTCATGTCATCTTTAAGGCTAAGGCGAATGCAAGAAATGGTAGCAAGAGCTTTTATGAACCAGTTCTATACTATAACAAACTTGCTAAACAAGCACAGCACAAGAAAAACCGCTGATGCCTTGGTAATAGCAAGCTCTATGCAGTCATGATGAATGATGATGTATAAACATCAGCCACTACTTCACTCCATAAATACCCCAGCAGTTTAGCTCATAGGGCAGTCGGTCAGATGGATCGATGGTGTACATAATGTTTGCACTCAATTCCCTGACTGCAACGAAGTGATATCTGGCACAAATCTGCTGTAGATTTCCTGTGCGCTATGGAGAATAACACCTGCCACTGGGAGGGGTTGGGTTGTTTGGGGAAGGAGACCAGACAGTGATGTCATTGGTCTCATCGGATTATGGAAGAACAGGGAAGGAAGTCGGCTGTGCCCTTTGAAAGGATCCATCCTGGCATTTGCCTGGAGCGATTTAGGGAAATCACGGAAAACCTAAATCAGGATGGACAGACATGGGATTGAACCGTCACCACTGGGAGGGTTAGCTACCTCATAATAATCACTGGCCATGGAATTCAACAACACAGTCTTCCCCTGTCACAGATTGGAGTACTTAGAGGCCTTTTTTACCCATCATGATCAGGAAATCAACATTTCTAACATTCCAGTTAACCAAATAGCTCATACCTGGATGGCAGGCCAGTATCATCCCAAGTTCGAGTCTTGGCCCGGCATACAGTTTTAATTTGCCAGGAAGTTTAAGTATCATCAAACTTCTCGGCTACATGATAACCGTCATCAGGGTACGACGGATGACGGAGAAAGGTGGTGAGCTGGAGGGAACAGGGCACCTCCCAAGTCAGCACGTGTAAGTTCAGCATATGTGCCGCTACCATCCACTACTTCAGCATCATGATACAGCCAGTGCTGGGGCCTCAACAAGTGGAGATTCAGCTGCCTTGAGTGGGCTGAATGCCGCTTACAATGCGATTCCTCAGCAGGCATTGACTGACAATACCAACCATGACTCAAGATGCTACCTGTATTTTCATGGAAATAAATAAATAATTCTGAATCTTCATGCACTGCGCCCACCAGTGACCACAGGTCACTACCACCCTTCTGAGGAAAACTGGCAAGGAGTGAACTGGGAGAGTGCCTTCTGACACAGAACCAGCCCTACTTACGCCCTCCCAATAGTCACCTCTTGCAAAATTGGTGTCAGGAAGTGGTCCTGCTTCTGACCTTGCAGCATCTACATCAGAAGGTACAAAGGATTTCGTACAGAGCCACACCAGCAGTTACAAAAATTGTGGGGTGAGGCACTGAAATGCTTTGTTTCTCACACAAGTATGTTTTGGTGGTGATCATGTCCAGAATAAGAAATAGTGTTCAGAGCTACTTTTTACAAAGCCCATTATCTGAATTTAAGGGAAATTGTAGGAACAGGGTGTGTACGTGGACAAGAAAAGAAAGATTCTGGATTTTTCCTGAATTTCCCAGTTGAAAATAAGCTTTTTCTTGGGTGAAGATACATATTTTTCGGGTGTAGATACACTTTCTCCATGTTAAGTGACAATACACTTTCCCTCGGAACTGTATAACTTATCAATCTTTTGAATGGTAAAGGTTTTATATACCAGCGTAAAACTTCCAGGCACTTTAGGAAACGAAACCCAGCAAAAAATAATGCGTTTTGGAAAGATCTTTGATGTGCAGCAACATGTACGCTGCAAGTTTCCGAAGCACTGAAATCGAAATTGTGACGCTCGTCTGTCAGCCAATCATAGTTTATGTTACGTTGTCTCGCCAGTAAATTAAAGCAGTTATTGAGAGTATAGGGCATGTGATGTAGTCAGCTAATAGGAACATCACTGTCAATTACCATTAACACACAAAAACGAAAGTTCAAGGTTTACATAAATAAACATACAGTATAGCTATAAGAAAAGCTGAGCTTTCACGTATAATATAGGTCTTTTTAGCGTATGTTAATCCTTTAAGATATATCAAATGCAAATGTAGGCCTACTGGTAAAACTTGAAGTAATGGCATACATAAATGGCTGGTCTTCAGGGCCCAAAATTTTTCCAAGCGGCTGGTGCTGGAAGTGTTAAGGTTTGAATGAGAGTCAAACGCTCTGTGATTTAAGAAATTCATCACATAGTCTCACACCTAACATAATTTATCTTGCGTAAAAATAAATTTACTTTGAAAGTAACGCTTCTCAAACCACCGTTCATAATATTTTCCCGAGAGTTGTTTACGAATTTTAGATTCGTTTGGTTGCCAGAGAGCACCAGGAGACATGATTACTGCACATGAGCAGATGCGATGACGTAGCTCAAAGTACATTAGAATTTCGCTTAGTGGCGACTTCAACATAGACTTTTTTTTATGGTTCACTGCAATACTGTTCAGTGGCATTTCCACTGAAGTTTACATCCACACAGCATTGCAAAAAGCTTGTAATAAAGAATAGGTACAATTTTCTTGCAAAAATTAAAAAGAAGGCTTTTATACACCAGAACTAAGAATAATAAGCTTTTCATGACTTTCTCAAACTGTATAAAAATTAAAAACGTTACTTGCGACGAAACCAGTTCCCCCTGAGCAGCCTTAGCGTACGGATCTCCGTGCCGGCACGTTCACAGGAGCTCAGTCCGTCAGTTCACCTGATAATGGCGACATGTATGATCGGCGAAATATTGTGCCCGTTGGACATTGTAGACTGGCAGTACACCCGTGGATATTTTGATTATCAAATACGCCGGGAGAAACTCAAGAATCACAGTTTATATTCTACTCCAGGAATAAATACAAAGCCTTGTGGAGAGTTACAATGATAAAACACGGTGTGCTTCCAGTCTATAATTTACTGACGAATAGCGTTCTGTAAATTTAAGCCCTAAATAACACATATTAAGGAATAACGTCAAGCCTAGAGAAGGGAACAGACAAGTTCAGAAACAAGTCTTGTGATGGAGAAACACTGTGTTTCGCGGAAGACAGATACATATGAATTCTGCTAAACCTTTTCAGTGTGGTATTCGGGAAGCCAATTCTATTGGCGTACCGTTGCTGTATCGTCTCATGTTTGGTTCTTTATTATGGCATACTGCAGTTGAAACTAGCTAATAGTTTTGGAATGAAACTCTCCATTCCAAATAAATTTACTGCCTCTGCGGAAAAGATTAATAAAAACCAAATTTCTTTAGCAAACCGAAAAAAATAACTTCATTGTTCTTCAAAGCGATTAGTGCTTGACTGCCAGTAACGTGGACACAAAATAAAATCAGCAAACTGGAACTAATAACATATTTTAGTTTTCCGTAATTATATGAATGTATTTTAATTCATTTGACAGCTCCCAGCCACAGAAATCCGTTTTGTTTTTATTTGACGCGAGAGTTGTAAACGAAGGAAGAAAAGCAAAATCACGAAACGTAAAAGCGGGTTACGTGGAGACCACTCCAACTCCGACTGCTCTGCGCACGCGTGAATCTTGCTGCTTGCAGGTACTGCGTATGCATTTAACAGTCACACTACAAGAATCTAGAAGTAGTAGGTGCCGCCGATACGCGACTTCATCTCTGCGCATGAACCACCGGCAATTGCTCAAACGACCCCAGTTGAAATTGTCGTGAAGCCACGTTCATGGAAAGCAGTTTTTTGTTACGAAGTATTGCCCACTCTTCGTCCTAAAGCCTTTGACACATTTTGTTGTTTGCGGACGCTTGTGTCCACTGTGTTTTATTGTTGTAAATGGCGCATTTTCTTTGCAAGTTTTATATTGGTGTTTTTCTCTCGCTTATGATATATTACTACAATTACCAGTCAAAATTACAAAAAATTAACTCGAAACTAAAACAATGAAAAATTCTTCCGGATGAAAAAATTCGCGAATTTTTTCCGGATTTCCCTTTGTCCAGGAGTAAAGTGTTTTTGTACTGGTAGACTGTAAAATTTGTAACTTGTCTAGACACATAACGCATGGTAATAGGCTTATTCCTAAAAAATGACTATGAGCACTATGGGACTTAACATCTTAGGTCATCAGTCCCCTAGATCTTAGAACCCAACTAACCTAAGGACATCACACACATCCATGCCTGAGGCAGGATTCGAACCTGCCACCGTAGCAGTCCCGCGGTTCCGGACTGCAGCGCCTAGAACCGCACGGCCACCGCGGCCGGCAGGCTTATTCCTGTCATATATTCCACTTTCAGTATGGTCATGCAAAAGAGAACTCTGTTAAGTGTCATTGGGTGTCGATGAGACGAAGTAATTGGAAAATTTGATATTCGTTGTAGTGTATATCGTGTGTGGTGTGAAAGGCTTACTACAGCAGAAAAGAAAACTGCACAAACGCGAGCAGCTACTGCAGCAGACACGGTACCGGCTCTGACAAAACAGGTTACATTATTACGTAGTCAAATGGGAGGTTCTTCACAATCATGTCCTAATGATTTAAAATCAATTTTGGCAATACCTTTCCCATCCGCGAATCCTGTAACGGCTAGTCTTATTTCCTCTTTTTCTGGCAAAACGTCGGAGGATGTCACTATGTTTTATTCAGGATGTGTTATCCGCAGCCAGCTTGTGCAACTGGTCTGAACGAACATCACTGCAGATTGCCAAACTGCGCTTGTCAGGTGAGGCTAAGACATACTTCATGTACCATGAGCTTTTGAGTTTAGTTTAGTTATGTCACGTTCCACAGATCATTTTCAAGATTATTTTATCGATGTGACGTGGAACAAGTCAGATTACAAGACATATATACACACATGAAGAGTGCTAATATTGATATTACTGAAATTTTTAGTTCTACACGTGCAACTACATTTAGAGGTACAATTTTTTTTTTTTTTTTTTTACCAGTTATGAAACAGAAACTCGTCCATGGAATAGAAGGAGTTGTCCAAAAGAAATGATTTTGAGCTACATCTAAAATTTGATCTGCTACCTGCCAGACACTTTACGTTGTTGGGCAAATGTAAAGTAACCACAGAGTTGGTAATAGCTAAAGCAAGGGAACAAAAAACAAAATATTGCTCGTTTCTTCCGAGAAAAGTTAAGTAATTTCAGAAAATTGCCAAATGAGATTGTGGAAGCGTTTTCGAACAGGATACGCAAGCTGAACACCCAACTTACGAGTTGAGTAAGAAACCGGATGCTGCTGGAGTTTTATTTGGAAAGGCTGAGGATCGGGCGCTGGATGTGTTCATAAGGGGAATTTCTGCAGAATTTTCTCGCACAGTGAGAATGGAGAATCCGCAAGGTGTAGCAGAAACGTTGCAGGTAACCAGCTATCCGCAAGAGGCAGAAAGTGCTACTTAGTCACGGAATGATCAGAAAAGGTTTGTGTCGAAGAAAGCACGTTACCGCTGCGAAAGAATGAATTCCACTGAACTTCTATAGGACATAATCGAGAGATCAATTCGTGCTCAAAATTCTGCATCGGCAACACTTATCGCAATTATGGACAGCTATAAGGCAGCACGGCTCAGTATTTCTGCAGGGGACTTCCAACGACTTGTTGAGTACACGCCACACTACACTACGCTGGACAGAAGTAGACCCAAGACGATATTAGGAGGTATCCCGCGAACTTTGTCACTTCCGTGTACAGTATATTTAATCGCCAGGAAACCACAGTAGCATGAGTAGAATGTTCCAAGACCATTACCAGGATCTAAGCTGGGTGGGGGCCAACTCACGTTAGTTTCACAGTGTCTGGTGAATGACGAGATAGTTTTGAGGTTTCACTTTTCTTCAGACGGAAACTGAACTGATACATCTACATCTAGAAGGCTACTCTGGAATTCACACTGAACTGCATGTAAGAGGATTTTTTGATCCGCTTTCAGACTATTAGCCTACGTTGGACCCTCGAAAGCGTGCTTGAAGAAAGAACACTCAAATTTTTCCGTGCGAGCTCAGGTTTGTCTTATTTCATTACGATGATCATTTCTCCCTTTGCAGGCGGTATAAACAAAATGAAAAGCGTTCGGAGGTGAAAACTGATGACTAAAATTTCATGAATAGATCTCGCTCCAACAAAAGACGCCTTTGTTTTAATAATTGTCATCCCATCTAGCGTATTATATCAATCACATTCTCTCCCCTATTTCGTGATAATACAAAACGAGATGCCCTTCTTTGAACGTCTTCGATGCTCTGCATCAATTATGTCTGGTAAGGATCAGAGAACGGACAAGGGTAGTGTAGGCACTTTCCTGAGTAGACCTGTTGCATCTTCTAAGTGTTCTGTCAATAAAACGCAGACTTTAATTCGACTTCACCACAACATTACGGTAAGTATGTGGTCGTTCCAGTTTAAGTTGTTCTAATTGTAACCTCTAGATATTTAGTTGAATTGACAGCCTCTAGATTTATGTGATTTATCCTGTAGCCGAAATTTAATGGGTTCCTTTTAAGCTCACGCGGTTGATCACGGGCGGGGACGCAAATGCTGCCCTCTCCTCCCGCGAAGGGTATGACCACGGAATGTTCTTGCATAGACGTGACCTGTTGATTCCAAATGGTGGTTCAAATGGCTCTGAGCACTATGGGACTTAACATCTGAGGTCATCAGTCCCCTAGAACTTAGAACTACTTAAACCTAACTAACCTAAGGACATCACAGACATCCATACCCGAGGCAGGATTTGAACCTGCGACCGTAGCGGTCGCGCGGTTCCAGACTGAAGCGCCTAGAACCGCTCGTCCACACCGGCCGGCGATTCCAAATGGTCTAACTACTTAAATTCTTATTCGAGGAAGCTATTTTCCCATTCTTTGAGTTACAAAATCACAGATTTGTATGAACAAATACACCCTTCACACTGACTACATTTTTCAACGAAAGGCTGAAATGCAGCTGGAAGTTCGAATGCCTTGTGCACCTCACCAAACGATAGGAAGACGCGGGGAACAGCCGGTTGTTATGGAGAAGCATGCTAGAGCGCTCTGTAGCTTACTGTGTCAGTGTGTCTCATGGCATAATTCAAAGAGTACCATAAGCTTTGGAATTCATCGAAATTTGCAATTTCAGCTGGAATCGCCAGGGCGAAAAGGGTTAACTACGACTGGTTGCTATTTCTCCATGAATCGTCGTCTCTGGAGTGATCAACAGCTTCCAGAAATGAGAATATGAGTAAAAGAGCAGTACTCTAAACCTGATGTTTTATTTATTTATTTAATATCTGGTTACCAGATGTTACGTTCTTACTTATTTATCCCAGTCTACACTCACATATTTGAAAATTCATGGTCAATTAGAACTGTGTACCGGATCGGGACTCTATCTCAGAATCTCTGCGATTCGTGGACAAATACGTATAAAATGTCAGGACTGGTTCTATATCTCCAGCGAGAAACAAATTCCGGTGTCGTAGCTAACCACAGAATTCTGTGAATGGAAAAGCAATTTTAATATTTGGCGTTATGGCCTTTTCTTCTCACCTTTTTTTTTTAAATTTTTATTCTCGCTTCAACAATATTCTAAAAACCCAGTAGATAGTACTTCAAATGAACGTAAAAACAACAGGCAGTAGTACAGACGGACTGAAGCACATACCGAGGGAGGTGGCGCAGTGGTTAGCACACTGGACTCGGGAAGACGGCGGTTCAATCCCGCGTCCGGCCGTCCTGATTTAGGTTTTCCGTGATTTCCCTAAATCGCTCCAGTCAAATACGTGGATGGTTCCTTTGAAAGGGCACGGCCGACTTCCTTCCCCGTCCTTCCCTAATCCGATGAGACCGATGACCTCGCTGTTTGGTCTCTTCCCCCAAACAATCTAACCCAAAAACGATCTGTTTACATCTAGGCACCGCGCCTACGAAATACAGGCAGCTATGACCAAACCCAGCGTGAGGTGCCCAAGGCCAGTGCTGTTACAGCCCCGACGTTAAAGGAAAGAGGAGGCGGGAATGCCACATTAAATAATGTACTGAACCAAAAGAATGGGCAGCTTCCATAATAATTTAAAAAATCTTGGCCAAGCTTAAAAACATATTACACTGTTAAAACAAGGGGTACCAAATTGGTAGAGAATAACTGTCTAAGGCCCATAGAATGAGAAAAACAGCGGTTACATGAAAGAGTTACTAGATTACAATAAGTTAGCGAGCGGCGGCCCCTGCTGACCGCTTAGGCCTTTGGAATGAGGGAAAGAGCGCTTACGTGAAAGAGTTTAAAATGCCACCCTTAAATGTTTGAGAGGAGAGAAGTATTTTAATGACCACTGACGCTGAGTGAAAATAAAATACACAACTTTTTGTAGTTCTGTCTATGATTGGACATTGATAATAGTGAATTCTCAATCATACCATCGGAGCAACTTAATGTTTGGGTCTCATTCATTCACAACCACGAAGACGAATGAAAACCAGAAAATTTCAGTCACAGTTAATAAAAGTTCACACAGTAACTTAGTGGCTCCATATGACGAGATACTCAACTTTGATATCCTCGAGGGTTGTTGCTTCAGAAAGTCACAGCGTTCGACGTTGTTGATGTACTAGATATTAAAGGAGACACCGAGTATATAACTTTTCTTGTTTTGTGCAATGATCGATTTGGATATACACTGAAGATATATATATATATACATCTACATCTACATTTATACTCCGCAAGCCACCCAACGGTGTGTGGCGGAGGGCACTTTACGTGCCACTGTCATTACCTCCCTTTCCTGTTCCAGTCGCGTATGGTTCGCGGGAAGAACGACTGCCGGAAAGCCTCCGCGCTCTTGAATCTCTCTAATTTTACATTCGTGATCTCCTCGGGAGGTATAAGTAGGGGGAAGCAATATATTCGATACCTCATCCAGAAACGCACTCTCTCGAAACCTGGACAGCAAGCTACACCGCGATGCAGAGCGCCTCTCTTGCAGAGTCTGCCACTTGAGTTTGCTAAACATCTCCGTAACGCTGTCACGCTTACATTTCTTGTCTGACAAGAGTGTCGCACAAAAAGCTTCCTAAAGACAATAATGCAGACTCACTGAATGACTGACTCTCTCACTGCCTCTGACTGTCTGTCTTTTAAATGCCTCTTCCTTACTCACTCTTGTGGCTGATGCACAACTTCCTTTTATATAAAACTAAACAACTAAATACATTGTTAAATATAAGATTTACAAAAACAAATAAAAATCGTCAGATGATTTTCGTTACATACACATTATTTCATATACAATTTCAAAGAGTTTTATAGTACAAGAATTAAAAAGGGTATTTTAGTTAATTATAAACAAATCATTTTGAATAATCTATTGTTACTGGTGTTCTGGTTTGCTCTCAAACAGCACGACCATTTTAAATAAGCATAGCAAATAAACAATGTAGCTTTTCAGAAATAGGGGACAAGTAAATTTTCAAGAATTTGTGGTGCAACATGACTGCACACGTCATATCACGAAATTTCAAAATTGGATTATTAACAAACGGCCTACTCCCCTCAGTTGCTAATATAAATCGGGTAACATATTAATCTGAAATTTACCCTGAGATAGCAAACTCGTTCGCACTAATCTTTTAAAAGGCAGTTTACTAGTAGAACTGGCAATGGCCTTGCCGCAGTGGACACACCGGTTCCCGTCAGATCACCGAAGTTAAGCGCTGTCGGGCGAGGCCGACAATTGGATGGGTAACCATCCGGGCCGCCATGTGCTGTTGCCATTTTTGGGGGTGCACTCAGCCTCGTGGTGCCAATTGAGGAGCTACTCGACCGAATGGTAGCGGCTCCGGTAACAGGAAACCAGCATAACGACCGGGAGAGCGGTGTGCTGACCACACGCCCCTCCTATCCGCATCCTCAGCTGAGGATGATACGGCGGTCGGATGGTCGCGATGGGCCACTTGTGGCCTGAAGACAGAGTGCTTTTTTTTTTTACTACTGGAACTGCGTGTAGACAACATTATGAAGTCCAGAAAGTTGAAAATTCTAGCTAAATTGATCTCTTCAGAAGATATTGACAGGATAAAGGAATTTCAGATAGGCATGGGAAGGTAGTCCCATTTCAAGTTACTAGCTTACCGTTACATAACTTAGGGAGCGGCGGCCTCCTCGGCGAAAATTGTGCAGGCCGGCGTGGAGAGTAGAAGCACAGCTGCCAAGGCACTGTGGTTCAGGAGTCCCATAAGGCAGCATACCACACTGTTCGTGAAGCTGGGACGGACTAATGACTCGTCTATTAAGTCTGGGACACCACTGCACGCTCAATACTGCCGCAGTTACACCACTCAGCGAGGTGGCTAAAGCTGAGTACGCGTGCTATAATACACACGCACTGTGGGTATCACAAAACGAGATGGTACAATAGGAAAATAATTCCAGTACTGCCGAGCATGGACTAAGATAGCTAAACAACTAGAAATTTGCAACTCAACACGGCTCCTCTCCGAGTTACAAATGTACCGGGAACGAGACAGGTGTGGCAGTGAGACTCTTCGGAGTACAAGGGCTGAACAATCTCGCTCACTTGTAGAAGTTTGATCTATTCTTTCATACAAGAATGTTTCTCGGAGTCGAAATTCACACTAGGCGACGAGCAACATGGTGGCTTAATTCCGCTGACACGAGTCAGCCACCGTGAGCAACTAGATTACCACACGGCAAATAAACCAATTCCGGAAGACTTGAGTGAGCTCTACACTAAGAAAGCCGTTCTACACCACAAACTTCCCAATAGCCAGAGCCAGTATTCCTCGCCACAGACCCGAACCATGTGACCCCCTTGACAACGATAGTGGAGTACGTCGCCGCTCCAGCACCGCCGGTCCCAGTTCACTACTCCCCGCGGCAACGCCTCCGATCGCGCCACCACCACGTCTCCCTAGATAAACAGCGCTCTCTATACCGCGGCCGCGTACTCACGCGGAAGAGGCGGGCAGTTTGTGAAAGGAAAGGCAGCCGACACTGCTGTGAGAAGGGCCGTCACGGTGACTGGAGTTGGTTATTGGGCGATGCTCACAGTTTCCTTTGGCCCCATCTGGATGAAATGAACAGCGAGAATTTATGATTCCAACAAGACGACGCAACTTGCCACAGTTTAGGAGACAAAATCGCACTGTTGCGTAAAAAGTTCACGGAGAGACTAATCTCGTTACGAGGAGACCAAACATAGTCACTTAGATCTTGTGACCTAACACCTTGTGGCTTTTTCCTTTGAGGGTACGCTAAGTCACGAGTTTACCAGAACAAAGCCTGTATCTGTTGGAATTCAAGCAAGAAATTCGACTTGTCCTCGACGAAACCGATGGGGAAATGTGTGAGTAGGTGCTGGTTAATTTCATAGACAGAGAGATCGCCTATCCCTTTCCACCCGAACCCACACGATCGTGCGGGTGAGGTTTTTATTTTTTTACGACAAACTGAATCTCTTGCCTTGCTACCAACCGACCTGCAACGATCGTGCAGGTTGTGCGCTACGCGCTTCTCATGTTTATGTTGTCATTCGGCACCAACAGATTGCAGCACGTGTTGTTTAAGTTGATCGAGAAGTGAGCATTATGCCGGCGCCTGATTAGTAGCTCATAATTAAGTTAAATTGAATTGTTTCGGCGATTTGCTGGATCTTGTTATTTGTAATAGTGTGTACAACGTTGTGATATTGATCATTATTAGTAACTTCATATCTTTGAACAGTAATTGTGCTTTAAATTTGTACTAGCACGATTGTGCGGGTTAGGTGTTGACTGTATTACTTCATCCTCGAGTGGGTGTTGTTGGTTGTGTCATTGGCCTCCATATATTACTGCTTTTCATGCAGGTTTGAATGGGAAAGTTTTTATGCACATTCCCGTTATTGTATGCAGGTTTATCAGACAATCAAATCCGTTCTCTATTAGAGGATTCGCATTTGAGTGACATTTCGTCAGATGAAGACGACGAGTTTCAAATGGTTCAAATGGCTCTGAGCACTATGGGACTTAACTTCTAAGGTCATCAGTCCCCTAGAACTTAGAACTACTTTAACCTAACTAACCTAAGGACATCACACACATCCATGCCCGAGGCAGGATTCGAACCTGCGACCGTAGCGGTCGCGCGGTTCCAGACTGTAGCGCCTTTAACCGCTTGGCCACCCTGGCCGGCACGACGAGTTTATTCCTTCAAATATTCAGCAGGCAGACGACTCTTCTGATGATGATTTGAGTGCCGAAGAAGTTCCTGAAGAGCGCAGGAGTTCACACAGTGTCACAGAAGGTGTCAGACCACTGCTTTTTCGGAGATCAAATTTTGTTCAGAAGTTTCATCCACCATACATTAATTACAGTGCTGTTGAAGTCACTGACAAAGAGGTGTGATCTGAGTTACCTATTTCGTGTATCATTCCCATTTTCTTACTAATATATCTTCTTTTTAATTCTAGAGTCCTTCACCAATTGGAACTCCTACTGAATATTTCTGTTAATATTTCAGTGAAAATTTTTTTGAAGAGGCAGTGTATAGTGCTGCAAAGACAGGGAAATCCCTAGGGACTACATCTCATGAACTGAAGGTGTTTTTTGGGATAAATTTAATGATGGGGTGCATAAGGTATCCTAGGCTACCCATGTACTGTAAGAAATCTATTTCTTTATCAGCTATTAGTGACACTATGTCTAGAGACCGGTTCCTTGCGCTCAGGAATAATGTGCACTTTGTTGATACTATAAAACCACCTGAAGAGGCTAAAACTAATAGACTGTGGAAATTTCAGCCAGTGATCGACACAGTATGAAGAAGATGTCACAGTTTGCCTCGTAGGTTTAAGTACTACGGTACTGATGAGCAAATGATCCCTTTTACTGGGCGTTGCAAACTGAAGCAATATGTTAAAGGAAAACGAAGGCCTGTAGGTCTTAAAAACTTTATCATGACCTCAGCATCAGGTATAGTGTTGGATTTTGAAATTTATCAGGGGGCTACTACACCTCTGGGTGATAAGTCATTAGGATTAGGCCCTTCTGTTATTTTACGACTAACACAGACTATCCCACAAGGAAGTTTTGTTTATTTTGATAGATACTTTACCACAGTTCCTCTCCTAGCAAAGCTTAAGGAGAAAGGAATTGAGGCTACTGGCACAATAGTGGTAAACAGAATTAAGATTGTTAATTTGAAAGAGGGAAGAATGAAAAGAGGACAGTGTCATTCATATATTAGAGCAGATGAAGCTGTAGTAATTACTGAGTGGCAGGACTGTCAGAGGGTCGTGATAGCATCCGCTTGTGCTGGCATTGAGCCAAAATGTAAAGTTCCAAGGTGGTGTAAGCAGGAGGGTCACTATCTTGATGTAGATTGCCCTTTTGTAATTCAGCAGTACAATGCCAATATGAGTGGCGTAGACATTCATGACCAGCAGGTTGAGTGTTACCGATTGTGGTTCAGAACCAGAAAATGGACACTCACGTGCTTGCTGCATTTCATAGACCTTTCAGTGGTCAACTGCTGGTTTCTCTACAGAGAGCACTGTCGTGAAAACCAGACTGGCAAAAAGAACGCTATGGATCTGTTGAAATTTAGAATGTCTCTAGCTGAGGCTCTTCTGTCGTGTCCAGTCAGGAAGAGGAGAGCTGAAGAGTTTGAAACACCGTTAGATGATACGTTAAGTACCTCCACAAAGGCAAAAGTTTACAAACCCCATCCGAAACCAGGTTTGGACAAGCGATATGATGGGTATGATCACTGGCCGACAGTGAATGATATTTTGTCACCACGAACATGTCAGTATGAGCGCTGCAGTTCCAGAACAAAGACAAAGAGCATAAAATGCAATCAGTACTTATGTCTTGCAAAAGGAAAGGATTGTTTCAAATTATTTCACGAAAAGTGAAGCAGTATGAACCATGACTTTGTGTTACAAAACAAATAAATAAAAATTATTATTAATTTTTTTGCCACAGAATGTGATTTGCAATCTATGTAACATTTTTTATAATAACTAATAAATAAAAGCAATGAAAGAATAATTTTTTATTCATAACTGTTCCTCAGGTAACTTATAATATCAAACAAATAACAGGAAGTCAGAGAATAATTTTGGTGAAATAAAACCTGACCCTCACGATTGTGCTAGTTGTTTTCCCGCTACATTTTTTATAGAAGAGTTTGTTTATTATTTTTCCCAATGTCTACTATGCCCAAGTATACAGAGAATTCAACTTTATTCACCATTTCCAAAAAAAAAAGGTGTTCAGGGTGGAAAGGGTTATAGGTCTAGTACAGGAGGGGGTTCATATTCCTGATATTGTGTTTCATGTTTAAACGTCAACATCTACTGAAGAGAATGGTGTGTTTTGTATGCTTCCTGCAGATAAATAAATTAGATTGACAGCAGCTTCAAATACGGCGTTCTTTTTGGGACATTCTCTATAAGCGACGTTCAAAATGTTTCCGTTGGATGGTCGTGCAGTCCAGAATCGGTATGCCAATCAGCTAAAATCGCCTTGAGCATTGAGGCAATCATCCTATCGATGCACCGGGTTGAAGATACCCGATCGATACGTGCTGTAAAGCACGGCGTCCTGCTGCGTGAAGAAGTCCGTAACTGCCTGCAACACATCCTCATCCGATAGAAATCGTCTACCCTTCGAAGTCCTTTTTAAGGAACCGAAGGCGTGATAACAGCACGAGAAGAGATCAGGACTATAGAGAGGGTGTTTAAGTGTCCCCTGTCCCCCACTTGAGTTGCTCAATTTCTGTGTTGCGACATTTATGATCTGGGACGTGGGCGCTTCGTAGGGCTTCATTCCAGAACGGTGGTTTTCGACAGATATGATGCCCCATACGCGTTCTTCATTTTCCGAGTGGATGTCTACCAGTGTTTGTACTTCGGCAGCTAAGAAAAGAATAGTAGCACGTTGGTCCTTTTTGGACACATCTGTTGATGTCGTTGCCATAGTTCACATTCTCGCCTTTACCGCAAGAACTTTGGAAAGATACGAATACCACAATAATTCCTTGCCTACATTTCGGTGCTTATATAGCTGCATCAGAGTTGCGTTACGTTGCATGTACGCGGCAGCAACCCCCTCAGACGGAAACGTTTTGATAGCCCCTTGTAATAAAGTTCAAAACCAAAATGGCGGCAGGGGCTGAATGACGAATGGAAAGGCGGTTAAGATAAGAAGTTTGCTAGTTTATCATCTTATCCGACATACTTTGTTTTTGGAGCAGCCATTTTTAAATAGGTTTTGCTGTTATTTAATCGTTATTTAAGAATCGGTTTTGAAGTTGAATGTAAGTTACAGTTATTTTTGCAGCTATTTCTGAAGTATAAGCTAAAACGCTAAGGGTAATTGCTGCAGCAAAGTAACATAACGTGCCAGAGGCAACAATACGGAGGTATTTGAAACGGAGGATGGGCCCCAATGGGGAAGTCGTAAGTGAGCTATTTCACTGAAAAATCTTTAAAGAAATGCCTCGAAAAATAATAAATTTTTAAGTTTATGGATAAAACTTTTATTTGTTTTAGGAGTACCCTCAGAACTTAGGCAGATTTAAAGAAACATTTTTACCGACCGTCAAGTAGAAGACCTGAGGTGATACATAATTGATTTGGACAAAAGATCGTCCAGGATAACAAATAAAACAGTCTGGGAAATTGTATTTCGTATGCAGAAAAACTAGAACTGAGCCATAAAACCAGTAAGGATAAGGAAACAGCTGGAAAAAACTTCATAATGTACTTTCAAAACATCTGCAAGCTATCTCTGATAAAGTGAGGCAACGTCAGCAGCTCGACTCAGTGCCTTCAATCGAGTTATTGTAGGGAAATTTTATGAATCACTTAAGGAGCTGAGACTGAAGGATTTTTTTCAAACTCCAGAATATCTACAAGATCGATGAAACAGTGTCAATGATAACTCCTGAAGTGATCTCACTCGTTGGTTCGCTCAAAGTTTCTTCTGCTGGAGCAACAGTCACGGCGTTACGCGGCGTGAGTGCTACTGAGACTTATGTTCCACTTTTTCTCGTGGAGCGCCCCCAGGCACTGTTGGAGTCATTCATGAATCAGGGTGAATGGCTACTAAACATTTTCAGAAGTTTTTAGTTCACTTAAGCAGCCCTGCTCAAACAAGCAAACAAAATTCATTTCTAATTATAATTGATGTATCACATGTCACTCTGGAGTACGTTGATTTTTGTATGAATAATGGGATATGCCTACTAGGATTTCCAGCTCGTACAAGTCACAGGTTTCTGCCACTCGATGCATCTTTCTGTTGCCCACTGAAGACAAGCTATAGTCAGTGCTGTGAAGATTATTATCTTACCCAGGATCTGTGCTTACAATCCTAAAGGTAGCCGCAACACTTGGCAAAGCATACCTTAGAGTGTCTACTATCCAGACTGTTGTGATCAGGTCCACAACTACTGGCATTGAGCATCTAGACAGAAACTTTTTGCAGATGAAGACTTTCAAGCCTCATATACCACGGATGTTGTTGACAACAGTAAACACGTTGGTCAGCAGCTCAGTTTCCCAGCCCTTCCTCCAGACTCCAAGATGTCAGCAACCCCACTTCCACAGTCTACCATTTAGTCAACTGTCCCCCCACGGCCAGAAAGCACCGTGTGGCACACGGGAGATCGGAGAGGATTGCGCGCCCTTATTGCGACGACGACAGGCGCCCCACCCAGTGGCTCACCGTGCTTTTCTTAATTGCCTGGTCTCCCTAGACATTCTACAAGTGCCTATGAATATCTGCAACGCTCTAGTATTTCGCCGAAAGAAACTCAATGGCAGCTCTCTGCTGGAAACGCACTTCCGTTGCAGCCGCCATTTTGAAAGCTACGTATAGCGTATGAATTCAGCAGTCCAGTAAGTACGGCTGCACAATACTGTGACAAACTGGAGAGATGAGAATTGATTTGGGTTCTGTCTTAAGCTGTAAGAAATAGATTCCACTAGCCAATTTTGAGGAAGGCTTTGGAAGATTTCGCACGCTCATGTAGTTGGTTGCAGTCCCTAGCCTACAGCTGTACGGTGCGTAACAAACCAAAAAATTTAATTTTCGAAACATATTTTGTTTAATTGTAGTTTTGTCATTCAACATGAAAAGCATGAAATTGGCGAAACTAATTCATTAGTGTGATCGCATGAGTTTTGTACGCAAAGAAAGTGTTGTAGATGACATTACTTCTAATAAAACGCTTTTCAAAGTTTACAGTCTTGTCAAATTTAATTCTTGGGACACGGAACGTTTTCAGACTAACCGAATCAGATAAAATGGCCACCCGAAAGCTGTAGCAAGGTGTCTACCCAATGGCGTCCAGAAGCAACAAATATTTGCTTTTCAGTATTTCACATAATTATTGACCAAATTTAAAAATTAAAAACGCTGTCATAATCTACTCATTACAATACATAACCTTACGACAAAGATTTAACGCAGTGGGACAAGTATTACAGTTAGAAATTGTGTAGGCTATATGTTTTGAAGCAGTGTAACACACAGCGCGCAAATTACCCAGACTATATTCATTCAATATTTGAGAAAGATACTTAGTTGACTTCCAACAAATTTTACACATAATTTCAAACTTTTCGCAAGGTTTTCTCGCTGACCAACCCCCCCCCCCCCCCAAAAAAAAAATAATGAAAGTGAAAAAATGGCTTACTACACTTGCATTGTCCATACAGTAAAATTTCAGCACCGTGCATGAGGTTTTAATTATTACTTCTTTTCTTCGAACTCCATTCCCAACACATTTTTCAGACAGTGAATTTACCTGCAAAATTGTATCATATTGCAGGAGATATGATGTCATGAATACTGATCTGCATGGAAAGCTAGCTTTTGCTTCAACCGTAGCGCAAATTACTCACACTCTACCGGGTAGTGTTTGATAATGAGAGCACTTAGCGACTTCCAAAAAACGTTAAACATAATCTGAAGCTGTGTGCTACGTAGGAATTCGATTACTCAAAGAATCGGCTATATGGAAGGCGGGTTTGCTGGTAGATGGTTTATCAAAAATGGCAATTACACAATTTTGGAAAAAAATTATGCGGATGCCGATGTGTTCACCCCATTATAGCAGATGTTTCACGGTTTCTGTCTGTTCCACTCGCGTGTGGAATGGGGGAAGAATGGCTGCTGAATGTCTCTGCGCGTGACCTAATTAGTCCAGTCTTGTTTAAGCGGTCTCTGCGGGGAGGTGGGGGGGGGGGGGGGGACAGTATATTTATTGAATCTAGCATCTAGAGTATTCACTTAATACTGTTTGCTGGAACTTATTAAATATACTTTGGCGTGGTATTTGGCTTCTACCTTGAAGCTTCCACCAGATATATCCCTTGGTAGTACTATTTGATACGGGGGGCACAAGCTTTTTCTAAGCAATCGCCTTTGCAGACATACTGTATTTTCCCGGTATCCTATCAAGGAATTGAGGTCCACCTCCTGCTTTACCCCCACTGAGCCTACGCGATCTTTCCACTTCAAATCCCCGGAAATTATTACACACGCGTATTTGTATGAGATTACTAATTAAAACTGTGACCCATTGATATTGAAATCATGAAATAATATTTTTCTCCGTTTTTTGAAGTGAAAAATGTTACATTTCTGTGTTTTTAAAACGGGTTGCCAAACTTTGCTCCCCTTTGAAATCTTAAGACGTGAATGGATATTAATGAGGGTTTATTCAGAAAGTACTTCGTTACATATAACTGCATCATCTGCAAAACGTTTGAGGTTACGATTGATATGGTGTGCAACCCATCAACATGCAACGTTAACAGCAATGCTCCCGGAACACAGTAGTGGTGCAGGCCTGAAGTTGCTCCCAGTTCCGTCAATAACTCTCCATCCGAAACACGATTGTACACGAATTCTGTTAGACAGGAATACGAATGAAATCTGTCCGTACTCAAAAACCAAATTCAGTTTATTTTCATGGTTTTCAAAGTAAAAATACAGTGCAAAGATTATAAAATGAAATCTTTTACACAAAACTTGGGTTTTGTTAGAATCTCATTTCTTTTCTGTTATTTTCCAGCACTCTTCATAATCTCAGGGAGGACATGACATCGACAGAGCCACCAGTCAGTATAGCAACCTCGAAAATTATGGATTCAAGACAAATTTCTATTTTAGAAATGACAACGTTTTTCGACGTGACTGTTAATATGAGGAAAGGTGCAGAACGTAGTCATTTCTAAAATATTGCAGGACTGTAAACGAAAGTAAACAGAAAATAAACAATTATCTCTCGTTTTATACTACTTTTAGGTCTCATCTCCCTCTATCCCCTTTTCTAGAAGTCTCTTTACAGGTGTTCCAGAGAGATGCTGGAGGAACGCAAGTGCTCGCCCCCCCCCCCCCCCCCCCCCCCCCCCCCCCCCCCCCCCCTCCCCGCACACACACACGCACGCAACAGACAGACATCCATTTATATGTATACAGATTGTTATTCGTTTCTTTTTTGATTTTGGATTTTGTTAGAATCTCATTTCTTTTCTGTTATTTCCCAATAAGCTGATCCCCTCAAGTATTTTTGGAACCATCGAAGATATTGTAATTCGGTTCTGATAAGGATGAATTAAGAGAGAGGCCTAAATAGACGACGTATAGTCTCTTATCATATCCGTATTAATTACACAAATATCGGTATTTAAGAAACTGTTGTAATATGTACCGCTACTATCGTAGTTCTAGAACAGATGAGTTCAATGGCATTTTATTCTTCCAAACCCGGTTACTACTTTCGGAGTACTTACAATACTTCGAATCTTTGGTTTGAACATGAAACCGATTGCTGTCGTATGCGAAAGTTCATGATTTCATATACAAATAAGAAAATACACTCCTGGAAATGGAAAAAAGAACACATTGACACCGGTGTGTCAGACACTGCGAGAGGGCTGTACAAGCAATGATCACACGCACGGCACAGCGGACACACCAGGAACCGCGGTGTTGGCCGTCGAATGGCGCTAGCTGCGCAGCATTTGTGCACCGCCGCCGTCAGTGTCAGCCAGTTTGCCGTGGCATACGGAGCTCCATCGCAGTCTTTAACACTGGTAGCATGCCGTGACAGCGTGGACGTGAACCGTATGTGCAGTTGACGGACTTTGAGCGAGGGCGTATAGTGGGCATGCGGGAGGCCGGGTGGACGTACCGCCGAATTGCTCAACACGTGGGGCGTGAGGTCTCCACAGTACATCGATGTTGTCGCCAGTGGTCGGCGGAAGGTGCACTTGCCCGTCGACCTGGGACCGGACCGCAGCGACGCACGGATGCACGCCAAGACCGTAGGATCCTACGCAGTGCCGTAGGGGACCGCACCGCCACTTCCCAGCAAATTAGGGACACTGTTGCTCCTGGGGTATCGGCGAGGACCATTCGCAACCGTCTCCATGAAGCTGGGCTACGGTCCCGCACACCGTTAGGCCGTCTTCCGCTCACGCCCCAACATCGTGCAGCCCGCCTCCAGTGGTGTCGCGACAGGCGTGAATGGAGGGACGAATGGAGACGTGTCGTCTTCAGCGATGAGAGTCGCTTCTGCCTTGGTGCCAATGATGGTCGTATGCGTGTTTGGCGCCGTGCAGGTGAGCGCCACAATCAGGACTGCATACGACCGAGGCACACAGGGCCAACACCCGGCATCATGGTGTGGGGAGCGATCTCCTACACTGGCCGTACACCACTGGTGATCGTCGAGGGGACACTGAATAGTGCACGGTACATCCAAACTGTCATCGAACCCATCGTTCTACCATTCCTAGACCGGCAAGGGAACTTGCTGTTCCAACAGGACAATGCACGTCCGCATGTATCCCGTGCCACCCTACGTGCTCTAGAAGGTGTAAGTCAACTACCCTGGCCAGCAAGATCTCTGGATCTGTCCCCCATTGAGCATGTTTGGGACTGGATGAAGCGTCGTCTCACGCGGTCTGCACGTCCAGCACGAACGCTGGTCCAACTGAGGCGCCAGGTGGAAATGGCACGGCAAGCCGTTCCACAGGACTACATCCAGCATCTCTACGATCGTCTCCATGGGAGAATAGCAGCCTGCATTGCTGCGAAAGGTGGATATACACTGTACTAGTGCCGACATTGTGCATGCTCTGTTGCCTGTGTCTATGTGCCTGTGGTTCTGTCAGTGTGATCATGTGATGTATCTGACCCCAGGAATGTGTCAATAAAGTTTCCCCTTCCTGGGACAATGAATTCACGGTGTTCTTATTTCAATTTCCAGGAATGTATGTCACGTCAGATAAGGAGGAAACAGCGTCGAACCGCCGCTGCCGGTATAATTTAGCTTTGATTTTGTTTGTGTAGTTCACGTGAGTCGACTGCTGCTTAGTTTGAAAAAATAAATGTCTTTAATAAACCAAGTGAAACTAAGCGGACAATACAGAAGGAATGTGTAGACGACAGTTGAGTTGTACGCACGCACGAAGGTATCTCGACAGACAGTTTTCGTGTGTGCAAAAAATGTTATAGGAAGGGCACAGGTATACTGCGCTGAGGGTAAGCAGAATGCTTGCAAAGACCAGAGAGGACGAAATACATGTTGCGTCAGCTGTTGCTCATGATCCTTACGTGAGCTCCAGAGATATTGCCAGTGCTTTTAGAAGAAGTCAGCCGAACGTCGTTCGCTTTTTGTGCGCAAACACTTTTCATTCGCATCATGTGTCACTTCAGCAGCAGATTAACCAACGGAATTGCAGAAGACGCTTGGAGTTCGGTCGCTCGTTTCTAACGCGAAATCAGGAGAAGAGGTTCTTTCTTCAAACAATTCTCTTTACCAGTGAAGCCACTTCACAAACTATGGAAAGCTGTTGCATTCACACTGGGCCTCCGAGAATCTGGCTGAGGCAGGCTGAACATCAGATACAATGGACTGTGGACGTTTCGTGTGGGATTACTGTAGACCACGAGTTAGACCCTTAGTTCACTGAAGAAACTTTAACGGGTAAAAGATATCCACAGCTTCTTACCGAAATGCTACCGGCGTTGTAGAGGAAGTACCATTTGAAATTCGTAAATGTGTGCCGTACCAGCACGGTGGCTGCACGGCTTACTAGTTGCTTGTGGCTAGGAAAGCACTCAATCAGCTCTTACCTGGATGCAAGATATGACCTCAAGGCGTCATCAGTTGGCGTGCACGCTCGCCTGGTTTGAGGCCGATTGGTTTTTTGCTCTGATATAAACTCAGACACGGATTCTATGCACAATTTACGACAACCCAAGATGATTTAAAACTTATTGTTGCAGCATGTGCAACGATGCCGGAAGGATTTCTTCAGTCTGTCGAGAACTCCTTGCGACAGCGTCAGCACTTAGCAGCAGGCAATTGGTTTCTAACCTTTCAGAGACCATTCTCCTTGAGTGCAAGAATTTATTAGTTAGTATCGCCCCCCCCCCCCTCGCAGATCTACATTAAACGGCAACTAAACTTTAGAATAAAATTCTCCTTGTACGCTTTTATTTTTAAAATGACGGAAGATAAACTGTACTTAATGTCTGTAAGTGTTTTATTAGATCACGAACCAATGATCCAATCAGACAGCTGGTGCGGCTTACTTCTAACATCGTTGTTTTTTATAGAATGGTGATGCAATTCTCGGCTATCTACAGTGAGAATAGATACTGGCTACAAAACATGGCTGATCTGCACCACTTCTGTTCCTAGCGACACTTGCTTCACTCACACCCTGTACCCAAATTTAAAATCAAACAAGTTTAATTTGTGCACTATAAATACTGTTTGTAAATTACTTGATTTCTGGACTCCTTACTTATGAACTGATGGAAATTGGACGACTTCAGGCTGCCAACGCTTTGTTTCTAACCACTGCTGCTAATAATAATAATAATAATATTAATGATAATGAAGAAACTTTGTAGACCCTATAGCATTATAGCGGCCACTGTGCAGGTACAGTTGTGCTGTTCTGTCAATTAGTCCATTTATTGTTGCGAACCTGGTCTAGTGGTAGCGTCTTTGACTGGTACTCAAAACGCCCTCGGTCCCCTGTTCAAACTTAGCCACTGCTTAAACTATGAATAAAAATCATCAGCAATGGTGGCCGAAGACATCCGGCATAAGAAGTCAGGCTCATTATGCAAACGGTCTTGTCAAAGAGGCCGGAGGAAAGGACGGAGGTTCAGAGCACTGTCTTGCCCTTCGGGTGGGAAACTATCCCTAAAAGGCGGAACTATTAGTAAAGGATCAACGGAATGAGGCTGCAGAAGACAATGGAAACTACTGCATTAAAGACACATATTGTGTATCAACAGGACATATGACCTGTAACTAAAAAAAGTGTCATGATGACCTCCTTTCGGCAAAAGATTCAGGATTAGTTCCACATTCGGATCTCTGGGAAGGGACTGTCAAGGGGCACGTGATTATGAGAAAACGATCAAAAGATAACCAATGAAAGGATAACGTTCTGCGAGTCGGGGAGTGGAATCTCAGAAGTTTGAACGTGATAGGTAAGCTACAAAATCTGAAAAGGGAAGAGCTAAGGCTCAATCCAGATACAGGGGGGGTGGGGGGGGGGGTGGGGGGGGTCAGTGACGTGAAATGGAAAGATGAAAGGATTTCTGGTCAGTTAAGAATAGGGTAATATCAACAATAGCAGAAAATGGTATAACTGGAGTAGGATTCGTTATGAATAGGAAGATAGGGCAGAGAGTGAGTTACTGTGAACGGTTCAGTGATAGGGTTATTCACGTCAGAATCGACAGCAAACCAACAATGACAACAATAGTTCCAGGCATACATGTCGACGTCGCAAGCAAAAAATGAAGATATAGAGGAAGTATAAGAGGTTATTGAATGGGTAAAGGCAGATGAAAACGTAATGGTCATGGGGGACTGGACTGCTGTTGTAGGGGGGGGAGTAGAAGGAAGGGTTACCGGTATGGGAGAATATGGGCTTGGTAGGAGGAATGAGAGAGGAGAAAGACTGAGTTCTTGCAATAAATAGCGGATACGCTGTTGAAGGATCACAAAAGAAAGAGGTAGACTTGGAGAAGGCCGAGGGATATGGGAAGACTACGGTTAAGCTACATCATAGTCAGGCAGTGATTCCGAAATCAGATGTTAGACTGTAAGACACACCCAAGAGCACATATAGACTCAGATCACAATTTAGTAACGATGAAAAGTAGGCTGAAGTTCAGGAGACTAGTCAGGAAGAATCAGTGCACAAAAAGTGGGATACACAAGTTCTAAAGAATGTAAAGATACACTTGAAATTCTCTGACGCTATAGATACTGCGTTAATGAATAGCTCAGTAGGCAGTTCAATTGAAGAGGAATGGATATCTCTAAAAACGGCAATCATAGAAACTGGAAAGAAAAACATAATTAAAATATAACTGCGAAGAAACCATGCGTAACAGACGAAATACTTCAGCGATCTATGACTGAGAGAAGTACAAAAATGTTCAGCGAAATTCAGGATACGAAAATACAACTCACTTCGGAATAAAATAAATAGCAAGTGCAGGAAAGCTAAGACAAAATGGCTGCATAAAAAAGTGAAGAAATCGAAAAAGAAATGATTATCGGAAGGACTGGCTCAATGTATAGAAAAGTCAAAACAGCCCTCGGTGAAATTAAAAGCAAGGGAGGTAACATTAAGTGTGCAATGGAATTTAAATGCAGAGGAGAGAGCGGGCAGGTAGAAGAGTATGTTAAAGGCCTCTATGAGGGGGAAGACTTGTCTACTGACGTGACTGAAGAAGAAGCAGGGGTCGACAAGGAAGAGGTAGGAGATCCAGTATTAGAACTGGAATTTAAAAGAGCTTCAAAAGAGCAGATCAAATAAAGCAGAAATGACTGAAAACATTCCATCGGAATTTCTAATGAGTGTAAAAGTGGTAGCAAAACGAATATTCACGTTGGTGTGTAGAATGTGTGAGAGTGGTGGCTGCTATATCCGCGAGTTGCCGGATACCAGTGCACACTTCAGAGAACAGGCGAGAAACGATGACGAGCAAGGCTAGAAGACCGCGTGCGGTTGGCCCTCAAACCCAAGCCAGAGTCGAGCAACAAGGCAGACGAACGGCAGACTCAACAATACGAGGAAGGTAATAGCAATCTAGTAGGCTATAGCGAAGTGCGACGAACTTTCGACACAACGCTGTCAACAGATCAAGCGCGAGCCACGATCCAAATCGAGAGCAGGGAGGAAAACCAATATCAAAGCGAAGACGTCGGCTAGTAGTCAGTAGTACGGTGGAGATAACAAAGAACTATCAAACCAAGTACACGAACGGCAGGGGCACTCTTGGCCGGTGTATTCGCGTGGCGATACGATGGCGCACTCGCTAGGCGAAAGCAGCGCTGCGGCGACACTGCTCTCTATCGGTCATCGAGATCTGTTTGTTCCGGCGGGCATTCAACCTCCGCGCAGTTCGATACCAGAATGATACAGTAGCAGACTTGCGGAAAAGCATCATCCACAGAATTCCCAATATAATAAGAGCCGACAAGTGCGAGAATTATCGAACAATCAGCTTAACAACTCATGCATCCAAGTTGCTGACAAGAATAATGTACACAAGGATGCAAAAGAAAGTTTAGGATGTGTTAGACGACGATCGGTTTGGCTGTGGGAAAGAAAAGACACCAGAGAGGCAGTTCTGACAGATCGGTTGATAATAGAAGCAAGAGTGAAGAAACATCAAGAAATTTTCTTAGGATCTGTCGACCTGGAAAAAGCATTCGACGATATCAAATGGTGCAAGATGTTCGAAATCTGAGAAAAACAGGAGTAAGTTATAGGGAAAGACCTGTAGTACACTATATATTCAGGAACCAAGAGCGAACAATAAGAGTGGGAGACCAAGAACGAAGTGCTGGGATTAAAAAGGTTGTAAGACAGGGATGTAGTCCTTTTCCTCTACTGTTCAATCTATACATCGAAGAAGCAACGATGGGAATAACGGAAGTTTCATGAATGTGATCAAAACAAGGTGAAAGGATATCAGTGATTCTTATCTAGTTTTTCGCTGATGACGTTACTATTCTCAGTGAAAGTGAAGAAGAAAGACAGGATCTGTTGAACGGAACGAACTATCTAATTTGATGAGATTGAGAGTAAATCGAAGAAAGGCGAAAGTGATGAGAAGTAGCAGAAATGAGAACAGCGAGAAACTTAACATCACAATTGGTGACCACGAAGTAGATGAAATTAAGAAATTCTGCTACCTAGGTAGCAATATAACTTATGAGGAGTGAGCAAGGAGGACATAAGAAGAAGACTAATACGGGCGAAAAGAGCATTGATAGTCAAGAGAAGACAATTAGTATGAAACTTAGGCCTTAATTTGAGAAAGAAATTTACTAGAATGCACGTTTGAAGCACGGTATTGTATGGCAGTGGAACGTGGACTGTGTTAAAACCGTAACAGAAGAGAACAGCAGCATTTGAGATGTGGTGCTGCAGAAGAATGTTGAAAATTAGGTGGACTGATAAGGTAAGGAACGAGGAGGTTCTCCGCAGAATCGGAGAGGAAAGGAGTAGCTGGAAAACACTGAGAAAAAGAAGGGAGAGGATGATAGGACATCTGTTAAGACATCAGGGAATAACTTCCACGGTACTAGAGAGAGCTGTAGAGGGAAGTACATCCAGCAAATAATTTAAGACATAGGTTGCACGTGTTGCTCTGAGGTGAAAAGGTTGGCACAGTAGGGGAATTCGTGGTGGACCACATTCAACCATTCAGAAGACTGACGAAAAAAAAAAAAGTTAGGGGAATGATATGCAGCCATTTCTGGTAACTCCAAAGCATTTTCACCAGAGTCCATGCGATATATATATCTCAATTTTTCTGGTACACGTGCTTAGTACAAAGTACAAAGTTTGTTTACAGTGGGTGGACTTTGTGAGAAAGATGATGTTCACCTATTCGCTCCACTACTAATATTTGAAAAAAAAATGTAATTATTTATAATTTACGTAATCAGGATTCCAGTCTTACGAAATAGTGGTAATAATAATAATCTTTTAAAATAATTTATTTTGCTGACTGAAACACAGTCTAACCGTTTTGTTTTCACTCCATAGAAAATACATGCTATCCCTCAGGGGCTCATTACCCTCCGTTTCGAAAGCAATGCAGTAGACGGTGGGCATTTAGAACACTTGGAGGCATAATGAAATTTTAGCAAGTATTTATGACCTCTTTATTTTATGATTTCCTTTTAAAGTAAACTTTCAATTTTACGTAAAAAAATCATGACGCTATATTATTACTTAACTATCTTTATACACTCCTGGAAATGGAAAAAAGAACACATTGACACCGGTGTGTCAGACCCACCATACTTGCTCCGGACACTGCGAGAGGGCTGTACAAGCAATGATCACACGCACGGCACAGCGGACACACCAGGAACCGCGGTGTTGGCCGTCGAATGGCGCTAGCTGCGCAGCATTTGTGCACCGCCGCCGTCAGTGTCAGCCAGTTTGCCGTGGCATACGGAGCTCCATCGCAGTCTTTAACACTGGTAGCATGCCGCGACAGCGTGGACGTGAACCGTATGTGCAGTTGACGGACTTTGAGCGAGGGCGTATAGTGGGCATGCGGGAGGCCGGGTGGACGTACCGCCGAATTGCTCAACACGTGGGGCGTGAGGTCTCCACAGTACATCGATGTTGTCGCCAGTGGTCGGCGGAAGGTGCACCTGGGACCGGACCGCAGCGACGCACGGATGCACGCCAAGACCGTAGTATCCTACGCAGTGCCGTAGGGGACCGCACCGCCACTTCCCAGCAAATTAGGGGCACTGTTGCTCCTGGGGTATCGGCGAGGACCATTCGCAACCGTCTCCATGAAGCTGGGCTACGGTCCCGCACACCGTTAGGCCGTCTTCCGCTCACGCCCCAACATCGTGCAGCCCGCCTCCAGTGGTGTCGCGACAGGCGTGAATGGAGGGACGAATGGAGACGTGTCGTCTTCAGCGATGAGAGTCGCTTCTGCCTTGGTGCCAATGATGGTCGTATGCGTGTTTGGCGCCGTGCAGGTGAGCGCCACAATCAGGACTGCATACGACCGAGGCACACAGGGCCAACACCCGGCATCATGGTGTGGGGAGCGATCTCCTACACTGGCCGTACACCACTGGTGATCGTCGAGGGGACACTGAATAGTGCACGGTACATCCAAACCGTCATCGAACCCATCGTTCTACCATTTCTAGACCGGCAAGGGAACTTGCTGTTCCAACAGGACAATGCACGTCCGCATGTATCCCGTGCCACTCAACGTGCTCTAGAAGGTGTAAGTCAACTACCCTGGCCAGCAAGATCTCCGGATCTGTCCCCCATTGAGCATGTTTGGGACTGGATGAAGCGTCGTCTCACGCGGTCTGCACGTCCAGCACGAACGCTGGTCCAACTGAGGCGCCAGGTGGAAATGGCATGGCAAGCCGTTCCACAGGACTACATCCAGCATCTCTACGATCGTCTCCATGGGAGAATAGCAGCCTGCATTGCTGCGAAAGGTGGATATACACTGTACTAGTGCCGACATTGTGCATGCTCTGTTGCCTGTGTCTATGTGCCTGTGGTTCTGTCAGTGTGATCATGTGATGTATCTGACCCCAGGAATGTGTCAATAAAGTTTCCCCTTACTGGGACAATGAATTCACGGTGTTCTTATTTCAATTTCCAGGATTGTACTTAATTTCCAGTGTCTCCTTTGAAACTACCGTACTTCAGCAGAAATTGCGACAATTCTACGTTAAAACGTGAAGATGATACCGACATCTCTGTAATTAATATTGCTATGAAAAGAGACTACAGATATACGTCGTTTAATGGGAATTTTTCCACAATTCATTTGGGTGAAAACAGAATTACAGTATCTTAAAGAGCTCGGGAAATATCTGTAGTGAACAACTGAGCTGAATCACCTGTATAACAGCAGAGTAATAAACTCCTTTTATTGTTTCGAAATTTATCTGTTGGGTAGAGCACTGCCTGAGACAAAGTGACTTAAAATATGTGAGTTTTACTCTTTATACCGTCTCGTTTAGCTGACTTTTTCTTGGAATTCATTTTTGTGTGGTTCTAAGCATAAAACATTTACGTAATTGCATACGCTAAATTAAACCGCTTAGACACAACTAATGTTGTTCAAACAGATTTTATAATGACAGTAACGTCGTGCATAATAAACGACTTGTAAAACATTGCACCGTCATGTACATTAGTGATGGGAAAATCTCTGCATTAGCTGGAACGATAATTCCATATTTTAGTTGATGGCGTCGATCGTCAGTTATCCAGGGGAAAAATAACGGGTACACTGCCAATCAGTTGCAGGTTGCATATGCTGTATCGTAGCAGCGACTGCAGATGGTGGTTTTCAGTTCCCATTTACAAGCATACTGTTGTTATAGTTCAAGCGATCTCTGCTAGAGGTGGTGCGAGAGGTTGTCTGTAGGATGATATGTTCTCCTAGGCATATGAAAGAACGAGAGCATAAAGTCACAGAACAGTAACCATATCTGTGAGTATACGTAAATAACAAAACTGCAGTAAATTCCTTTCAGATTAAAACTATTTTTCGAACTAATCCGGAGTCTTGCCTACGCTCGACTGCATAGATTCGAGGTACCACATTTAATCTGACAGGAAGTTTTATTACAAAGTACACTCCGCTCTAGCGTATGATATTCTTTCAGGAAAGAAAATGAAATTGTATTTTCTTGCGGATGTACTCTGTCGTGGCACGAGCAAAAGCTCTTTGAATATTGAAGCAGAGTAGCACTGCCTACAGAAAATATTTTGCTCGCCAGTCTCCCCCTTCCTCTTACCGTCTCACCGACATTAGCTGCCCCTCCTTCGGCACTTGGTTCGACCTCTAAAAATAAATCTTGCTCTAGTGATCGTGAAAATAGGTTGTATTTTTATTTTAAAGTATGTACTGCGTAGATATTTCTCTTTATCGGAAATAAATATCTGAATCTTATTCCACTGCTAAATATTAAAGGAAAAAGCAATTTCCGTTTAATCTAATTCCAAAGATCTTTAAAAGCTCAACAGTGAAAGTAGGAAGAACTAGATCTTTTGTACTATTCTATCTGAACTGAATGGAAAGATTTAAAATGTAAAATTTCCGTTATTTTTCTACTTTAATATAGGAACTTTATAGTTGTGTGGTTTACAAATTATTTCACTTTCCATCGGAAAAAAATTTAAGAGAAATATAAAAAACGTCGTTTACTTTCCAATTGTCATATTAAATAGAAGACGCTGATTATTTATGTAAGTTGTATGCCACATATGAAGATGGTTCACCAGTAAGTAGCAGAATTTAATAAAAATTTCCATGAAAATTGTTGAAAATTACTAAGTTTTTATGTACGGAACTGCAAATGAAAGCCCAGGTTTGGATGTGATACGAAAGAGATGTATTGTATCAATAAAATCATGTGTGGATGACAGGTGGAACGCAAATTGTAACTTTTAATGTGCTGAAGTACTGTAACATTGCATTTCTTGGTCTTATTTTCGTCGACCTGCATCTTGGGTGAAATTTGAGCCCAATTAGACGGCGGACTTGATCGAAAAGTTTATATTTAAGATACGTTTATACTGACTTGGGCAATATTTACTATCGAAGGCAGAGGTGGCTCGTACCTAACATTCGCAATTATCCTATTAGTGGCTCCACTGCTTGCCTATGCTCCACTGCGAGCCTATGCTACTAGCCTATGCTTCATGTATTATCATATACTTTCAGCCGTGTCAGTTTCTGTAGCTTAATAATGATAGTACCTGTACACAAGTGTTGTACTTGGACACCCCTGGCGCCACTCACAGCTTGGCGCCCTAAGCTGCCGGTTGTATCGTTGGGGCCCTGAACCGACCACGAGTACTGACATCTTTATCGAGCAATGATAGCTTTAGTTTATTTTACTTTACTATCACTGCATATTCATCACACCATAAAATCCCCAATTCCTTAAAGGATCCAGATCCCATGTATAAAACAGCTTCAAGCGTCTGTGTACTTTACAAATGAGTTAATACGTTAAATATTTGACTGTAAGCAAGCAAACGAGAAGAAGTTTACAAAAGGTTTGAAATTGTGCTTACAGTTTGTTGGAAGTCGCGCAGTGCCCTCATTATGAAATACTGGCCGAATAAAATGCAGGTAATTCGCACTTCATTTTAAGCAAAAGTTAGTTTTTCGATGTGTATGAGGTCATATCTCCTGATCTATATGTCGTACAATGATATAATTTTGCAGGGACATTTAATGGTGTATGTGGATACTGTCAAGTGTGTTGCGAATAGACCAGGCAGTAAAGAAGTAATAAATTAAAACACCATGTGTGATGCTGGAGATTTAGTGCATGAACAGCGAAAACGTAGAAAGGGATAAACTTTTTCCTTTTCAACGTTTTATAGAGGGGTCGGAGAGAAAAAGTTTCATAAAGGTCTGAAATTACGATCAAAGTTTTTTGGAAGTCGCTAAGTGCTCTCATTCTAAAATACTTCATGAATATAGTCCGGGTATTTGCGCATTGACAGTTACGCTTCCTCAAAACAACACTCAGTTTCTAACTATGTGTCCTACCGTGTTAAACTTTTAACGTAAGATTATAGCTCATAAAGAGTAGATTATGACAGCATTTTAAATTTTTAAATTTCTCTCAATAATTACGTGGAATACTGAAAATAAAATGTTTGTTTTCCCTGGATAGGCAACCAGCAAATTGGTACTTGTTTCTCGGTCTGCGGTTCAGTAATATACAAAGACGGAAAAAAATCACAACACTAAAAAATAATTAATGTAGAGTAATGGAACATCTGGAATACATTTGTCTAGGTATCACATTCAAGTGATTGACGTTGCAAGATCACAGGCTAATACAAATGCAAGATAAGCCATTGCAAATGTGAAATACTAGAATATCAATAACCGGTGTAACCGTCAGAATGTTGAACACAAGCATGTAAATGCGCATTCATTGTTTTGTACAGGTGCCGGATGTAAGTTTGTGGGATGGTTGGTTCAAATGGCTCTGAGCACTATGCGACTTAACTTCTGAGGCCATCAGTCGCCTAGAACTTAGAACTAATTAAACCTAACTAACCTAAGGACATCACACACATCCATGCCCGAGGCAGGATTCGAACCTGCGACCGTAGCGGTCGCTCGGCTCCAGACTGTAGCGCCTATAAGTGCACGGCCACTCCGGCCGGCTTGTGGGATGGAGTTCAATGCCTGTTGCACATTACTGGTCAATATGGTGACGGTTAATGCTGTTTGTGGAAGGCGCTGGAGTTGTCGTCCGATGATGTCCCATATGGAGACAGATCTGGTGATCGAGGGGGCCAAGGCAATATGCCGACGCTCTGTAGAGCATGTTGGCTTACAACAGCAGTATGTGGGCGAGCGTTATCCTGTTGGAAAACATCCCCTGGAACAAGGACGTAAGGAGGCAACCAAGCAGGGGGTCCATGGGGTCCGGGCCTCCTTCGTCCCTCTCACCTGAATAAAGCTACATACGACCTAGTTGGAGTTTCGTGAAATTGAAAGGTATTTTGATTTTCAATGGTACGACCAAAAATGTACTGTCGATAGTCAACAAGGCCATCAATAGATTTAAATTATCGATATATCGATAGCACAGTCACCTATCGCCCATCCATACTTTACCCAAAACCAGCTACTGCACATTGTTGGCGTTACTTGAGCTCAGTTGTTCATTTGTAATTCAGTTCAGTTTTTACTTGCTGATGAATTTAATGTAAAACTATTGTTTATTGCTTTGGTTCTGTCTGCTATTGTGATAGTTTCTCATTGCAAGTAAGTTTGTGACAAGTAAGATGAGGAAAACCAATATTGGTTCGTCCACTAGCGTTATGGTAAGTTAAAAACACATAAAATGAGAGGCAAAAAGACTGCCCGCCCCGAATAAATAGAGTCCAAGAAAAGAACATTGCGCATGCCCAAGTTCAGAAGTGCCAGTGTTCACAACTCTAGCGGTCAGTGCAGCATCAGCTTTGTGTTTGCATTGTCAAATAAAAGCAATACAATAGTTTGGATACAGCATATTTCGGGATTCATTGCAATTTAACTCATCGTGACATTTTTTTAAAAAATCATTATTCGAGCACGTCAGCAAACCGTCAGTCTATCCACTTTTTTAATCTCATTTTTGTACGTTATTTTTAGTTGCATTTGTCATCGAGCGAGGTGGCGCAATGGTTAGCACACTGGACTCACATTCGGGAGAACGACGGTTCAAACCCATGTCCGGCCATCCAGCTTCACGTTTTCCGTGATTTCCCTGAATCGCTTTAGGCGAATGCGGGGATGGTTCCTTTGAAAGGGCACCCTTCCTTCCCCATCCTTCCCTAATCCCAGCTTGCGCTCCGTCTCTAATGACCCCATTGGCGTTAAGTTAAACACTAGTCTCCTTTTCCGTTGCATTTGTTCGAGAAGGACGTCCCGTGACACTCGTTCAAGTTCATCGTTGATTCAGTAACTCAATTTTTCTTTTACTGCAGAGGGCAGCTAACCCTCTGCCCCAAAGCGATGCGCTACCGTGCCGGAGTACGCTCACCCACTGAAACAGATGTGAAACGCTCGTCGTTGTAGTAATTCTATCGACGTGGAGTTCTTATATTTCAACCGTTTCTACGTGCTGGAACAGTGATTTTCAAAAGAAATGATACAAGGAGTTAAATTGCAATGAATCTCGACATATATTGTATCCTAACTATTATATTGCTTTTATTTGACGACGTAAACACCAAGCTGAAGCTCCACAGACCGCTAGAGTTGCGAACACTGGCACTTTGAAATTGGATATGTGCAGTGATCTCTTCTTGGACTGTAAATTATTCTGGCCGGGAAATCTTTTTGCCCTCACTGTATGGCTATAATAACCCAATTACCTATCTATAGCAGTTTAATTGTAGCATAAAAGTCGTTATTTGGAGACTGGTAGAACTTCTTGGTTGCGTATCTCTGCCTGTGTCGCCAAGAAGTCGCGTCAATCAACAAAAATATCGCCCAAACAGCAATGGCTGCATTTGTTTAAAAATATCGCCCAACGTTCTATCTTTAGCAGCCTAAATGACAACATGTAGCCCAATCTGGATACCCGGGCGTTATTCAATCATAGAAACCAGTTCCGATACAGAACGACGAAGGAGAGCGAAGGCGTTATTTGATGACTGCACATTCTGTACAGCGTTCGTTTCTAATAGATTTTTATAGCGAGTTGCTTCAATTCGTCCGAGCTGACTGTAACCTCCATAATCTATTCATGCACTTGTAACGCCGTGATAACTGAAGCATTCTTTGATTGTCTTCAAAGTGTAATGTTTGTAAGTTGTAGAAACAATATAGGTTTGTGTAAGACTTCGACAATATGCGTAGTTTACCGATATTTACATTGGAAAGCTACTAGCGATCGACATTTTGTAAATGGTTGAAATGGCTCTGAGCACTATGGGACTTAACTTCTTTGGCCATCAATTCCCTAGAACTCAGAACAACTTAAACCTAACTAACCTAGGAAACCACATACATCCATGCCCGAGGCAGGATTCGAACCTGCGACCGTAGCGGTCATGCGGTTCCAGACTGTAGCGCCTAGAACCGCTCGGCCACTTCGGCCGGCGACATTTTGTACTATGTGTCTGTGCATAAACATGGTTCACTTGCGGAACGGCGATATGTCATGTCTTAAAGTTCTACTGTAAGAAAGATGTTCTACTGTGAAATTTCTTATTCGTAATATCCTCGGAACAGTTAGTCCAACCGTCACAACTCTAACATATTTGTAAAAGCGACAACGTATGTTGTACTTCACAGAAGAGTTTGTTAGCATGCAGAACTGTATAATTATTGTCGTTGATAAACGCAGACTCATCTGTGAAGTTGTATACATTACAAGTCTAGATGAAATGAATGCGTAAATCAATGTTAAGATCCCAAAACTGTAGCTCACAGTATTTGTGAACTCCGTTTTCTTTTATAAATAGAATTTGGTTGCTATAGTTTGAAATTGACTGTTGAAATAATAACTAATTGGGTCATTCCATGCCAAGTGGTCTAGAGGCTCCCACATGACCCTCATGGATTTTGATGAAATTTTGTATGAACATTTACACATGTTCTCAATGAACACTGGTAAAGTTTCAGTTTCAGAAATTCAATACTTTCGGAGATACAGTCACTTGTTTAAGACCATAGCACAGCTTTCTATAGTGCTTCCTTGAATTTTCAGCAACTTTGAGATGAGATATCTCTGTAAGTATCTGCATGAAAGAAATAAAACTTGGCCATCTTATACAACTTTTAGAGCTCTTTAAAGTAAAATATTAAGAAAAGTATTTCTGAGCAATTTTCATATAGATAATTTGAAGCAAAGTAAGGCGAAAAAATAGCTCTTTAAAAAAATACGAACTTTAGTTTTTTAAATCTCCAAAAGTAATTGTGGGATGTACGTGAAACTTTGCACACCATAACTCACCAACACAAGGTCTTAGAATATAAAATTTTATTCTCCTATTGCTTTCCATTATTTCACAAATCTAGGGTGAAGTTGACAATTTTTCAAAAAATGCTAAAAGTGGGTATGTTTATTCAAATTTTTCAAAAAACTGTTTTCTCCAAATTCTTCTGAACTATGGTCATTAGAAAGAGCATATTCTAAACTATGTAGAAAAGTGGATTTGGTTTTGCAATGCAAGCATATAAGGCCCTAAAAAGTAGCATCATCAAAGAGGCGCACTGGAAGTTTGAACACATTTTTCTGGCGCTCAAATTATACCTGAAATATTTTATTTTGCCTTATACATGTTTATTAATGTCTGAAATAAGAAGTCCTGATGAATAGGACCTAGCTTAAGTCCTAATAGCAAAGAATAAAAATAGAAACAATGTTATTTCTTAATTGTCACCTTCCCCCCCCCCCCCCAACTCTCTCTCTCTCTCTCTCTCTCTCTCTCTCTCTCTCTCTCACACACACACACACACACACACACACACACACACACACACACAATTATTATTAAGAATGAATGTAAATCGTAAAATTGATTTGAATAATCATCTAATTATTAGTGGCCTGTTTAATGAACAACACCAGCTTACTGATGGAAAAGAAGTGTATAAATGAGTTGCTATGGTCCATGGTGGCTTAACCACTGCCAGTTTCATTTCACCTCAGAAAACCAGTATTCCCATTGCCATAGGTGCCACGCCCGATAGCTTAGCAACAACAGCCACGGGTGGGTTTCTTTACCACAAGATCCCAAGCCTGATAAGGGTTTCTTTACACAGGTTCCCAAGCCTGATAGTAAAATTATTTAAGTACCCTGTGTAAAATTAGAAGGCCCTCTTGGGTACCTTAAGATTGTTTCCTCTAACCTATTTCAATTTTTGATATGTTACATTAATTTTCTGATGAATATCAAGAGGAATGGTGTATTGCCGGCCAGACGAATTTACTGATGGAGCTGGAATAACTGCAATGATGTGGTGTTCCGGAACCCAGCACTTGTCACTTCTTGG
Source organism: Schistocerca piceifrons (assembly GCF_021461385.2). Classification (NCBI taxonomy): domain Eukaryota; kingdom Metazoa; phylum Arthropoda; class Insecta; order Orthoptera; family Acrididae; genus Schistocerca; species Schistocerca piceifrons. Next base: position 643,618,551 of record NC_060139.1, read on the forward strand.
GGGCCAATAAAATGAATTTGCTGGAACATGTGGGCGCATAAAGTTTATTAATGCATCCCGTTGCTCTGTGGAGGTCTCACAGATATTCCCAATCCACCACACGTTTTCATAGATGCATGCAACATATTGTCCTGGTTGGAGAGCAGACATTAATATGCCTCTTTCATTACTGTGACCCATTTTAGCTAGAAAAGATGAACAATCATTTGAAACTCTGCTGACCTGAATTGTTGTTTCATCAATAGGTAAAAAGCGATGATTTTCTCTAGTGCCTGCTACAGTTTGTCCAAGTTTAAACCTCTCTTCTTGTGACACAATATTTTTTTCAATTTCATCTTTACTGATGAAAACAAATTTAATTCCATTAATGTTTTCAGAGCAGAAGTGAAACAGATCTAGGGGAGTAAGAATTTGTCCATTAAGTGGCCGTTGCAAGCTTGCTCTTGCTGCTAACCGCTTTGTTGTACCTCCAATCCCATCACAACGTGATTTCCCGTGACTAGTAGCAAAAAAATTCCAATCGACTGTCATTCCAAAATCACTCTTATGATAGCACAAATTTACGAAATTCTTGAAATTTTTATATTGAGCACTGGAGCCATCACTCAAATAATGAATGTGGGATATCTGTGCAAACCGCGCTTTTATATTTTTGGTGAGCTCCTTAATAAAAACGTGAACTGTAATAGTGTCATGCCGCAAACAATCACTGATAATGCAAAAACTTAGAGATTCTACTTTCTCATTTTGACGAAAGTAGATAATAAATGGATGAATTGTTGCTTGACTATTGTCCCAGTGGAAGCCTTGCACAGCATCCTGAATGATAAAAGAATAATTTTCTGCAAAATCCATTAGGACAACAAGCTCTTCGTCTTTCAGATGACATTTAAGGCCTTTAAGATGCAAGCTTTGATGCTTGGCAATGTAATGATGGCATGACAGACTCCATATTTTATTTTTTACATTGTCAATAAATTCATCCACTACCATTTGCTTCGTGTCCAGTGTGGCCCGATCGGTATGTATCCATTGCTTAAACACGATAACTTCCTGTGGTTCATGATCTAGGAAATAGCTGGCAATTTCAGATGCTATAGCTTCGGGCCCAGGACACCTTTCACAGCGATGTAGCGTGCACTGTTTAGAGTTCAAACTGCAAACTGCCTTGCTGAGAATCTCCTTATAATTTTCACGTATACCAACTCCGCTAAGCATAAGCTTAACATTTTGGTGAATAGCACAGACGCAAACTGCATGCATTCCAGCTGATCCTACTGTTACACACCATTTGGGTCTAAGTTCACAAAACTTCGAGAACCCTATTTCTGGACCATTTATATTCTTATAGATAACATACATTGCAAAGTAACAATCTTTTCTGCATGTATGTCTTTCTATCTAAAAGTCTAACTGAAATACTATCTTTTTTTCCAGGGCACACCCTACTATACTCATCATCTTCAAAAAAATTTCACACTCTACTAGCAACTTCTGCTGGTAATTTCCTGCTTTGCCTATTTTTGGGAAGAGCCAGAATGCCCTTCTCTGTCTTAAGCTTCCGAGCATTCTTCACCATTCTTTCGGACACGCTGAACTGAGCTGCTGTTTGTCTGACTGTCCAACTTACAGGTGCCAAGGTTCAAATTTGCATCTGTTCTTTATGAATTGCATTCTGCATCTTGGCTTTCAGTTCAGTCAGCAAATGTGCATAGTCGGCACAGTTTCCACATTCCTTAATATCACTAGCATCTTCAATTTGTTGGTTTACTCCCACTGCATTTACAATTCTGTTTTTAATCACATTCTGAGCCTTTTGAATTTTCTTCTTCACATATTGGGGCTTATCTCTGTAGCTTACTGTTCTCTTCAGGGGTGAAATACCGATAGACAATAAGCTACTATTTAATTCTTCTTTTGGTGTAAAGTCCTCATCAGAATGTGATGATGAGGCTGATAAAGCTTCGTCCAAGTGTTTATTTAAGGTAGTCCTGCAAGCCAGACAAATTTTCTGACCTGGCTTTATGTTATTAACAAGCTGCTTCTTCAACATATCAGAAGCCTTATTAGCTGTTTCAGTATCAAGAGCGCGAATTCCTGCCTTAACATTAGATTCACCTTCCCAAAGGGATTGAAGCATTTTTTTTGTAACCTCTCATATTGTGTCAATAACAGGGCTGTAAGCAAACTTGAGGGGTATTGTCCAGCTTTGCATCAGAACGTCGGACCAACAACTCTTTTTCCTCATCACTAAAATCCGCAAACCATTTTAAAGCAACTTCTTTGGCAAAGAAAGTGACATGACATTTTGTTCCACTATCTCCTTGCCCAATTGAGCAGGAAGGTATGCTGTTCCCTTCTGCATCCACCTCTAATCAGTAACTAAATAATGTATTTGGCCTCTAAGTGCAAATTATAATCTGCTTAAATTTCAGACAAATTGCTACTGAATGAAATTGTACACAATGTATAATACCAATGAAAAAATCTAATAAGAGATATATGCTATAAAAGACACAATCAAAACATTTGATGGTCTTACGAATCACTTAACAAGCCACACTCAGTCAAGAGAACCCACTCACTATGCTGCAGACACACCACTGAAATACTGATTGTTCAAACAAGGCTCACAATAATGAAACAATCGGATTGTTGAAGTAATTGTTGCCATTATATTTTCTATAAACAGTGAATCCTGTGAATTTTCTCTGTGAAACTAGTGGTTACGTATTTACCAAGGTAGTAGGCTACATTTAAGTTTGATTAAATACAAAATTAAAACTCTTAGATGTTTAACCAACCAATTTCACACGTTTCCCTAATAACTTTAAGACAAAAATTCACAGGTTACAACACCTAGGTATTAAAATCTCTGCAATATTGATTGATAAATTTACATCACTTGATGCATGATTCAAGCAAACCGATTCTTTTTTGGAAAAATGTTTTATACAATTGAATCCAAAAATTAGGTCTCCATTTTCCACCTGAAAATATTTACAATTTTGAGGAGTACAAAAAATATGAAGCTACTATTCAATGAATAGTCTCTCTCTCTCTTTTACTAATGAGAAGAGTTTTATGCAGATGAACACTTACGATTGTCTATTTACCAGATCTTTTTATTTCAATTATTCAAGGCATTAATAAACATTTATTAGGCATAATAAAAGGTTTCAGGTATAATTTGAGTGCCAAAAAAAATGTGTTCAAACTTCCAATGCGCCTCTTTGATGATGCTACTTTTTAGGGCCTTATATGCTTGCATTGCAAAACCAAATCCACTTTTCTAGATAGTTTAGAATATGCTCTTTCTAATGACCATAGGTCAGAAGAATTTGGAGAAAACACTTTTTTGAAAAATTTGAATAAACATACCCACTTTTAGCACTTTTTGAAAAATCGTCAACTTCATCCCAGATTTGTGAAATAATGGAAAGCAATAGAAGAATGAAATTTTATATTCTAAGACCTTGTGTTGGTGAGTTATGGTGTGCAAAGTTTCACGTACATCCCACAATTACTTTTGGAGATTTAAAAAACTAAATTTCGCATTTTTTTTAAACAGCTATTTTTTCGCCCAATTTTGCTTCAAATTATCTGTATGAAAATTGCTCAGAAATCCTTTTCTTAATATTTTACTTTAAAGAGCTCTAAAAGTTGTATAAGATGGCCAAGTTTTATTTCTTTCATGCAAATACTTACAGAATATCTCATCTCAAAGTTGCTGAAAATTCAAGGAAGCACTATAGAAAGCTGTGCTATGGTCTTAAACAAGTGACTGTATCTCCGAAAAAGTATTGAATTTCTGAAACTGAAATTTTACCAGTGTACATTGAGAAGATGTGTGAATGTTCATACAAAATTTCATCAATATCCATGATGGTCATGTGGGATCATTTCTCGATATTAGACCACTTGGCACGGAATTGCCCAATTATTTTAGTGAAATGAAAGACACTTTAATAAAATTTGAGATCGAATTGAGGAACTTGGGATTCTTTGACGTGTTGGTTTCACATAAATCGGAAAATTAAGTAAAAGATTATAACAGAAGGAAGACAGCTGTTGTCAAAAGAGATTTGATCTCTTTAATGTTATAAGTTATTCAAACTATCGTTAGATTCTTCTGCCCTGCGGTAGTGAATCTTGCGCTGGAAAGCTGAGTTACGTTTCATTAGCAATGAAGCAATACTCTGTGTTAGACGACTTTAAATTCTTTTGGCAACATGCTGATCATGTTGCCATTTATGTATAATGTGCTAAAAAAAAAAAAAAAAAAAAAAAAAAAAAAAAAAAAAAAAAAAAAAAAAAAAAAAAAGAGGTTCCTCTACTGTGCCCCCTACAGGTGATTGTTAAAATTTCGACTTCCTAAAACGCTATTTTGAAGCTTTTCTGAACATTTTGTAAAAGTGTGGATACAACATTTGCTTTACAGCAAAAGATATATCGTGCCACATTTCAAAATCTGCAGTTCTGATTATGTAATACTGAGCATATTGAGAACATAGGTAATACTTATTTAAGAAAATCTTTTCTTGCTTAATTTTACAGACCCATTACTAGTTGTATAAAGCCCTCCTGAAAGCAAATTATGTGCATAAAATTTTTAAAAAATAAATAAAATTGTTTTCAGAATGAACAAAAACGTGAGCCTTTTTTAAGATCCTCTTTATCGAATCGCCCCCCCCCCCCCCCCCACCTTCCATGCCTGGAACGCTGTTCATGAATGTCAGCACAAGAGATCGATTCACCAGGTTGACGTATAAATTCGCATTAGGGTTCTTGAGATAACCTCGAGAGTGCTCCTGCTGTCTTGAAATCGCACTCCAGATGACACCGGGTGTAGTCTAGCGTAACTAGCATGCAGACAGGTTGGTTGCAGGACCTCATCCGGCCTCCTTCTAACCAGCACACGGCCATCTCTGGCACCGAGGCAGTAGCAGCTTTCATCAGAAAACACAACAGACTCTACCATAGCATCCAATGAGCTCTCGCTTGATACCACTGAAGTCGCAAATGGCGGTGGTTTGGGATCAGTGTAATGCATGCTACAGGACAACTGCCTCGGAGCCGTCACTGAAGTAACAGATTTGTAACAAATTCACTCCTCGGGTTTGCCGCCGGCTAGTATTGCGTAAATCGCACACTATTTTATCGATGCAGGTGTTCAACATCTTCAGGTGGTGGTAATGACTGCTGTCACTGCCGCGGCGGCAACAATGAGAGGTGTATTTGGAACAGATCGGTCGAGAAAGCCTGAAAAGTCAGATCTGTAACAGTTTATTGTGTCACTGTGGTCCCAATTGCCGCTCAAATTACTGCTGCAGACGCAGTACCATGCGCCAGAGCCATTCGCCGAAGACAGTGGTCTTCTCTCTCGGTACTGCTACACGGCCGTCCGAAACCCGGTCTTCTTGCGACCGTACATTCTCGTGACCACCTCTGCGAACAATCATGTACAGTGGCTACATTCCTGTCAAGTCTTCCTGCAATATCCAGAAAGAACATCCAGCTTCTCGTAGCCTTATTGCACGACCCCATTCAAACTCAGTGAGGTGTTGATAATGGCGTCTTTGACGCCTTAAGGGCATTCGTGACTAACATCAGTTCACTGTGCCCAGTTTCTAAGGTAAGTACCGTAACGACCGTTACAGCGTGTATTTAAAGCAAACCTGATTTGCATCCTCATAGCGGCGCTACTAACGCCACTCTTATGCTACTGGAGCGTTATTTGAACAATCATCTTTCAGATGTAGAAACACGCCTACCAGCTTTCTTTGAGGTTCTACAACTCCTTGGTGTTGCGATTGATTTTTCCACCTGTGTAGATGTTGCAGTAATTAAAGCCAGTATACCTTACAAGCCATTTACAATGACCTTTAGGAGATAGTATCGTGACGTTTCCTGTATTCATGGACATTGGTAACGATACCATCTTGTACGATGTTTCAGAATTTGTATTTTGTAAAAAGGAAAGGCAAACTTACGTTTCTAGCATTTGTAGACTTAGAGAAAGCTTTTGACAATGTTGACTGGACTACTCTCTTTCAAATTCTAAAGGTGGCAGGGGTGAAATACAGGGAGCGAAAGGCTATTTACAATTTGTACAGAAACCAGATGGCTGTTATAAGAGTCGAGGGACATGAAAGGGAAGCAGTGGTTGGGAAGGGAGTAAGACAGGGTTGTAGCCTCTCCCCGATGTTGTTCAATCTGTATATTGAGCAAGCAGTAAAGGAAACAAAAGAAAAATTCGGAGTAGGTATTAAAATTCATGGAGAAGAAATAAAAACTTTGAGGTTCGCCGATGACATTGTAATTCTGTCAGAGACAGCAAAGGACTTGGAAGAGCAGTTGAATGGAATGGACAGTGTCTTGAAAGGAGGATATAAGATGAACATCAACAAAAGCAAAACAAGGATAATGGAATGTAGTCTAGTTAAGTCGGGTGATGCTGAGGGAATTAGATTAGGAAATGAGACACTTAAAGTAGTAAAGGAGTTTTGCTATTTGGGGAGCAAAATAACTGATGATGGTCGAAGTAGAGAGGGTATAAAATGTAAGCTGGCAATGGAAAGGAAAGCGTTTCTGAAGAAGAAAAATTTGTTAACATCCAGTGTTGATTTAAGTGTCAGGAAGTCATTTCTGAAAGTATTCGTATGGAGTGTAGCCATGTATGGAAGTGAAACATGGACGATAAATAGTTTGGACAAGAAGAGAATAGAAGTTTTCGAAATGTGGTGCTACAGAAGAATGCTGAAGATTAGATGGGTTGATCACATAACTAATGAGGAAGTATTGAATAGGATTGGGGAGAAGAGAAGTTTGTGGCACAACTTGACCAGAAGAAGGGATCGGTTGGTAGGACATGTTCTGAGGCATCAAGGGATCACCAATTTAGTATTGGAGGGCAGCATGGAGGGTAAAAATCGTAGAGGGAGACCAAGAGATGAATACACTAAGCAGATTCAGAAGGATGTAGGTTGCAGTAGGTACTGGGAGATGAAAAAGCTTGCACAGGATAGAGTAGCATGGAGAGCTGTATCAAACCAGTCTCAGGACTGAAGACCACAACAACAACAACAACAACAACAATATTTTTGAGTTGCTTTAGAATGTGCACTGAACAGCAAGGAGACAGTCCGTTCACTTGTGGAGCATATGGCCTACCTGCCTCACATTGATGCCACCATGATGGGACAATTTTATAAATAATTGATTGGATTAAGTACATCGACGACTGCCATTATGAAGTATTTGTTGAGAGTAAATACGCTCAAGATGACGGCGGAAGAAGCAACTTTGTTTCACGCGTCATTATAGCAGACGACTAGCTGATGTGCATCCAGAGAGTGATCCGTATTGTTAAATACTGGCGTGACAGTTACAGAAGATACGTGGCAGAACAACAGACGTAATACTTCAAATATCATACTTAGCAGCCTGTTTCCGCAAGCAGATAGCGGCGTTAGTTGCAGAAATTGAACATGCGTAATCAGATGGTAGATTTGTTTGGCCACTTTCAAGTGAGTAGTTACGACACTGGACTTGAATTCGACAGGAACTGGGTTTCAGTCCCTTCTAACCATAGTGGTTTATGTTTTATTTATTTCCTTAAATTTATTTATTTGCTTGTTTGCCTCGTGGTCTACTTCAGTCTCTTATATTCGACCCCATTTTATGGCAAGTATCTGCTACATACAGTGCACTTAATTGAGAGAGATTTATGCCTATTATTTTGTTATTGAGTAACTCACGTCCAGGCACATGGGAATCCTCTGAGGATATTTTCAGCGTAATTATTTTTATACTTTGTTTCGACGCTCCTGTGAATATCTTGTAGACTGCTCTCAGTAATGTTATTTCTGTATAGTTCTAGATTCATAACTTCTACTCTTTCTTGTATATAGGACATTTTATTGCAGTTTTCCAGCACTCTAACATGCTTTCTTTATTTCTTGATTTATTTGGTAATATGCATTTCATATATTAGGGAAATAGAAAATAGAAAACAGATGAAGGAAAGGCAGACCTACGTTTCTAGCATTTGTAGACTTAGAGAAAGCTTTTGACAATGTTGACTGGAATACTCTCTTTCAAATTCTGAAGGTGGCAGGGGTAAAATAGATGGAGCGAAAGGCTATTTACAATTTGTACAGAAACCAGATGGCAGTTATAAGAGTAGAGGGACATGAAAGGGAACCGGTGGTTGGGAGGGGAGCGAGACAGGGTTGTAGCCTATCCCCGATGTTATCCAATCTGTATATTGACCAAGCACTAAAGGAAACAAAAGAAAAATTCGGAGTAGGAATTAAAACCCGTAGAGAAGAAATAAAAACTTTGAGGTTCGCCGATGTCATTGTAATTCTGCCAGAGACACCAAAGGACCTGGAAGAGCAGCTGAACGGAATGGAAAGTGTCTTGAAAGGAGGACTTAAAATGAACATCAACATAATCAAAACGAGGATAATGGAATGTAGTCGAATTAAGTCGGGTGATGCTGCGGGAATTAGATTAGGAAATGAGACGCTTAAAGTAGTAAATGAGTTTTGCTATTTGGGGAGCAAAATAACTGATGATGGTCGAAGTAGAGAGGATATAAAATGTAGACTGGCAATGACAAGGAAAGCGTTTCTGAACAAGAGAAATTTGTTAACATCGAGTATAGATTTAAGTGTCAGGAAGTCGTTTCTGAAAGTATTTGTATGAAGTGTAGCCATGTATGGAAGTGAAACATGGAAGATAAATAGTTTGGACAAGAAGAGAATAGAAGCTTTTGAAATGTGATGCTACAGAAGAATGCTGAAGATTAGATGGGTAGATCACATAACTAATGAGGAGGTATTGAATAGAATTGGGGAGAAGAGGAGTTCGTGGCACAACTTGACAAGAAGAAGGGACCGGTTGGTAGGTCATATTCTGAGGCATCAAGGGATCACCAATTTAGTATTGGAGGCAGTGTGGAGGGTAAAAATCGTAGAGGGAGACCAAGAGATGAATACACTAAACAGATTCAGAAGGATGGAGGTTGCAGTAAGTACTGGGAGATGAAGAAGCTTGCACAGGATAGAGTAGCATGGAGAGCCGCATCAAACCAGTCTCAGGACTGAAGACCACAACAACAACAACAACAACAACATGTTAGGGACTGCCCTCGACAAGTTCCTACATTATCTTCATAAAGCGCACTCTTGGTTTTCACATTGTACAAGGTGGCCTACAGTTGTAACCAACTTTCTGCTAAAACAAAAGTATTTGGATGGACAGCAGTTAAAAGTTAAGTAGTGTGAGATGGGATAGGGGAAATACTGTGAGGCTATACTGTCAACATGGGGGCTATTTTGGAAGCCGCCATGTTGGATGCAACTCGTAATTTTCAAATGGAAAGTGTGCTTTGTGACATATCAGACACAGAGAGAATAAAACAAGGGAAGAAAGGTGCTTTTCATTTGAGCCAGTTCGTACAATGTTCATTTTAGTTTATAGTCTTTTGACGACGTCAGTTCTACTTACATTTTAGGACACATGAAGAACTAACTGCCAACAAAAGTTTATGTGAAGAATATCGAACATCCTTCGTGAAAAGTATTGACGTTTGCAGATTTTACGCTGCAGACGTCCATGCAGATATTACAAATCTGAAAACATCTCAGCACACAATACAAACAGCATAATACAGTAAGTTCCAAGGATGCTTTTTCTTCTAAGATTCTATCTGGAGCTCATCTCTCGAAAGTTTCTGAAATCATTTTAAAATCTGCCTAAACATACCATGTGAACGTATGTCTTTCATCAGACGTTGGCTGTTATATAACGTATATGAAACTGTGCTATTACAGGTTGTGAACCACATCACGTATGCAAATCCGTGATAAGCCGGCCGTTTCTCGCTGTAGCTATAACAGCTACCAGTCAGATAAACACTGTTCTGGTTGAATCTCACAGACGGTCTATACCTAGAGCAGACAGTGTAGGTACTCTTTACATAACTAACGTCTCCGCAGATGTCGGTTTTTTGCTGTGCCATTCTGACTATTGATGTTACGTTTATGGTCTGGTCACTAGAACGAGCATGGCACACACATTAACTATGATCCGAAATGCCCCACACTTGTGGAACAAAGTTCTTTACAAATGGTTCCAATAATTGTTATTATAAATGAAATTAAATGAATGCTATGGAAACTGTGTAGTATGCGACATGACATTTGTAATTTGTTGATTCGGAGATTTTGCGGTTCTCTTTCCATATGATGTGGAGCTTTAGTTACACGACATGTATAAAACGAGACTAGTAAGCGTGCACTATTTTATGTCAATAGATGTACTGATGAAGTATTTTTTATGATGATCTTAGATGCTTCCTATATTTCTGTAACACTTGATGCATTTGTTCTGTGTTAACCGTTGTGGTGAAAATGGACTAAGACCGATAAATGATCACAGAGAAATAAATAATTATCACAGTGCAGTTGTTAGTGTCTGCTTTATGGCATCCCCTAAGAACAGCTCCTTTGTGAAAGGAATGAAAGCAGTTTAGTTAGAAAAATTGATTTATTAACCCTTCAGACCCGAATTTTTTCTGAAAGAAGAAGAATCTTTCTTTATGTGGCAATGGTCTTAGGTGATTTCTTAAGGATTTTAGCTGCAAGATTTATACAAAAATACGTACCCATTTTCCAAACATATTTTGTACACTTGACTTCCTTTTATAGATTATATTAACTAATTACGAGGAATGTTCTTTTGTATTAAAAAGTAAAATGATGATTTAATAATTAGCATGGAAAATAACAACAAAAATATTCAATTATACAGTGGAATCCAGCGAACCAACCACACCCTTGTATTTTGGCGGTTATGAGTTGCTGCGCACTGATACACTGACTTGCTGATATTTATCTGGTGAATTCTTCTCGAGAAGAATTCATCAGTGGAATACGCCGAGAAAGACTGCAGTCGTATAATGCTAATAATTTCATAGTGTTGCCCAACAGTTGGCAGCACTTGTGCATGATGAAAAGCTTGAACTTTCACAAATGTGTACCTCAGGTTTCCATTGAGAAAAAATAATCATCTTGCAGCTATGACACAGTAAAACTTAAGGTACACAGTTGTAGCCAGAGGTTCTGAAAGGATAAAATTAGATGGCATCCAGCGAAGCTAAAGGTGACTAGGGATGCCTGTAGAAACGGGTGATGCAGATACAAGGAGAAACTGATATACCTTGATGTACAGCATTCATTTAACCATACAAAAAAATCAATTTCAGTGTATAGAAACACTAAGAGAACAGAGTGGAACAAAAAAATTTCTGCTGTTTTCGTTTCCGTAAAAGTGGTAGGTAGCCTTTCGCGGCTTTTACTTTACTCCCGATAATCAGAATTTAAAAGAGTGTGTTCCCGCCAACATTTTCAAAGATCTACAAATGCTATAATACTTTTTTCACTGTATCTTCTGAGATAAGTCATATAACATTGTGTGTTCCCACATTTCTGCGGATCCCAAATTTACCTTCCCCAGGCCGGCTTATACCAATCGCTCCATTCTTGCGTAAATAACTCGTGTCAGAAGAGCGCTAAGAAAAGTAATCCTTATGTCGGGACCGTTACCAAAAACTAATTACTATTAAAGAAAATAAGATTTGGGTGCTGTTGCAGTGACGGAAGTTGCTTTTCCTTCAAAAGGAAATGAATGTTTCACTTTTTTGATGTGTATAGACGTGCGCCTAACTACAGGATGGTTTTTAATTAAGGTTTCGCTACTTAAGCCAGTGTAGGGAAACTATTTGCGTGTGGGTACCAAATTTTATAAGAGTGATGTTCAGACTGTGTTGCAGGATTTGTGTAGTTAGTAATGTCAGTGGCATGACTTGCCGTTAGACACCGGTGCTGGTACGGTACGTAGTGTTGAAACACAGGCATCAGTGCGGATTAAGATGCAGACAGTCAACACGGGTCTGGACAAGGTGAGCAGGGCTTTACTCGTAAACCTATTTTATCAAAGTAACAGAAACAGTCCTGCCACTCTTCTCTAGTATACACACAGTAAAGTAATACGGAGAGGTCCTCTTTCCACACAGGGGTTGCGAAACATGATTCGGAAGCTCGAATTAACTAGCGATTTGGGAATTGCTCCTGGAAGAGGCCGACGGCCAATTGCGCCACAAATAGTTGTTGGAGAAGTTACTGTTGCCGTGACTGAGAATGCTGGACGCAATGTGTAGCCTTGCCGGCCGAAGTGGCCGAGCGGTTAGAGGCGCTACAGTCTGGAACCGCACAGCCGCTACGGTCGCAGGTTCGAATCCTGCCTCGAGCATGGATGTGAGTGATGTCCTTAGGTTAGTTAGTCTGGAACCGCAGTTGTAAGTTCTAGGGGACTTATGACCACAGCAGTTGAGTCCCATAGTGCTCAGAGCCATTTGAACCATTTGAATGTGTAGTCTTCAAGCAGTGCACGAGCTGTGTCACGATACATCAACATTCGATGGTTCTATCCTTCGAAAAGTGCTACGAACAATTGTAAAATGGTGTCTCTAGTGCGGTTCCAGGCTGTTGTGGATGTAGATGGTCGTCACATCGAGCAACGTTTGTGACCAGGAAGGGAAACATGGTACGAGGTTAAGAACCGCTACTCCTCTAATGTCGAAATCAAAATGTGTTTCTTTCAATGCTTTATTCGTTATTTCTTTTCCGCATGTTTTCACGAAATTTCATTGTTCTATGATCACTCGTTTTTCATGTGGACCCTCTCAACTAGCGAAAGTTTAATTATAACCACCATATATAACGAAAAATCAGTACGTTGTTACAGCACTGTCTGTTACCAAACATGAATAACCACATCACAACAAATACAAACCTATATTTCAAAGCACAGTACCGTACTGAATCGTGCGTTTGGAACTGACACAAATTAATTAAAACTGTGTTTAAATTAGGAATTAAGTTACTTGTACAAAGGGGTATTACAGTAACAACAGTTCACGTAATGCGATTTTAATTGCTTCCGTTCCAGATAGTTGATTTCACTTCAAAAGCTCTGTGGCCGTGTAGGGCACACAGTCCACAAGTTTTTATTGTGATTCAACTGTCTGTACCTTTATACTGTTGCTTGACGTCTTATGCGAGGCTGTGGCACCTAGAACCTACTATTGGCTTCCTTCTCGTATCGCAAAAATCATAAATGGTATCTCGCCGAGAATTTGTGCAATTTTTTGTGTAGTGGCCGGTGAGGGGAGTGGGGAGTTATCTTCACCTGTGTCTTGCGAAATTTACGTTTCTTTCTTCCTTTAAGGCACTGATAACTATCTGATTATAGGCTTTGGGCTCTGTAGTTGGATACAATTATTTCTAAATGAGAAATGATAAGATGCTTTGAGCTGTTAGCCTGGGTCACAGCAGTTTGCGGTGCTAGCTAGACTGCTTCAGAAGATAGCTTATTTGCTTTTTGTTATTGCTCATGATATTCCCTGCGCAACTGGGAAAGGCACTGTTGTTGGCCCGTTTTAGTGCGACAAAGAGGCTTCTCAAAAGAGAAAGTTTGTGAGAAGAGTAACAGTTCTTTCGTTTATAGCATACCTTTAAAACATTCATCAGGATCTAAGGATCAGTACTCTCTTTTTCATTGGTGACACAATTATGTCCTAGTCAAAAATATGTGGAGTCAGTGGCCATCGAATGTAAATGTGCTACATTGACTACTTGAATAGTTGCTCTTTTGGGTCAACGTAGCTATTTTCGTGATTGTCAATTACTGCTGTTACTGAGCTGAAATGGGATACCTGGTCGATTCTTTATGTTGTTCTCTACATTTCCTTAGTGCTTTGCGATCTAGTGCAAACACAATCAATGGAAATGAGCGTATGGCATCGTTGTCCGGGAGGCCCCTATTCGGGGAAGTTCGGCCGGCAAGTGCACGTCTTATTTCATTTGACGCCACACTGGGCGACTTGCGCGCCGGTGATAAGGATGAAACACGCAGTCCACGAGCGGAGAAAATCTCCAACCCGGGCCCGCTTGCATGGGAGGCGAGCACATTACCTGCTAAGCAGGCGGACGCAAACACAATAATTTGGCGAAAGGCCGCAAGTGTAAACAAACTAGAACTTAGACTGCTCGAGGTTTGAGGAGCAGTGCGTGGGGAACAAGCCCTGCCTCCTTCTCACAGGGGCCGCGCGGGGCAGCCGTGCGGTCTAGGGCGTCTTGTCACGGTTCGCGCGCCACCACCCGTCGGAGATTCGAGTCCTCCCTCGGGCATGGGTGTGTGTGTTATCCTTAGTATAAGTTAGTTTAAGTTAGACTCAGTAGTGTGTAAGTCTAGGGACCGATGACTTCAGCAGTCTGGTCCCATAGGAACTTACCACCACCGTCCCCCTGCCCGTCCCGAAAAGATAACATTAAAGTGTCTCTACAATTCTGATTATCGGGAGTAAAGTAAAAGCCGCGAAAGTTAGGCTTGTATTAACAAACGTCGTCGTTCCGTTCAGGCTGTCTCCCAGTCACGTGTCGTTAAGTCAGCGTGAGTACAGCGCCAAATGGAGTTGGCCCTGCAATACGAGGCAGCTAGAGGAAGGAGTAAAGGTGTTCTTAGTTACAACATGGTCCATAGACAAAATTTGGATGACTTCACACGGGGAAGAATCACCAGGAAATTGGAAGAAGGACAAAGAGGGACGAGTGTAGCCCAGGAGTTCAGTACTGCTCATAGCACGGTTTTATGTGCATAGGGAACGCTCCGAAGTACATGCACTGCTGCCTGAAGGACAGCAGTTGTCGACAACGATCAACTGCAGCAGCAGATGACTGCTATATTTGACAACAGACAAGAAGGAACGCAAGTGAAACAGCGAGTGAAGTTGCAACCACACTTAAGAGGACTGCAAGTCACGCAATCTTACTCCCCACAGTGGCACGGTAACTGCAGGAGGGTGGCCTCTTGGTTCGGCGACTAATGCGTTGTGTTCCAGTGACAAACACCTATCGGCGCCACCATTTGCCATGGTGTCAGGAGCATTGGGGCTGGGCCAACGGCGAGTGGGATCGTGTGCTCTTCTCGGATAAGAAGAGATTTAGTCTGAACAGTGATTCTCGACGTACCATAATGAAGCGACGGGTGGGTACACGTAATGCATCCAGGAACTTTGTCGGACGTGATGGTTTTGGTGGCCCGGATGTTAAGGAGTGGGGAGGCCTAATTCTGCATGGACGCGCTGACCTCCAAATCTTCAGTACACTCACCTGTCAACGTTATTGTGACACTCTGCTGCTTCCTGATGTGCATCTTTTCAGTGGAGCATTAGGTCCTGACTTCGATGCGGTCGCTCATTGTCATCGATGGAAACGAAGTACGGAGGTGGAGGAGCTCTTGGAGGAGATGGACTGGCCTGCCCGTTCTGTAGACCTAAATGCCACCGATGACGTGTGGGACGCACTGGGGAGGTTATTGCACTACGTGCGCATGCACCAGCGACCATCCAGTAGTTGTCATCCGCGCTGGTGGAGGAATGGAAAGCCCTACCACAAAAACTCCTTACCAACCTTGTGGAGAGTGTGGGAGCACGTTACAGATCACACACACTATTAAGAACCATGTCCCGTCGTTATTCATGTCCAAGGGACCATTATGAACATTATGAAATTTGAACAAAAATGTCATTTCTGTTCGTCTCATTGCGTATTTCTTTCAGTTACCTAGTATATTGTAATGTAGAACCTCTTTTTATATGTACAGTCTATGTTTCATCAAGCTGTTTTACTTGGCAGTGACACATCATGCGAAAGTCGCTTTCGTCCTTAAGTTTTGTGCATCAGTGCATACACAGGCATCATTTTAATGAATATTTGTTTCATTTTTCATACTGTCTTGGCCATGGTAATCGTTTTACAGATTACGACCTGTGTGCACATACAGTGAGGTGACAAAAGTCACGTCGAGAATCACTGCTCAGACTAAATCTCTTCTTATCCGAGAAGATCACGCGACCCCACTCGTCGTTGGTCCAGGCCCAATGCTCCTGACACCATGGCAAATGGTGGCGCCGATAGTTGTGTGTCACTGGAACACAACGCATTAGTCGTCGAAACAAGAGGCCACCCTCCTGCAAAAAAAATGGTTCAAATGGCTCTGAGCACTATGAGACTTAACATCTGCGGTCATCAGTCCCCTAGAACTTAGAACTACTTAAACCTAACTAACCTAAGGACATCACACACATCCATGCCCGAGGCAGGATTCGAACCCGCGACCGTAGCAGTACCCTCCTGCAGTTACCGTGCCACTGTGGGGAGTGAGATTGCGTGACTTGCAGTATGCACAGATACAGATGGCGGTAGCATCGCGTACACGAGGTATAAAAGGGCAAAGTGTTGACGGAGTTGTCATTTGTACTCAAGTGAGTCATGTGGAAAGGTTTCCGACGCGTTCACGGCAGCACGACGAGAATCAACAGACTTTCAATGCGGAATGGTAGTTGGAGATAGACACATGGGACATTCAATTTAGGAAGTCGTTAGGAAACTAAATAAACTGGGAGCTGCAGTATCAAGAGTACGTGGAGAATACAAAATTTCAGGCATTACGTCTCACCACTGAAAACGCATTGGCCGGCAGTCTTCATTTAACGACCGAGAGAAGCAGCGTTTACGTGGAGTTGTCAGCACTAACAGACAATACTGGGTGAAATAATTACTGAAATCAATGTGGGACGTACTATGAACGTATCCGCTAGGACAGTGCAGCGAAACTGGCATTATTGGGCTATGGTAGCAGACGACCGACGCTAGCGCTTTTCCTAACAGCACGAAGTCAGCTGCATAGCCTATCCTGAACTAGTGACTATATCGGTTTAACCGTAGACGACTGGAAAACCGTCAGCCGGTCACATGAGTCCCTGTTTCAGTTCGTAACAGCTGATGGTAGGGTTCCAGTGTAGCGCAGATCCCACGATGCCATGGACCCAGATTGTCAACAAGGCACTGTGAAACCTGGTGGTGGCTCCATAATGGTGTGGGCTGTGTTTACGTGGAATGGACTAGCTAGTATGGTCCAACTGAACCTATGTTCGGCTACTTGGAAACCATTCGTAGCCATTAATGGAGTTTATGTTAGGAAATAATGAAAGAATTTTCATGGCGACAATGCGCCAAGTCATCGGGCCACAGCTGTTTGGATTGGTTGAAGAACATTCTGGACAGTTCGAGCAAATGATTTGACCATCCAATTGAATCTCAATGTAGACAAGTGTAATGTGCTGCGAATACATAGAAAGATAGATCCCTTATCATTTAGCTACAAAATAGCAGGTCAGCAACTGGAAGCAGTTAATTCCATAAATTATTTGGGAGTACGCATTAGGAGTGATTTAAAATGGAATGATCATATAAAGTTGATCGTCGGTAAAGCAGATGCCAGACTGAGATTCATTGGAAGAATCCTAAGGAAATGCAATCCGAAAACAAAGGAAGTAGGTTACAGTACACTTGTTAGCCCACTGCTTGAATATTGCTCACTGGTGTGGGATACGTACCAGATAGGGTTGGTAGAAGAGATAGAGAAGATCCAACGAAGAGCAGCGCGCTTCGTTACAGGATCATTTAGTAATCGCGAAAGCGTTACGAAGTTGATAGATAAACTCCAGTGGAAGACTCTGCAGGAAAGACGCTCAGTAGCTCGGTACGGGCTTTGGTTGATGGTTCGAGAACATACCTTCACCGAGGAATCAAGCAGTATATTGCTCCCTCCTACGTATATCTCGCGAAGAGACCATGAGGATAAAATAAAAGAGATTAGAGCCCACACAGAAGCATACCGACAATCCTTCTTTCCACGAACAATACGAGACTGGAATAGAAGGGAGAACCGATAGAGGTACTCAAGGTACCCTCCGCCACACACCGTCAGGTGGCTTGCGGAGTATGGATGTAGATGTAGATGTAGATCGCCCGACATGAACTCATCGAATATATACGGAATGTAATTGAGAGATCAACTCATGCGCAAAATCCTGCGTCGGCAATACTTTCGCAATTATGGACGGCTATAGAGGCAGCATGGCTAAATATTTTTGCAGGGGTCTTCCAGCGATTTGTTAAGTCCATGCCACGTCGAGCTGCTGCACTACAAGGAGATCCGACTCGACGACGAGGTATCCCCTGATTTTTGTCCCTGCAGTTTATGGTGGCTGTGGAAGCGACTGTAAAGGAGGTGAGGTTTGGGAAGGGGTGAAGGTAGCGCTTGCAACCCAGAGACGGCTATGCCAGTGCCGTGTGTGACGACAGGCGTGCGTTAGGCACACTAACCGTCCTTGAGCCAGCGTATCTCGCTGATGGGGAAGCCGGCGACGCGGCAGACGAAGACGGCATCGCTGCCGGCGGCGACGACGCGGTCGCGCATGGGCTTCACGTGCGGCGGGCCGAGCACGCGCAGGTGCGCGGCGTGGCGCGCCGAGCCGGCCGCGTTGGCCGCCACGCACGCGTACTCCCCCGCGTCGTCGGGGCGCACGCGCGCCACGCGCAGCTCCGACAGCAGCGACGGCCGCGGCTGCGCGGCGGAGGGCGCGGGCGCCGGCGCCGAGACGCGCGGGTCCCCCGCGGGCAGCGGCGCGCCGTCCACCTGCCACTGCACGGCCGGCGCCGGCCAGCCCGCCGCCTCGCACTGCGCGGTCCACGCCGCGCCCGCAGACACCGTCGCGCCGCTGAACGTGCGCACCAGCACCGGCGCCGCGCCTGTGCACAAGCCGGGGCTCCCCTGCAGTCACTGCCTCCCGTCAACTCTTCGTACGAGACATGCATACCTAATACGCTAGTTCCCAAATTAAAGCAACGACAGGAAATTTTGCAAGGCTGCGTCTGCCACAAAACTGTTTAAACAGCTCATAGTAAAGTAGAAATAAACTAAGAAATACAAAACGGAAACAACTGCAACATGCTTAATGGTAGACAAATACACTGGCCATTAAAATTGCTACACCACGAAGATGACGTGCTACAGACGCGAAATTTAACCGACAGGAAGAAGATGCTGTGATATGCAAATGATTAGCTTTTCAGAGCATTGACACAAGATTGGCGCCGGTGGCGACTCCTACAACGTGCTGACATGAGGAAAGTTTACAACCGATTTCTCATACACAAACAGCAGTTGACCGGCGTTGCCTGGTGAAACGTTGTTGTGATGCCTCGTGTAAGAAGGAGAAATGCGTACCATCACGTTTCCGACTTTGATAAAGGTCGCATTGTAACCTATCGCGATTGCGGTTTATCGTATCGCGACATTGCTGCTCGCGTTGGTCGAGATCGAATGACTGTTAGCAAAAAATGGAATCGGTGGTTTCAGGAGGGTAATACGGAACGCCGTGCTCCATCCCAACGGCCTCGTATCAGTAGCAGTCGAGATGACAGGCATCTTATCCGCATGGCTGTAACGGATCGTGCAGCCTCGACTCGATCCCTGAGCCAACAGATAGGGACGTTTGCAAGACAACAATAATCTGCACGAACAGTTCGACGACGTTTGCAGCAGCATCGACTATCAGCTCACAGACTATGGCTGCGGTTACCCTTGACACTGCATCACAAACAGGAGCGCCTGCGATTGTGTACTCGACGACGAACCTGGGTGCACGAATGGCAAAACGTCATTTTTTCGGATGAAACCAGGTATTGTTTACAGCATCATAATGGTCGCATCTGTGTTTGGCGACATCGCGGTGAACACACATTGGAAGCCATACTGGCGTATCACCCGGCGTGATGGTATGGGGTGCCATTGGTTACACGTCTCGGTCACTTCTTGTTCGCATTGACGGCACTTTGAACAGTGGACGTTACATTTCAGATGTGTTACGACCCGTGGCTCTACCCTTCATTCGATCCCTGCGAAACCCTACATTTCAGCAGGATAATGCACGACCGCATGTTGCAGTTCCTTACGGGCCTTTCTCGACACAGCAAACGTTCGACTGCTGCCCTGGCCACCACACTTTCCAGATCTCTCACCGATTGAAAACGTCTGGTCAATGGTGCCCGAGCAACTGGCTCGTCACAGTACGCCAGTCACTACTCTTGATGAACTATGGTATCGTGTTGAAGCTGCATGGGCAGCTGTATCTGTACACGCCATCCAAGCTCTGTTTGACTCAATGCCCAGTCGTATCAAGGCCGTTATTACGGCCAGAGGTGGATGTTCTGGGTACTGATTTCTCAGGATCCATGCATCCAAATTGCGTGAAAATGTAATCACATGTGAGTTCCAGTATAACATATTTGTCCAATGAATACCAGTTTATCATCTGCATTTCTTCTTGGTGTAGCAATTTTAATGGCCAGTAGTGTATATTCTTCGTTTTTTCCAAGTTAAGGGATTGGCACACACATTCCGATAACTGGTTAATGTGCTCAGTATGGGATCTAACCACCTCTGGTAGCAATATAGGCCTCACAATGAGACGGCATGCTGTGCATGTTGAGTCAGTGACGTCCATTCTTCCTGCAGAACTGCTCGCTGTCTTGGAGAATGGTTGATGGACGCTGATGTGACGCAAGCGGTCTCCCTAGTGCATCCCAGACATTCTCTATGGGATTCAAATCAGGAGAGCGAGCAGTCCACGCCATGCATGCAGTATCTTCCAAGACAACATCAACTACCCGTGTTCTATGAGATCGAGCGTTATTGTCAATCAATACGACGTCTGGGCCTACAGCACCTCGCAACAACCGCATATGAGGTCCCAAGATCTCGTTGCGACACCTGACAAGGGTTAAATCTTGCAGATTCACTAATACAATTCATGACGACGGGTTTGAGTGGTAAACATAATGCCTGACCAGACCGTTAGCGATTCTCCTCGATCTCGGTCTGTTTCCGCAATGTTTGAGCCCCGAAATCGTGTTCCATGTTCCCTCCAGATGCGAATCCCCCGAGAATCACTCTCCAGGCTAAATCGTGACTCATCTGTGAAAACAACAATGGCCCATCGTTCGGACGCCCAGGTGGCTTATTGATGACTCCTCTCTAGATGTTCCCTTCTGTGAAGACGCGTCACCCGAAGACATACAGCATGTCTCCCCGACAATAAAGGCCACTCTGCCGAAGCCTTCTGCACATCGTGTGCCTCGATACAGCACGTCCAGTGGATGCTGCGAGCTGACATGCCAGTTGCAGCGCAGTACTAAGGCGGTACTGTCGTGCCCATAAACTATCGTCACATCCGAGAAACAACAGAACGACTCACATGAAGCCATCGGGCCAAGTTAGTTTGCTCCTGTCCTGCTTCCATTCTTGCTATGGACCTCCAGAGGGTCTGGTAGCTGTGTTCCATGTGCCATACTGCACCGTTTGTAACTGTGTACATAGCGATTTTGAATGTGGGGCTACCCACATAACACCACCTCGTTTCATAGGTACTATGTTGTCATAGCTGGCATAGTTGTCCGTTGACTGGAATGCCATCTTCCGTGCAGAACAGGGTGGTGCGGAGGTCTGGTTGACAGTTTGTATGCTTATATCGTGAATTAGACACGGGACGGAGAAACAGCGGTTTGTTGCTTTAATTTTGAACACTAGTTTATGTTCCAAAACGCTGTGCATGAAAACAGGATTTTCTTTAGCTCGTACCTCGGATTCTGTTGGTGACAGAAAGGTAGGGCGAAGTGCTTTGGGTAGCTCTTGCGGTAGGGACCCTCTGTATACCAAAAAGAATGATCGTCTTACTGTCACTATCCTACAGTACAGGGTCAAAGTGTGGATACTACATGATTCCTCCTGCTTAGAAAATTGCAGTAAATCAGTTGGTTCGTTTTGTATTTTATGTGATCTACGATGGGCTTGATGGGCATTTTGGAGGAATCATTAGTTTATCGGTTGTTGCTCGCGAAACCCCACCGGAAAGATATTTTTTTACTATATTTTCGCCTTCACCAGCGGAGCAAAACCAAACGGAGGATTCCACACCGGATATGCACACCAAATCGGCGAATCTTGAATTTTTTTTTTGATATCTTTATCCGTTTCCAAGATACACATGTTCAGAGTTACCTTACTTGTACGCATAAAATGCAGACGTAAAATCCGATTTGAGGCGAAAACGTATTTTATAAAGTGACGTAGCACTGACAAATATCCTGAAAGCGTCTGCGTTATCTGGAAACCCTATTCTGCATACTGAAGCACACGCAAAATTTTTTTGAACGTAAAATCCGGTATGAGGTGTAAAATTACTTTTGTGTAAACCATCTAAATTTTACTCGCCAATACATTTCTTTTCATCTGAGTTATACGTCCTGCTGCAGCAGGGAAAAGAAGGGAAGCAGCAGAATAATGCTCCTATCGGAGCACGCACACACACACAAAAATTAGAGTATGTTTGTGTTTATTTAAAAGACTCTGACTGAAGAGTGGGTACCAACTACCTTCCTCAGCACCCTTAAAAATTTTGTCATGCAAACATATTCGCGCTTTTTTACGCTTCAGAGAGAAGAAGATAGTGATAGTGCCAGAGCCATAGAAAAGTAATAAATACCGAAGATAGTAGACAGTGGTTGTGTTATAGAAAGAGTGAAGGAGACAATGGAAGTCTGAGATATAGAGTGGGACACAGTCGCATTGGAATATTGTTTACAGTGACAGAACAGTCCTATGAAAAGAGTGAAGGGGAAAGTGCCAGGGTCGGTGGGGAGGGAATGGGAGAAGAGGGATAAGGAGAAAGAGATAGTGGGGGTGGGTGATAGCCAGCGACAATGAGAAGCAGAGTATATGACAATGACAACGAGGAAGAGAGAGATAGTGACGGTAAGAAGAGACAGCAGCAGTAGGAAGGAGAATGAGATATTAACACTAAGATACAGCAAGACACAAGGAGACAATGACAGAGAGACACAAAGGGATAATCACAGTGAGCTGTGCTGAATAAGTGAATGAGAGCAACTGGGGGTGGATGGGTATGGGCGACTTGTAGATATGGACTAGTTGGTTTGGGTGAGTTACAGTCATGGTAGCTCGTGGGAGTCTGAGGTAAGTTGCATGTTTAAAAAAAGCGCGAATATGTTCGCATGCCAAAATTTTTGGGAAAAATTTTGAAGGTGGTGAGGAAGGTAAAATGATGCAGCTGGCACCGCACTTTTCAGAGTCTTTTAAAAAAAACGGGAACGTATTCCAATTTTATTTTGCTCCGCTGATATTTAATGACCGTAATGGATAACGTCAGTG
The DNA here is from genome assembly GCF_021461385.2 of Schistocerca piceifrons. Classification (NCBI taxonomy): domain Eukaryota; kingdom Metazoa; phylum Arthropoda; class Insecta; order Orthoptera; family Acrididae; genus Schistocerca; species Schistocerca piceifrons. The sequence continues at coordinate 643,641,759 of NC_060139.1, forward strand.
ATTGCCAGAAGAAGCCGTCCATTACTGTATTAACTACTTCTTTTAGCAGCTAAGGTTTTGCGTACAATTTTCTTTGTAGCTTAGTTGAGTGTGTGATGAGTCAAGTCGTACGGGCCTGGCCAGTGACGCAATATTAGGGGTACTCCTCTGGGGCTGCAGACCTGCCTCCTCAGACAGCACACAAGGCAGCAAGAGGCAGGTACTTAACGTAGATTCTGCCACTGTCAGGGCTGGCGACAGCACGGGCCTTCCTGCCAGTTTCCCATAACGCTTCGCACTATGTACACTGATTAGTCAGAACATTATGACAATCGACCTACTATCGTTATAAACCCGTCCAGGCGACAGTAGCGTCACCTGGCGAGCAACGACTTCTAGTCATACACACGCACGGTGCATGTAGTATTTGTGAGCTTGCTATCCGTGTGTTGACTGAGGAAGGCGTGCGATGTAACTGAGTTTGACGAAGCGTACATTGTGATGGCCTGGAGGCTCGGCACAAGCATTTCAGAGACTGCACGACTTTTAGGGTGTTCGAGTAGTGCTGTGGTGAGATGAACTGTGGCGGAACTAACATCAGACTTCAATTCTAGAGAGTACACATGTGTGTACGAAACACTCCTAGCGTTGGCCTCAGCAACCGACGACCCATGCATGTGCCAGCGTTAATACAATGGCATCGGCAACTACGACTGAAATGGGCTGTTGACCATGTTGGCGCAGTGACAGAGCGTCGCATGGTCCGATGAATCCCGATACCTTCTTCATGATGTCGATGGGAGGTCCGAATCCGTCGTCTTCCAGGGGAACAGCTCGTTGACACCTGTACTACGGAATGCAGACAAGCTGGTGGCGGCTCCGTTATGCTCTTGGAAACATTCATGTGGGCATCTATAGGTCCAGTGGACGTCGTGCAAGGCACAATGATGGCCAAGGATATCGTAGGCCCTACTCTGGTTGCAGACCACGTACACATGAGGAGCATCTTTCCCGATGGCAGCGGCATTTTTCTGGAAGATAATGCACCATATAACAAGGCCAGGAGTGTGATGGAGTGGTTCGAGGAACACATTGGCAAGTTTCAGTTGATGTGCTGGTCATCCAACTCGCCATATCTGAAAGCGATCCAACACATCTGGGATGTGATTGAATGTGGCGTCGGAGCTCATCGCCCCCTCCCTGGGATTTCTGGGAATTAGGTGACTTGTGTGTACAGGTGTTATGCCAGCGCCCTCCAGCGACCTACCAAGGCCTGTTTGCTTCCACTCCACGATGCGTCGATGTTGTTACCCATGCCAAAGGTGAACATACCGACTATTAGGTAGTTGGGCATAATGTTCTGGCTGATCACATAAGCACTTAACGCGGCGTGACGTACGCCTGAACTCGCGGAGAGCCACAGTTTTTACTCTCAGGGACATCTGACCAAAACGCACCTCAAAGAAACCATGTTTTGTGTCAAGAAGTCGCTTTCCGGGAATGCAGTGTGAAGGGTGGTCAGTGATATATAAACATCTTGGCGTGCGATGAGGAGCAGCTGGCCTGCTTTGCGAAGAGAAATTCATTTCTCTTTTGAGGGCACTGGCGCGACACACTGTTGCCACTTCACATGAGGTGGATGCCCCTGGTTTCGTAAGTTATAAGAGGCTTCTCATTGGCTGACCCAAACAAATAGTAGAGTGGGGAAAGGCAAGACACTGGTACGTGGAGGTAACTGCATTGGCGACAACATCGAACTGGCTGAAGATTGGGACTGTAACTCAGCAGTGTTTAAGAAATGCTAGCACAGGTGTGTAACGATTGATTATTACTGCATAAAGTTTACTTTAAAGAGAGACAATTGCCTTGCTAACAACTATATGTTTGGCCAGAAAGCTACAGCGCCGTTCTCATTGGTGCACAATAATTGTGCAGATTTGCAGAGTGGAGGACAAACTTGCATCACGAAAGAAAACACTTCTGTTCGAGATGCAGCAGAGAACACTTCGATTAGAGACACAGTAAAGCACACTTCGGTTTGAGCGGAGCGAGAGCAGACTTGAGCTCGGGACGCAGTGAAGGAAACTCATCGTCAAGGCACGGAAGAGAACACTTGACTTGGAGACTCCATCTGAGGACCGAAGTGATGCTGATATGTTGCAGTTGATGGCAGATCATGGCGTCCACTGTACTTCACGCATCTAAAAGGGCTGAACATGATAAGAGTTTGCAGCTTAGACGAACAGGGCGCGAGAATTAACGTGCATCTGTAGGCATGGTGTCAGGATTAGCTTCATTTCAGAACCCAAGTCTTGCGAGCAGTTGAAAGTTCTCTATTACCCTGTCTTTGTCGAGGTATTCACGCATTAGATGTTGTAATGACCCATGTCAACAAGTAATTGTATTCTTTTCTCTGTATTGCTTGTAACCAAACTAATCCAGTAACAATTTGCTATTCATGTGTATTAGCAGGAAACTTTACATTTAAGAGTTATTATCCTTGGAGTACAAGTGGTTTCTGCCTGAAAGTACCATTTTATCAATTTTTTTTCGAAGTACCAGTGAATTTTGCATGAAACCATCGATGCTAGGCAGTCACTTACAGCGTTCAAAGCAACGGATACAGTGGGGATAATGTTACAAGATTGTAGGAGATGGTGACATGTTTTTTTTATAGTGGTAATACTGAAGAGTACATTGACAGTGAAAGTAATTATGTCTAAAGCTACTGTAACGCAAATATAAGTTTGTTCTGCTGTTTTATGAGTGGTTTACAAATGAAACCACTGGAGCAGTATGTACTTTTGACATACATTTACTAAATGTTACATTCATTACTGTTGTTATTTAGGACTATAATTTGTTTTACACATTCTGAGTTCATGGAAGCTATACGATGTGGAATTGTGTCTACGAAAAATGTGGAACTCCTTTGAAATTTATTGAGGTGACCAAAGTCATGGTTCAAATGTCTCTGAGCACTATGGGACTCAACTGCTGAGGTCATTAGTCCCCTAGAACTTAGAACTAGTTAAACCTAACTAAGCTAAGGACATCACACACATCCATGCCCGAGGCAGGATTCGAACCTGCGACCGTAGAGGTCTCGCGGTTCCAGACTGCAGCGCCAGAACCGCGCGGCCACTTCGGCCGGCACCAAAGTCATGGGCTACCGATACACACATATACAGATGGCGGTAGTATTGCGCACGCATAGTGTAAAAGAGCAGTTCGCTGGCAGAGCTGGGATTTGTACTCATGTGAAAAGGTTTCCGACGTGTTCGTGGTGGCAGGATGGCGATTGACAGACTTTGAATGCGGAATGGTAGTTGCAGCTAGGCGAATGGGAAATTCTATTTCGGAAATCCTTAGGGATTCCAATATGACGAGAGCCACAGTGTCAAGAGTGTGCGGAGAATACCACATTCCAGGCACCACTTCTCGCCACAGACAACGCAGCAACGCAACGACCGAAGGCGTTTGCGGCGTTTGCGTGGAACTGTCAGCGCTGACAGACAAGCAACACTGCATGAAGTAACAGCAGAAATCAGTGTGGGACGAACAACAAACGTACCCGTTAGGACAATGCGGTGAAAGTTGGCGTTAACGGGCTACAGCAGCAGACGACCGACCTGAGTGCCTTTGCTAACACCACGGCATCGCATGCAGTCCCTCACCCGAGCTCGTGACTATATCGTTCCAACCTAGACGACTGAAAAAGGATGGACTGGTCAGATGAGTTCCGATTTCAGCTGATAAGAGCTTGATGGCAGGGTTTGAATGTGGCGCAGACCCGACGAAGCCATGAACCCAAGTTGTCAACCATTCACTGTGAAGCTGTTTGTGGCTCCGTAATGGTGTAGGATGTGTTTACATGGAATGAAGTGGATTCTCTGGCCCAGCAGAACCGATCATCGACTGGAAGTGGTTATGTTCGGCTACTTGGAGACCGTCTGCAGCCGTTCGTAGTCTTTATGGTTCCAAACGACGATGGCATTGTCACCGAACCACAACTGTTCACGACTGGTTTGAAGAACAATCTGGACAATTCGAGCGAATGAAATGGGCCCTCAAATCGACCGACGTGAATCTCATCGAACATTTATGGGCCATACTCGACTTGTTGAGTCCATGCCACTTGGAGTTGGTGCGTGACGCCGGGTAAAGGAGGGAGGTTCGACACGGTACCAGGAGCCATCTCATCATTTTTATCACCTCAATGTATATTCACGAAATAGTGAATATACAGGTTCCGAAGTTAAATCACCTCCTAGCACTCGCCCCAGTTGTACAGCCGACTTTGCTAGCGATTTGTCCACTGACAAATTACGCTCTCATTTGCCGAGACGATAGTTAGCATAGCCTTCAGCTACGTCATTTGCTACGACCTAGCAAGGCGCCATTATCATTTGTTATTTATCTTGGGATGCATGTACAGTCAGACCGATGTTCACCAATTATGGATTAAAGTTAAGTATTCCAGCAGCTACGTACTTTTCTTGATAGTATAATTACTTTACCTGTTCCAGACCTCACGCCAGCCTGCGTGAGCTTAAACGCGTGCCTTTTGGCTTCCTCCAAACCCCGTGAATTGGCTCCTGCCAATTCACAACATATGAAGACGAGGATTTTGCGTTCGTATTTGCCCTGATTTACTTGTGTCATGGCTTTGCCACAATCTCCAGATGTACTGTCCGAATTATATCGCTTGCAGAATCAGCAGACGCAGGCCTTATTGGATGCCCTTTGACAGCTCGTCCAGGGTCAACGTGCGATGCAAAACGATGCGGCAGCCGCCGCTCCACCGCTCCCGCAGTCACAACACGCAGTTGCACCACTTTTTCGTCCTTTTGATGTGGCACTGGAAAGCTGGACGGAGTGGTCGCGCCAATTTGGATTCCATCTCGCCGCCTACAGAATTCAAGGTAATGAACGGCAGCCTTTATTATTATCGTGTGTCGGAGTGTCCACCTACCATGTGATAGTGGAATTATTTCCCCGACGCGACGTGCAACGCTGTCCTACGACGAAATTTTGTCTGCATTGGATGCATATTTCAAAGAATAAGTCAGTGTAGTTGCAAAAAGGTGTACCTTCTTTCGTACAAAACGTATGGCCGGTCAGACTAATAGGGAGTGGGTTGCAACCTTGAAAGGCCTTACTAGGGATTGTGCTTTTGAGTGTCAATGTGGCCTCCCTTATTCAGATACTATGGTACGTGATGCAATTGCACAGAACATTTCTGATGTTCGTATAAGGGAACAGAGTTTGAAACTAGTCAATCCCTCCCTTCAACAAGTGATGGACATATTGGATCGGCAGGACACACTGGACTTTGCTCAGGAATCATTTGAAACTTCGCCACCCGTGTGTCAGGTTAACCGGCCCGCCGGGCGCGCTGCACGCAACAGTAAACAGCCCTCGCGCCCGTCTGCGCAGCTGCCGCCAAGCTCTCCGCCACGTGTCCTGCACAAGCAAGCGAATGCAGTGCTAAAATCATGCCCGCGGTGTGCTACTAGACATTCACGTGAGAATTGCCTGTCACGCCAAGCTATTTGCTTTTTCTGTAATAAAAAAGGACATGTTCAGTGTGTTTGCCAGAAAAAGCTCCGACTGGACACTCACAACCATTCCAGGCCCTTTGCTTCGCGCCGGAATCGGAATCGAACCAAGAATACTCAGGCTCGTGAACCTTCGCCCATGGAAATTCATGCAGTTCATTCCACTCCGCCCAGTGCCACTCTCTCTAACAGTGACAGTGTTCGTCCCACAAATACTGTGCGTCGACGTCGACGGAAATCTCGTCAAGTCGCAAGCGATTCTGTACCAGTGTCAGTTCACGTTGCACGAGACAGTCGCTCTTGTCGTCAGCAGGACAATAAACTTTTTGTAGACTTGGACATTAATGGCAACGTGATACCATTCCAGCTCGATACCGGAGCTGCAGTTTCCTTGATCAATCAAGACACGTACAGACAGCTGGGCACACCTCCATTGCGTGCCGCAAATGTTAAGCTAACTACATATTCAGATCACGGGCTCCCTGTGTTAGGACAGTGCAGCCTTCTTGCAACATACAAGGGACAAACAAAACTTGTGTCATTGTACGTCCTTCATTCTTCTTCTGCAGTGAACTTGTTTGGTTTAGATTTATTTCAGTTGTTTAACTTGTCTATAGTAAATCAGGTCCTCTCAGTGAACCAGACTGTGCCTTCAGCCAGTGTTTCTCGTCTATGTTAAGTTTGCAGACATTTTTGCACCGGGCCTTGGTTGCGCTAAGAACTATAGAGCACTATTGGAACTGAAAGTAAATGCGCAACCGAAATTTTTCAGAGCGCGCAATGTTCCCCACGCATTGTGTGATGAGGTCGCAAGAACATTACACGATTTGGAATCACAAGGTGTAATTGAACGTGTGCAGGCTTCTCTCTGGGCATCACCCTTAGTAATTTTGCAAAAGCCTTCTGGAAAATTGAGACTTTGCGTGGACTTCAAGGCAACAGTGAATCCACAACTAGTGACTGCAACTTTTCCTTACCCCGCCCGGAAGATCTTTTTGACAAACTGTGCCCGGGTAAATATTTTTCGAAGTTGGACCTAGCAGATGCGTACTTGCAAATACCGGTGGACGAAGACTCCCAGTGCGTTTTGGTGGTTAACATGCATCTTGGTTTGTACCAGTTCAAACGACTGCCATTCGGGTGTGCATCCGCCCCTGCCTTGTTTCAGCTATATCTACAAACTGTTTGTGCGTCGGTCCCTACTGCAGCAAACTATCTGGACGATATTGTGATCTCCGGAAAGACGGAAAAAGAACATTTAGCCAATCTCAGATCATTATTTCAGGTCTTGCGACAAAATGGTCTTCGCTTGCGGAAGGACAAATGTGTGTTTTTTGCTCGTGACTTACCCTATTTGGGCCATGTAATCAATGCCCAAAGCATACATCCCAGTCCAGAGCACCTCCGTGCCATACAAGACTTGCCTTCGCCGCAGAATTTGAAGCAGCTACAGAGTGTGCTGGGCAAAATCAATTATTACCGTCGCTATGTGCGCCACGCCTCTTCCATTTCAGCTTCGCTTCATCGCTTACGCCGTAAAGGTGTTCCGTTCGTCTGGACGACGGAATGCGAACGCGCCTTTCGCCAGTTGAAATCGGCGTTGCTTTCCAATACTTGCCTTATGCCATTCGATCCCCAGAAACCCCTTTTGTTGATGGTGGATGCATCGGGTTTCGGGATCGGTGCTGTGCTTGCGCACAAAGATGGATCGCACGATCGCCCTATTGCCTTTGCATCCAAATTGCTCTCGTCTGCGCAAAGAAATTATTCACAGATCGAGAAAGAAGCTTTGGCTCTCGTATTTGGTGTTACAAAGTTTCATGATTTCTTGTATGCTCGTCACTTTACCATCATCACAGCCCACACACCTTTGACATCGCTTTTTCATCCGACCAAGCCTGTACCTCAACATACAGCGCAGAAATTCATTCGCTGGTCTATTTTCCTCTCGCAGTACCGCTGCGATATCTTGTATCGGTCCACTGCTAAGCACGGAAACGCCGATGCGTTGTCCCGTTTGCCTGTTGCTGAGGATAGAGCATTCGATTCCTCCAAACTTGCTTGCATGTTCATTGATTCGGAAACCGATGAAGTGATCGAATCGTTTCCGATTGATTTTCGTCGTGTAGCTACAGCCACAGCTGCAGACCCTGTCTTTGCTACCGTTCTGCGTTTTGTTGCTACGTAGTGGCCCTTGTCAAAGTCACGGATCGAGGATCCGTTGGTTCGCCGGTTTTTTGCTCACAAGGAGAGACTTTTTGTACGACGTGGTGTTTTGCTGTTGCGTTCTGATAATGATCAGTCCAGGGTCGTGGTCCCACGTTCGTTACAGTCCTCTGTCTTATGGCTTCTCCACCAAGGATATTGGGGTATAGTGAGAACGAAACAACTTGCTCGTCAACACTGTACTTGGTTCGGAATCGATGCTGCGATTACGCATATGTGCTCTTCGTGCATGGCGTGTGCCGAACAATAATCCGCACCACCGCGGAAATTCTTTGCATGGCCAAAAGCCACTTCCCCTTGGCAACGCTTACACATCGATTTTGCTGGTCCATTCTGGAATGCTCGATGGTTGGTTGTTGTAGATTCATTCAGTAATTTTCCTTTTGTTGTCCGGATGTCTTCCACGACGTCATCTGCCACCATCCAAGCGTTGTCCGCTATCTTTTGCATTGAAGGTCTTCCACAGACAACTGTTTCCGACAATGGCCCACAATTCATGTCCGCAGAATTTCAGTCATTCTGCAAGGCCAATGGTATTCAACATCTGACGTCCGCGCCGTTTTCGCCACCGTCAAACGGTGCCGCTGAACGTTTGGTCAGGACTTTCAAGTCACAGATGTTGAAGTTGAAAGAGTCGCATTCTCGGGAGGACGCGTTATTGCTCTTTTTGTCCTCGTATCGCTCTCAGCCCCGAGATGGTCGCTCGCCGGCTGAGTTGCTCCACGGTCGTCCTCATCGAACCTTGATGTCTTTGCTACATCCGCGGCATCAGGTTCCTGTGCAGCGGCAGACACCTGCTTTTGCTCCGGGCGACGTTGTCTACTACCGCAACTATCGAGGTTCACGGCGTTGGCTCGTAGGGCGCATTCTTCGCTGCCTCGGCCGCGCTATGTATCTGGTTTTGGCGGCCTCTGGTGAGGTGCGTCGGCATCTCAATCAGCTGCGCCTCTGTCGTCGCACGGGATCTGCCGCTCCCCGTCTGCTTTCAGCGACGGTGCCGTCCGGTCAGCGCCCTGGGGACCCATCTACTGGCCCGCCTCAGCCCCTGGTGTTACCGACGATGCCTTCCATTTTGCCCCACCGCGACGCGCCGCCGCCGCCGCCTGTTCTCCCGCCGGCGACGCCCGCAGTGGACGCGTCGCTGCAACCGCCGGGCGCCTCCCTGGGTCACGCGCCGCCGATCGCTTCCCGTGACCAGCTGTCCTCCGACATGGAACTCTTGCCCGCTCCGGACCACATGGCGTCTTCGCCCGTCGGGTGCCCCGCCCCGATGGAGGTCGACTCTTCGGCCCCTCCTGTCTCTCTACGGGCGCATACACCGCATGTTGGCGTGCACCCTGGACTAGGTTTTCAGGCATTTCCTAGCTCCCCTCGGACCGAATGGCAGGGTGCGGGTGGCACAGCCTCGCCTGTTGTTAGGCTCCCCACCTCGTCGCATACGTCAACATGGGGTCCTCCCCACGGCGGGCGGAAGCCTTATAACACAACCGTACGCCGATTTGCGAGGGAGGAATGTGGTGTCACCGCCAGACACCACACTTGCTAGGTGGTAGCCTTTAAATCGGCTGCGGTCCATTAGTATATGTCGGACCCGCGTGTCGCCACTGTCAGTGATTGCAGACCGAGCGCCGCCACACGGCAGGTCTAGAGACGTCCTAGCACTCGCCCCAGTTGTACAGCCGACTTTGCTAGCGATGGTTCACTGACAAATTACGCTCTCATTTGCCGAGACGATAGTTAGCATAGCCTTCAGCTACGTCATTTGCTACGACCTAGCAAGGCGCCATTATCATTTGTTATTTATCTTGGGATGCGTGTACAGTCAGACCGATGTTCACCAATTATGGATTAAAGTTAAGTATTCCAGCAGCTACGTACTTTTCTTGATAGTATAATTACTTTATCTGTTCCAGACCTCACGCCAGCCTGCGTGAGCTTAAACGCGTGCCTTTCGGCTTCCTCCAAACCCCGTGAATTGGCTCCTGCCAATTCACAACATTTTGTAACAAGTGTCTGTCTTCAATGTGAATAGTTAGCGTTATTCTCTGAGAACGAGTTGCAGGTTGCACTCTTGATGAACTCAGAATTTCTTCACCAATGTATATAAAAAAAAAGTTGTCTGAAATGAGAAGTACCAGTTGCCTCACGGAGTTATTAACCAGCGGTTTAAGAAAGCAGCTACAAGAACTAATAGCATTTGTCTTTCCTTATTTTAAAAATAAAAGTGATGAAAGAAAATTATTTTTCACTCTCACGTCTAATTATGTGCTAATGTTGACGGCGGTGGGCCTTAAGGGGGTTATTAGCTAACGTCTGACTGCACTTAGGTGTAATGGTCCCAGAAAGACTGAGAACGACAGCTCTGTAGTATCGCCAAAGATCTCCGTGAGAAACGCAGGCAAAAGCAATGCCGCCAGATCAGTACATCCCATTAGAACGTGTTCAGTTGCCACAAATGATCTACAGTGAAATTATTTGTGAGTGAGAGACAAGACTCGGGCCTAGGGTCTTTTATTATCTGGAGTCAAGAATCAGACTTCGACGATGATAACCATTCCGCTGCTATGGCTGAAGTTTACCACGATCGGTAATAAGTTGCAAGTCTGTTCGAGCAATACTGTGATGAACTCCGCTATCACAGGGACGTCTAAGGAAATTCGTGTACATGAAGTATAAAGGCTATTTTTTTAAAGTGTCACATTCTCCTACAGGGATTACTATTGGCTAAAACTAGAAGAAAAATTCCTATAATTACATGTCCTTAAACTAATACCTGTTGAGATATGGGCCGTTTTGCTTGTGATATGTAATGTATAATAATCGGTGGTGTAGGCCGTCTTAGTGTTGCAGTAACTTGTGTTATGAATTACCATCGCTACTGGAGAACGTTACCCTTGCAGAAATACAACGACGTGGTTTATGCAATTTCTACGGATCGTGCGACTGTACCTCACCAAAAGGTTTCCTAAGCGATGGGTTGGTCAAAGAGATCCGGTAACATGGCCTACTCGTTCACCGGATCTGGCCATGGGGACATTTGAAGGCACTGACGTGTACTCAAGTCATCGCCACGTGCAGACGTTACACGGGCGTGTCACCAAACCATGAGTCGCAGTCTGAACGGAGCTAGGTGTATTTCAAAGAGTGCGTCATTCACTGCAAAGACGGGTTGAAGGATGTGTCAAGATGCAACACTGCCTATAATGTCTACTTCTACGCAACGGAGAGATGGTAATGAGAGAGCAAAGTGGCCTTTACCTCTACAGGTATTGTTTTCCGCACATTTTATTACAGGAGCTTTTACTCTGGTTTTGACCAATACTACCTCCTACAGGACTATCTGATACGTTCAATAAACATCCTGTGTATTAAATACTTAAATTACGCACATTCTATTTGTTTACTTGTGTATCTAACGTGTTTATTTGACCGAGAATCTGTAAGTATACAGAAGAAGAGCAGACGAATAAGGAACAAGGAAAGAAGCATGATTATAGTGTAATCCCAGATATTCGATGAGATTGTTAGAGAAAAATGTCTGATAGTACAAGAAGGAGGGGGGTAACGGACTGCTTCTCGCCCCTGTATTTGGCTGAAGAGGGTGACCACGAAAAATTTACATCTGCATACTAACTCGTTAAAAATTAAACGAGACCTCCTTCGTTCCAAAACCCACAGTAAGGAGATCCTCGCAGTTCTGAA